>NC_036443.1:9291697-9623393 GCF_002775205.1 Xiphophorus maculatus | reverse complement strand
TAGAGAAGATAAAAGCACCAACATTTCCACAAAAATAGCAATCATGATTTTTGGGGTGAAGGATAGGGCTTTTAACACATTTTTACACTAAAAGGTCAAAGATTTGCTTCCTTTTTGATTAAATCAGCCTCTTTTATTTACACACTTTTCACAGTGCAGGTTCTCTATTCAGGGACAATACATACAAGGTACTGCAAGAGTGGACAGCTAAGAATAAAAATTATAGTTTGACCTTTTTTTGGTTTGTCTTTTTTTTTTTACATTTTTGGAAATAAAATCTGTGTTGTAATGTGAAGAGAACTGTAGAGTAGAGATCACCTCAGGATCTGATGGACTTAATTAACTTTGGCAAAGAGAACAAATATCTTTAACTCAAAGACGCATCAACAAAAGTATTTATATAAAATAATTGTAGCTTTATTTTTTTCTCACTTCAGTTGAATGGGAAATGTATCACATAAGGTAGGGAAAGGTTTTTTTCATGGTGTCATGTTTTTATATGAGAGAGGGAGTACATTGTAACATCACGTAATTTTATAGACATGTAGAAATATTTCATTAAAACTAAATCGTACCAAAACCACATCCCAAAATTCAAAAGTGAACAGAATATGGAGGACCTTTGCAGGAATAGACAAGGTCTTCCTGGCTCATCAAGCATACAATGAGTTTCCTATAATACTCAGAAGGATGTGAGAGGTTTATTTTTTTTTTTTTTTTTGCTACGCATGAAGTATTTATAGAACGGTTTTGGTGGTGCAACCTGGGGACACTTGGAAGTGGGAAAGGGAGAATAAGCATGGCACAGCATGAAATGTTGATCAGAGAATTTGAGGCTAGATTGGTTGCTTCATATAACCCAAAGTTGCAACATCAACAAAATTATTGTTACATTCTTGGCACCACAGCTGCTATGTGCATTGTGCTAGTGCGCAGGTTGCTGGGTGACTAAAGAAAGTGGTGATGTTTTATGTGGTCTGTGGATGCAAAACTATCTGCTATTGTATGTGGTGGTGAGTAAGAAAGAGTACAACAAATATTACATGCAGCAATTCATAAGGTTTAGGGTTGAACATCATTTCAGTTTCAGAGTGTTTCATAAAAACAGAGGCTTCAGAATGAAAGGACTCTTTCGTTGACAGTACGAAAGTGTCCTACAAATATATGCAAAGCTGAGGAAGAATTAATGAAACCTGAATGTGAATTTTTTGTCTTTTTCATCAACTGTGAAATATTTAGACTGAAAATGACCCATCTTAAGGGCAGCAGCTGATTGGTGCATATGAGATGATGTTTTACTCTTGGAAACTCTAGGCTAGCATAGCAAAGTCAAGTACAATGCTGCATTGTGTGTTGGATCAAATAATGGAATAGAAATATAATAAAACACAAAGGATTTCTAAGTGAGATATTTGGACAGTCTGAAGAATTACTGGGTGGCACTGAAGTGCTTCTGTTAGGGAAATGCTCTTGAAAGAAGTGTGTTTTGCTTCCAGTTTCCAAAAGGAAAAAGAAAAATAAACTGAGACAGACTGGGGGTCTGGGAACAAATCACTGGGGTCTCAACAGGCAGCTCTGGCATGAGTTTTGTTTAAGGGCGACTCAGCCACAGCATAACCCTCTCTATACATCTTTTTAACTGCACCGGCTGTCCCTCCTCGTATCCACTCGACTCACAGTCAAAGCCATATAAAGGACAAGAACCTATGAATGAAGCTATTAAAGCAATTCTGCATTTTGTTGTTTCAATTCAGTTTTTCACTCCTGTTACAACCCAGCAGGAGGGGGCCAAAATCTGGATTCAGAGAAGGGCTGGCTGACATTGGTAGAGCTGTGTAAGGGAAATTATTTTTTTCTTAAGTATTCAGTTAGTCATCCATGTGTGTGTTCCCTTTCTGGTACAGTTTTCCTTTTCACTTCCAATCTGTCATTTTCATTGTGGTTTCTACTTTGTGGATTTCAAGGAATAGTAGAAGAAAAACAAATCAGCAGAATCCCTGTAAGACTGGTAGGGCTTTCATGTAAAGGTTGGTTATCTGTTCAGAACCTTTAAAGTTTTAAACATTTTGTCAAAATTTGCATTACAGTTGAATGGAAACATGAGTGAAAGCTTCTACATTTTAAAAATGTATAGGCTTGTTTAATTATATGGGGAATGAAAGACACATAACAAGTATTTGTTTCAAATATTGCCCCCATTGTTCTTGGATGATGTACATATTATGCAGATTTCTGACACAAGTTCTTTCCATTTTTCTAGCTCTGTCCATCAGAGTGTGCATAAAAAGACTTGAATCTCACACTTCTTCGGCTGGGCTAACTATCTCTCTCTCGAGCTTGTGTGTGGGCGTGTGTGTGTTACTCCAACAGTAAGTCTAGTCCTCTCAGGTAGTGGATTCTGTCAATTTGTGGTACTTTATTAATCTAGAGGAAATTGTGAGGTAGTCTTTTGCTCACACACATTCGTAATTATCCATAAAAGCATTAAAAACATGATAAAGTGGCCAATAAGCATATAAAATCTCCTCAAAAAAAAAATCAAGAAGTGAATTTCCCCATTTCCCACCATTCCTCCAGGAGAGCATTGTGGAGTCTAATGGCCACTGGCATAAATACATTCCTGAACCTCTTAGTTGTACAGCCCACTGACAGGAATCTGAGAGAACTCCTCTACTGGGAGAAAAAAAGTGTTCAAGAGGCGGGTGGTAATTTCCTGAACTATCTTCAATTCCTCTTTTCCACCACCTTCTCAAAAGACTCCAGGCTCATACCAACCACAGAGCCAGCTCTCCTGATGAGACGGTCCAGCCTCTGAGTGTCCCCTTTTCCTCACCCCTCCAACATACCACCGCATGCAAAAGTATTGTCTGTATTTGCTAACCAGCTCAACCTTTTGTCCAGATGTACACACAGGTACTTGTGTGTGCTGACCACTTCTGCATCCTTACCATCTGTGGAAATGAGAAGTAATGAGGGCGTTACCCTCTGAAAGTAACAGCTCCTTTGTTTTAGTGATTTTGAGCTGACATTTATTCTTCCTGCACCACTCCATAAAGCCCTCCACCAGTCTTCTGTACTCCTCCTCCAATCCCTAACTTGCCGTATTGTCTGAGAATTTCTTCCATGAGATATTACAGTTGTAGTTGAAATCAGTGGTGTACAAAGTAAAGGGTAGGGGTTAAACGCACTGTGCTGTTTGACAGAAGAGCACCAAAGGTAGCCTGTCCATTTATTGAACCAATCGTTTACTGGCGAACACACAACTGCCTGTTTGTGTGACCTCTCCCAGGAAATGAGTCTCCAAGGCACTCCGACTGGACACTGGGTGGGATGACCTTTAACCTCGTAGGCGTTTCATCTCTGTTAGGGGCAGATGTACCCATTCACTTTCTAATGCTCTCACATCAGCCCACTGGTGCAATCAGTGTTGTTGCAACGTTGTCTAATGCTACAAAATTTCACATAAAAATCTATAAAACTGTGAGAAGTGAAGAACAAGGCCTTTCTTCACACGGCTTAGTCAAAATCTGTTAGTATTGGAGACTTTGTTGTTGTTATTCCGTATTATCTAATCCCACAGAATCTTTATGGGATAAAAACAAAAGAGTGTGTTTGACAGCATTCTGGTCCATTAAACACTAAACACCCACATGATGGACAAGAGTAATTTCTGGCTACAGAGAAAAGGGATTTCAAAGCCATAGAAAGTTTGTTTTTTTTGTAACGGTTGTGTTATGAGACTAAATTAAAATCTTAATAAAAAAATGCCGTTATTTACAAAAGGTCTTTGTAAAACTAGTGTCTTAATTAATTATGATCATATGGTATTCATCTGTGAGTCTGTGAGGGCCTTCCTCTGGGGATCTTAACCACAACCTGACACTTATAGATGGACATAGGCTAGAGTCCCCACAGTGAGCGACACGACTGCCTGAGGAGAGTCACAGACGTACAAATAAACCTCCGTCGCACAGTGACGACATGAGGAGGACAAGACCACACGCACATACACAAACAGCCGGTCAAACAAAACAAATGGCACCAAACTGAGCACATAAATATGCTGAGAAGCCGACAGAAACATACACAAACATGATGAAAGACATGGACGTTGAAACACAAATAAGAAGAAATGAGCTGTGTGTTAAACCCCACAAAGAAGAACAAAGAAGAGTTACATTTTTGCAACAAACAATAGCTGTCAAGAGTTGGGAAATATACTGTAAATGTTTGCATACTCAGAATTCCTGAAGTTGAAGCTCAATGTTTCCTTGTTGAAAACTTTTTCTCGGCTCAAATTCTGAAGGGAAAAATGCAAACAATATTTCTAAAAGTTATTTCTAACATTGTTAAAGCAGGTTAAAGACTAATGTAAATTGAACCCTTGATGGCTGCATCGAGGACTATCCTGACATGTAGTGTCTACTCTACTGCGACACGCACCACAGCAGCCTTTTATTTTTTTTCTCTGATCCTAAACTGGAAATTGGACGGGTTGTCCTCCCTTTAATATTTTGCTGTTTTTGGTCTTCAGTATTTTGGGGGCTGATCTTTGTTTGATTGAGTTCAATGTCTAAAGGTGAATATCATCACAAGAGTCAGTCCAAGAGTGTCTACATTCATTCTTTAGACATGGTAAAAAAAAACAAATATATTAGGGTCTGTGTTGATGGACTTGGTGCCCCCATTGTTCTTGGATGATGTGCTTGGTAAATGTGCTTTAGTGAGACTTCATCTTATAAAAAAATCTCAAGTTTGTTCAAATCCTGCTTTGAAAAGGTTCAGAGATCAGATCTGTTGAGGATAACCAATATCAAAGTTCAGAAGAGGTGCATCTTTTTCTAAGGGAAACAATTAGCTTTTTCGAAATTCATATTTTTAAAGGTATCTTATTCTCTGTAACTCATTGTTTGCCTCAGATTGTACGACCTTTTGCCCTTTTTTTGTCACGGTGTCCATAAACACTTTGAACAGAAGTGGAACGCCACATCTTTTTTTTTGCACATAGAGAGTTGTTCAAATTGGCCATATTGGGTTCATTTCTATAGCGGTTGAATCGTCATAGGCCAGTCGATGAAGCAAGAACAAAAGATCATCTGACTCTGGAGTAACTTAAACCTGGGGTATTTGTAGTGGCACAAAGTTGAGTAAATGAACAGATGAGAAACTGCTGTGGGGGACTAAGAAAGTAAAGCAGAGAGGGAATGGGCAGGGTAAATCTGGAAAGAGAAAATCAGCAGAACATAGCATCAGAATTAGCATAAATGGCTGAAAAAAAAAACATGATTCACTGAGCTGAATTCAAAGTCCAGCAGACTGCGATAGTAAAACTTCTACTGGGAGGTTTTCTCTCTTTTAGCACTCAAACATCTGGGCTGCATGCACGTCTGAATAGAGTCCTAGTGAACCTTAATGAATCGACGGGTCAGCAGAGTGGAGAGCGGCGTCTGAATTTGACTTTAACAGAGAGTTAACATAACTAAAAAGTGTTAAATTTGTATAGCTAGAGGATGTTTTGTAAGGCAGAGATTAGGGAATTAGCAATAACAGGATTAATGAGTGGAAAAGCCACTATACAAGTTCATTCCACTTACCTTTTACCATCTGTTTGTGTCTATTGTGACCTTTCTCAATAGTTTTGCTGTTGGGGTTCAACAGTATTGTGTTGTATTATGCTTGGCAGAACTGAATACAACGAGCTCTGAATGTTTCCTTCTACGTATCACAGAACTTGTGTGTATTTGTTTTGACAGAGTGTGGCCCGAGTGACTCTGACACACTAATGAGCTGCTCGATTCCCGTGGAACATCGTGAGAAAACACATTCAGACACAGACATTCACACGCAGCAATGCTTAGAAAACTTGACTCTTGCTCATCTGGGATGAGCAAATAAGCAGTGTAAAAACATACGAAAGAGCAAAACACAGCCAACACACACACACACACGTGCACCCCTACACGCTTAAAAGGAGAAATACATATGGGAAGACAAGATATTTTTCCATAATAATAATAATAAAATCTTTGAATACACAAAAAAGAATCAGAATGACTAATAAGATTATGATGACAAAATACAAAGTTTTTCTTGATTGTTTTTCACTAATAATGCATGTTATGTGGTTTTTATGTGAAAGACCAAAAGAGTAATACATAATTGTGAAATGAAAAGTAAACATTTAATTGTTTTTAAATGTTCTTCCAATAAAATCTAAAATGTGTGGTGAAAATTTGTATTCAGTCTTCTTGAGCTAATATTTTTTCAGAACCTGCTTATGTTGCAAAATGACTTCAAATCATTTTGTTTTACTGGTGTGTGTCTGTGAGCAGCAATTTTGAGGCTTGTTTTGGAGTTCAGATTCGTATGTTTATTTAGGTCTGGACCTAGACGCTTTTGCAAGGCACCGCAAGTTCAGAGATTAATCAGTGCGAGCTTGTGTTTCAGCGTTGTGCGTGCTGGTGGGCTCTGCATATTCACTTCACTACCTGTAAAAGTCGTTCAAACCTCTTGACGAGCACTTAAAAAGCTATACATGTCTCAAATAAAAAAAGTTAAACATCCTGAGACTGCCAGGGAATTTTCCTGCGCCGGATCGCTTTGACTCATTCATGTTCCTCAACACGTACTGCTGGGGTGCACGAGTGTGTGTGTGTGTGTTGCTGCACATCTAAAACTAAATAGGTTTTGCGCGTATTGTTCGCCGATTCTGACAGACCTTTTTTTAAGCAGCTGACTTCAATGTCATCATCTCCCCTGTGATCTCTGCTCAGTGAAGGACTCGCCCACCGTGTAACAATGCTCTATTGTTTATGAGAGGAACATGGACTGAGAAACAGAGTTCACGGCCAGGGCACTTTAATTTGTCACATGGGTTTGAATCAAAGTCAGAGTTTTATAGTTGCTCCTGTCACCTTCCATTCCTACTTTTCTCCTGGAAGTAGACCGCGTTTGATCGCACCGAGACGTTTCTGGTACAGACAGCCTGGTACTCTGGTGGCATTGAAGTGGAGGAAGAAAGACTGGAAACAAAAGGGCTTTTATTCAAAGTGACCCTTTCTTGACCTAAAAAGTCACACAGTCTGAGGATGTGGACTGAGTTCATTAAGTCAGTTTGACCAACCAGTGAGTTAAGTCAAAAAGACCCTGTCTACCCCCCTCCCCCCACCACCACTTCAGTATTTTATTAAGTTTGTTTCATTTCCGCAGTCAGAACAAAAGATGTGGGCAGATTTATTTTCACTAGGAGACTAGTACAGATCCTGTTCAGGATAAAGAGTAAGTGTTGGTCCTAATGAGGTGTAATGGGAGGGTGACGTCGACAGACACGAACACATTGGATTTTGCACCTGGCCCTGTTGTGGATGTATTCATTGAGGTTTCCCTTTCTGCCCCTTTCATCGTGCGCTGATTTGCTGAGCTTTGTGCCACATAATTTACTGCAGTGGGCAGCATGAGTTACGGCTTTGAAATTAAAAACCCTGTCGAGGTTTTGCATCTGTTAGCTGCGGTGAGGAGGGACCAATCAGGAAGAAGGAGGAGTATTTTTGCAAAATGTTGCATCTGTATTTTTTTTGGAATAGAATAAAATGTTTTAAACATGTAGATATATAACCAGAAAAACTAGAATGATAAATTAATAATAAAAAATAGAACCAGTACTCCCCAGGTCTTTGTGTTTGGTTCTGTTTTTATTAATAAACTTAAGCTTTTGTTGCTAGCATCTGCCTAAATTTTCCAAGCATTGCGTAAGGAGGCACTGATGGATCGTTTATGTTTAAATACAAATCTGTTTAGATCTAATATTAACATGAATATTATGTTAATGATGCACTTCAATCTTTATTCTCCAGGATTGAAAAATCACACAACATACTACTTCAGTGGAAACCAAGAGCTGAATAGAGAAGTTTGAATTCAACACAGGCTTTCCATCCGTTCAGTTTCAAAATGATACATAAAGTCTCAAGTATAGATACCTCTTTCTTATATGGATCAATGTCCATAACCTGGACAATGCAAATCAGTGAATAAGAAGCTTCTGGTATTAGTACCACTGGTTACTTCACCACTTTTCTTGGTAGAAATGGTAGAGCTCTTAAAAATTATTTAACTTCTTGGCCCACACTGTAAAAGAAATCTCTATGGTAAAATACCATTGTATTTTGTATTTATTTATCTATTTACTTTTAACAAAAGTGTATAAATGTTCAACAGGGTTTATATCTATGCTATTCCTTAATGTTGGCCTTTTTAAAAGTAGTAAAAAGTAGTAAATGTTTTTGTTGATCTGCTCAATTTTAGGATCTCGCCTACAGAAGTTCATCTACTCTTACCGGTTAATTTTCCTTCTGCGCATTTTGAAAGGCCAGATTTAAAATGTATCTTTAGATATTTTATTTCAAAATGTAAATTCTATATTTGTTGAAAACTACTCTACATGATCGACAAGAGAATATTTCCAATGGAAAATTTTCTGTTGTAAACAGAAAAGAATTAGCTACCTTGCTAGCATAGCATAGCAGAAATAGATGATTTTGCCTTATTGTTGGTTTTTCGGGGGTTTACAAGAATACATTTTACCACCATTGCAGCCTTTCAAGTGTAACAATGAAATCTGCAACTGTCAACAAATGTTTTACTGTTGATAAAGTTCAAAATTTAACAGCAGATTTCATTTGATAGCAGTATTTTATTTTATTACCCAGCTGGCTCTTCTGCAGTCAGGTCTCCCAGGACTGAACTGCACTGGGAACTGAGTGGGAAATTTGTCTGGACTCTGGCAGCTCCGCTAATCCTAAATTTCCTCTTATCTCAGACGACTCCTTCGTTCTCAGACAGGCGAGGGTTCGATGAAAGGACGAGTAAACGTGAAAAACTGTGTGAAACTGCAAAACGTCCCATTTGGACTAATCTGAACGTTGAGACAAAGATGAAGAATCTCTCCTCCCCCACAATAAAATTACAGTACCGTCTTAAAAGAATACGTTTTGTCTGCTTTGCGGCTGTACCTGCTGAACTTTTACTTAACAAGATAATCAGTTTCAGGTGGTGCAACGGGCTGACCTTGTTTGTAGATGGTCAATAAAAAGATTTTCCATTTGGAAGAGCTGGTGAGGAATATACGACTCAGTTAATATTTCAACTCTGTAATCTGAATCATATGAAGTAAATCTGTATTTCTCATGCGTTGCTGGAGCTGTGATAAATATCAGCTTGATAGAGTTCTCCTCAGGGCCCACCTGCTGGACTTAATTTACACACTTGTAACTGTGCCTTTTCTTCCCCAGCACGTGTTCACCATGAACCCACTGAATGTGGAGAGTGGGCGAGGAAAGGTTCCACATGACCCCAGCTTTCCGTTTACAAGCACCTTTAGCGGTAAGTCACAGTTCATTTTCCATATGTGTTTATCACCTTATTATTTTGTTTATGGAACCAATAGCGGAATGTTAACTGTGTCTGTAGACCATATGGGGTGTGATATCTGACTCTGGTTTATTGAGATGCAAACTAATGCAACTATAACTGTGAGTCCAGTCCACCCCGTTATAAATAAATAACTCTTGTTCATATTTCAGCACATAAACAGTCTGAACTAAGTTTAAAGTATTCTAAAAGGCAGCCTTTAATAACAGACACATGATGATATAATTGGTCAGCATATTGACTTGACGTAACTTTTGCAATCTGGGCCTGACTTGATGATCTGCACCTGTTCGCTTTACTTTAAAGTTAACTGTACTTTAGTTTGGATCTGTTCTCATTCACTTAATGTTCATGATGTAGCTGTTGGAAAGCAAAAAGGGTTTCAGGATTTAGACATGTGACATTGATATGTTTTCCATTGCAGCAACCACTAAAGTCAAATTCAACTAAAAATACTTTATTGATCCCAAAGGGAAATTAAATATGCTACTTGAATGGCATTCAAACAGCAGAACACACTGCTTGAATAATATTTAGGTAGTGTGTCAGGTGACATCTGTTTGGAGAAACTATTGCAGATTAAATCATTTAGACTTAAAACCTCTATTTATATAGTTTCACATTTAAAGGAAAGTGGATGGTGTTATAGGTAAGCTTAATCTGAGTGGCCAGGCAAATAGTTGATTTCTACCATCTTGCAACACCACTAGGTTTTGTATGTGCTGCACTGAACTGCATACTGAACTCGGGATGACTGTGGAGTGCCATCTTTTTGACTTTGGTAGGCATCATATTAGATTTTCCTGTGTTTGAAACCAGAAAATGCAACTTCCAAATACAAGTCATTTGCACCTTTATATCCTGCATTTGTCATATCTTTAAACCTTTAAGATTTGTTCCATTTAAGGACAGAACTTACAGGTAAAAGATTTGTACTTATGACCATATTGTACACCTACAATAAACCTACGTATGTTGTATGTAGGTGCTTTGTCATATCAATGAGACCAAACCTTATTAAAAGCAAACCTTTCTTGGCTTTAACATGTGGTGAAACGCACACATTTTGAAACTGTCCCCACTAGAATAAACAATTCTGGGTGTTTCTCTTGAAACGTCATTAAGTATTTATTGCACCTTGTGAAGGAACACTGATTTATGCCAGTGACAGATGATCCTGGGATCTTTTTAGGGTGGAGGCTTGCATAGTGTGTGTGCGTGTGTACGGGGTGTGCATACATCTGCACAGCTGGGTGATTCCAGCATCAGAAATCATCCAGCAATGCTTTGTCTTTGGCAGGAAAATGTTAAAACCCGAGCCAAATATTTGGTAGTGTGGACCCCAGCTATCATATACAGTGGCCACATGGGCACACAAATGTTCAAGCTCACTGCAGAAATAGTGAGAGATTTAGAGCGGTCCATATATATCCAGAGTCGTTTGATAATGCGAACTATAAATGCAGGGTGAAGACGGTGATGTGTTCAGATTACTCATTGAAAGACTAAAAAACTGATGCAGTGAATTTTATTTATTTTTTTGCCCTCCTAGCAAAGTTGTGTTCAATAAAATTAATTTCTTGTTCCATTTTTTTATCTCGGAAAATTGATTTCTTTAAGATTTTCAACAATTGCAATCAGTGCCACTAATAACTAAAATTGCTTGCATTGCTTCAAAGTGCAATACTTTCAACTATTTATCTTTTTCTGATCTTTTTTTAAACTGTTAAACTCATTTGTATCAGTTCTCAGCTGATACATTTCTTGATCCTTTCTAAAAAAAAACAACAATGTGGTATGGTCAGCACTAATCAGTTTGTCTATCTTTCTATATTTGCTCATAAGATAACATCACAGAACAAAGCTATACGGAGACATTGTATTTGTCTCTGCGATTTTAAGAAGAATGGGTGTGTTTCTGATAGCATTAGTACTGCCAAAGAAAATAAATGTTTGTTTTTTTTTCTTCACCATGTTGTACAAAAGCAATCTGTGGGCCAGATTCAGTTTCAACATTATCCGGGGGGGAAAAAAAATAAAAAATTAAGAACAGCTGAGATTTCAGCTGGAAGTTCTTGAGAAAAACTCTGTGATGACAATTTATTATCTAAAAAGTGATTTTAACAGTTTAGGCAGAAGATTTGCTAATGACATAATTATTTAATATGTTTATGTTCACAGGTCAGAGACAGAGTTGTACACAGACTTGCTCAAATAATTGCTCTCATATTTTCAGTCAATTGTGTTCAGGCTTGTGGCTAAACATTCTTATATTAATCTCAGTATCAGAAATCGAGGAACATGAGAACAGCTGTGACAGGGGAAAAAAAGGTGAGAACAAGGCCACTGATTACAGTATAAAGCTGCTGAAGAGTGATGATGGTACCGAGTAAGCCAAACTACAACATTAATTCATAAAACAATGTCTACAACAGTCCTCTGAAGTTCCTCTGTTGTGAATACAGTGTGCCTTAATTTCACCGCAGTAGAAGATGAGGGCTTATGACTAAGATATGTAATCGGAAAATGCAAAAATTTGGTGATGTTCACCTTGTAATTTCTGCTTCTACTCTGACCTGCATTGTCACTCTGATGTGCAAAGGTCTGCAACTGCATGTTTCTTTAAATGACTGTAACCTCAATAGCCTACTTTATATTGGCCAGGAATGCATTCAAAATTGCATGTCTAAGTTTTTCCATTTTATCCATCTCCTTGCCTCTGTAGTTTACTTCCAAGCCCCTCACCCATGTTTACTTGATGTTTGGGTTTTCACTTGAAGGAAATATGTTGTTTTATATCCTGTATCAGACATGTTTATTTGTCAGGGCTCAAAACTCTCTGGAGGTGTTGTGACGGTCTGTGCAGTCCACATGTCCTGGTTAACTGCACCGGGCACAATCTTCCTGTCATCCATGATTTGATTCATATCAAACTATTATTGTTTTGGTTTTCAGACACAAAGAAATTAAACTGGCTGTTTAAATGTTTTTTTCTTTCTCTCTCCACCTCTGACTCTGCCTGCCTACAGGTGGTGAGTTATACACAGGACTGACTGCAGATTTTCTTGGAAGAGACTCTGTGATCTTCAGGAGCATGGGAGGTCGCACCACCATGAGAACTGAGACTGACCAGAAGCTTCTTCATGGTAAAAATGTCACTTATCTATTTTGAAAACTTGCACAAATGGTGTGATCTAGGAGTAAGACAATGGAAATGTATCTCTGATACTGAAAACAGCTAACTTTGAGGGGGTTTTCCCCCCTATAAAGTAGTGGCAGATGTCAATAGAAAGTCAAAAAGTCTATTTAAAATTAGGATTCTCCTTTTAGGTTGTGACTTTTTTCAACCTCCTGTTTACACCTTTCAGACCCTCGGTTCATCGCTGCCCACATCATCCCGGATAACGATGACAGGGACGATGATAAAGTGTATTTTTTTTTCACTGAGAAGGCCTCAGAGGGAGGGGACAAGGAGGAGGCCATCCATACACGAGTTGGACGAGTGTGTGTGGTGAGATATCATAATCGCTTCTTATTTTTGAGACAGTCAATGATTATGTTTCCAGCTCTGAGCTTTAGAGGAGCTTTGCTGTGAGTTTGCTTTCTCTTCCAGCAGTTAAGTCCTTCTGGGATTTACCAATGAATACCTCAGCAGAGCTGAAGAGCCAGTGATTAGATCTAAAAACCCGACAACGGCATTTACTTCACAAATAATGTTACAGGACAGGGGATAATGTGCTTAATGCTTAAGTCTTTTTATTATGATACTTGAAAACTTTTGTGTTGAAAGGACAAATTTATCCCAAAATATTTACATTTCCCTACAGGAGTGTGAAAGTGTCATTATATTCAGACTAAGATAAATGTTTTCTTCTCCCAAACTACATGCAGCTGTCAAATTTCCCAACCAGAGACTCGAAACGCATTCCAAGTCCTGCAACATTCTTTCACGCATTGATTTGTCTTACAAAACCATATGTGCCTTGAGAAGTCAGCATAAAAAGTATACATAAAGCCATATTTTTTTATTCACTTATGCACACAGCTGCAGGGCTGAAGAGTGGTATATTGTGTCAGAAGAAAAATATATTCATAAAATCCTACTTTTAACTTCCTTTGAAAACTTTTATCTCTGTATCTTCCTCTCTTTCCTTTCCTCTTGTAATTTTCTGTTTTTGGAACTACAACACAGTAAATTCATTTAAGCTTTAAATTGAAGAGCATTCAAATTATTATAGAGCTACTATGCAGTAGGTACGTTTACATGGACATAGGTACAGTAATCAGAAAAAAATGACCAATCGGAATAAAAATGCATCATATAATATTCCAATCAGAATATTCTGATCAGTTTCAGTTTGATAGGAATGAATTTGTAATCCGAATGAGACGGGTGGTGGAAGCAGATCAATAATGCAAATGCCGTGAATGTAAACATGAACATCTTCTGTTATTCTGATTGTGACAAAATGATCTGAATTGCATGTGTGTCAGGGAAATAAAACTGAACACACTAATACTGTGGGCTATTTTTTGTTTATCACAGATAGAAGTTCAAGTTTTACACCTTTCTAGGGAAATTTTACAACTCTGCATACATCAGTGCTTCTATTGTGAATAAAGCTTGGTGCATTTAGATGCAAAAACAGCAATTAACAGTCTGGTTCAGGTTTAAATTGCATTGTGGGTGTTGAGTCATTTGCCTGCCCTTCTCCCATTATTTTCTGTTTTGTGATGACCAGCAAGTGTTTCACATAGTCATGAAGGCATTCGTTGTGCCTGCTAATCTCGTCATTTTGCTGTCGCAATCCTGTTTGCATGTTGTTTTTCAAAGTGTGTGATGCATATGAAGTATAATCTGTTTTTATATATGCAAACCTTTTGAAGATCAGGTCATACAACCTCTAATTTAGTCATTTTCTGAGTCTGAATTGAAGAGCCTCAGAATTACTTCGTCACACTGTTCATCAGTCCGTCTTTCGTTGTTGGTGTCGATGTCTCTTTTGTCTCGAGACAATCCTGCACTTGAGCTTGAGCTGTCCTCTTCATCACGCACTCCAGCTTTTAGAAATCCGTGGGTGAAAATTCTTTTATTGGCCGGATCATTGTCATTGTCAGTGTTCAAAGTATGTGAAAAAAGTAGCGGCTTGTAATCTGGAAATTGTTCATTTCTGGACTTTTCTCTCCATTCCAGCACTTATCTGTGAAAATGTTGTTTAGTTGGTTTGAGGACACATAATTTGTTTGACTTTTTATAAAATCTCATTAATCAAACCATGTGCATGAGATTGACCAGGATCTCCAGCTTTAAAATTGGGTCTCTTATGCCGATAAATCCCTACCTTGCATTCCTCTATGAGGAACCCTGAAATTATAGACTGAGTCCACATGTGTCATTCTTTAATCTAACATGTTGGTCTTTAATTAAAACCAAAAGGACGAATAATGTCTGTTTGGAAATAAATGCCCAGCTGTGTTTATTTGGTTGTTTGTCTGCATTTTTCACCAGAACGATGTTGGAGGACAACGAGTTCTTGTCAATAAGTGGAGCACGTTCATAAAAGCCAGGCTGGTCTGTTCTGTTCCTGGACCTCATGGCATCGACACACACTTCAACCAGCTCGGTGAGAAAAAAAGCACAGACAAATAAGAGGCACCAAAAGTTCCATTGACACATTTGGAAACTTTGATTGGTACCTTCATTAGCCCCACCACTTTTTTAACAAGCTAAATATTTAGTGGTGATGCCTTATCAAACTCACATCGCACTCATTTTCCTTTCTAATTTGAACCAGAGGATGTTTTCCTGCTGCGGACCAAGGATGAGAGAAACCCGGACATCTATGCAATTTTCAGCACTATCAGGTAAACACATCTGCAGCAAAATGTGTTTTTATCATCCACTGAATGACATTAGATCACTTAGGTAGTTTGGTTGAAAACTAAACAATGTTTTATCCTGATTGTGACTCTTAACTCAGTGGTGACCAAAGTCAGTCTTCATTTTGTGCTGCCCTGCATGTCTTTGATGTTGCCCTGATTCAGCACAGCTGAGTTAAATAAATGGGTCATTAACAAGCCTCTACAGCGCCAGGACATGCTGGGGAAGCAGTTCAGCCATTTGAATCAGCTGAGTTGGAGCAGAAACACACCTGACCTCTGCAGGATATCTCCCTTTGAGAACTGCAGCTGGACAAAACTGCTCTGAGTGATTTATTGTAAGAGTCAATAACTCTGCCCAGACTAAGTTGTAGATTATTTTGAACATCTTAAATAAGTATGACTGCACCATGACTTGAGTTCAGCTGTTTATAGGTTTGATTTCTCCTTCCATTATGTCAGACTTTATTTTTTCCCATGTATCTGTTGGTTTATCATCTAACCATTATAAACTGGTGTAGATTTGATATTAGATTGTAACCACACATGATACAAATAATCTACGTATTTATTTTCTTTTGTCTACAGTAATGTTTTCCAGGGTTTTGCTGTATGTGTTTACCGTATGGCTGACATCAGAGAAGCTTTCAATGGGCCCTTTGCTCACAAAGAGGGCCCTAACTATCAGTGGGGCCCCTATGAAGGCAGGATGCCTTATCCAAGACCAGGAGTTGTAAGTGATAGATCAACAGTCATATTACTTGAAAGTAAAGATTTGCTCATATTTAGTAAACCTTGCTTTTTCAAGTATTTATAGTCCTAACTAAAACATATATACACAACAGTTGACGTGTTTAAAGTGTAAAGGGTTTTGCACCATTAGGGTGACATGCCTTTATATTTACTTTGATAATTTCAGTAATCTAAATGTTTAAAGATTTATGTTTGTAAACTGTATGTAGAAAGGTGGGGATTTAAATTGGTGAGAAACTGCTCAGTTCAATCACTATAAACACTGTGATGTTTTGTTTGATAATCAAGAGTAAAGTTGGAACTCATTTTAAAGCAAAGCAGTGATCCAATAAACTGAAAGCACCTCAATGCCCATAAATCTCAGTTAAAAGCTTGTAAAAGCCATTCCAAGTTTCAGGTTTAAAGATTGTTTATGCATGGAGCATTGATTGTGTTGGAAAAGCATGTGTGCATATGAATGCATTAAGTTTTATACAGCAGAGATTGACCTGTAGTTTTCTAATTTATTAAACATGTTTACTGCATTATTGTGGCGGCCTTATTAGTTTCCAATGCAAGACAGAGTCAGCTTTAAGCCTTTTGTAGATGCAAAACTATGAGAGATGAACAGGGTTATTGTCTAATGTTGGAGAGTCTGGGGTTTGATGTTTGTGTCACTAATTATGGAAAAAGGAAGATTGAGTATAGAAATATTTTTCTATACTAAATTTGTATGTTTGCTTCATTAAACAAACATTAAAATCAAATTTTATTTGTTTGGCGCATTTCAGCGACAAGGCCTTTCAAAGTGCTTCATATCACAAAAATACTAAGTCATAGAACATACAGTCAACAATTGAAACAAAACATTTTGCTGTTACGCATCAGATATTGTTGATTAATGTTTCATTATTTACCATTCAAAAGCAACTCTTAGTCTTTAGGTTTCAGTCTAGATTTAAAGATACTTAGTGTTTCGACTGTTTTTTTTTTTTTTTTTTTTTACACTCAGGTTAAAAATCAGAATTTTTGAAATTAAGACATTATTAAAATTCAATTATTTATATCTTTCATCTGCTACATCACAACATACACTTTAGTCAATCATCGACTTTTTTTTCTTAACTACTGACAGTAAGTTCACAGATAAATACGCACATGCTCAAATTTTCTAAAAATGACAATTTCACTTCATTTGGCTTCGAAACTCTGAGATTGGGGTTTTGAATACAATCTTTGTATCTTAAACTGGATAACAACAAAGCATTGACAGTCATAAATAGTTAAATAACCTACTCCAGTTTTTCCTCTTGGAATGTTAAACAAATCCAAGTCGGTTCAGGTAGCCCGCCTATTCAAACATCCACTTTAAGCTTCACCACCACTGGTGCAACTAAATGCTGACAGATTTTGATGAATCTACAGTCGTGTGCAAGTTACACAAAGCTGTTTTTCCAGTTCTGAGTAAGTAGCCTAAAACTCTAGGAATAGTTTATTAGGTTCACAGTATGTACAAAAACTAAGGAAGAAAAATATTATGTGATGGAAAGGGGTATAAAAAACATTATATATGAGGTGTGGAAAGTTTCCATATCGGTAAAGTAAACTACTGTAAGTGGAAGTGCAGCTGTTGTGACTGTACACGGCACAGACCCCCTGTCCTGGATTACATCCTGACTCTGAGTGGAGCTCTCAACCACATCGCTGTAACTCAGCCTTGTTGCACACACAGACACACACGCATGTACGTCGGGCATGCATGCGTAGAACGATGTCGCATGAGCTATTCTGCTTCATTACCTGAGTGAATGAAAGAGCATGGAGGAAGAAGATGAATAATGTGAGAACGGAGTGGACACCTCTGTGGTTTTCCTCCACCGACTCCCTGATTAACAGGAATGTCTTGGCTTCAAATGAAGAGGAAAAACTTGAAGGAAGACATTGAAAGAAAAAAAAACTGTAAATCAGAGTAAAATAGTGAGGAGGTGCAGGAGGTAGAAAAGAGATTTATTGTTTTGTATCCAAGGTTTGACATCTTTGAAACCTGGCTTTCAAATATGTATCTAACATTTTAAATCAATCTTAAAAATCTAATCCTAGAGAACTATTACGTATGCCTAAGTTAGTATTTTATCTTACTAAAACTTTAAAAAATGTGTAGCTCTTATCTCTGAGGCTTATGAAAAGTAAAAGATACATTTTATGCCCCTCCTAAAAATTTAAATTCCAGTGCAGTTAAGGTCTTTTTTCCTCCTGAGATATTTGCATCTGCTTTTTGGCTTATAGCACATTGTTTAAATATGTGTCAGAGCTCATCCTTTAGTTGACAATATGCTGGGATAGATTTTACTGCACACCTGCTAGAGCTTTAGATGTAGAAACTTCTTAACCACAAACTGTCCTCTGCTTCCCCCAAAGTCCTTCATTGTAGTGACCTGAATCTATGTAGAGCCGTTAGGTTTGATGGGTGATTCACTTAGCCTGGAAATCAATTTCTGACATAAAAATCACATTTAAGGATTTATTTAAAATCAACTATACCCCCAGGCTGTCACTTTTAGGGATTTGAATTTGGAAAGTGCTATTTCTGACATATAAACCAAATTTCCAAAACACCAGTCTCACTCTCATATGTCCAGATGTCACCCACAAGACAAAATATTGTCTCACTGTAAAGTAGACTTGTGCTGGAGTAAATTTTAAGCTGGGAATCGCAGATTTAAAAGTAATGAGTGCAATTTTCTTATCCTAGTTTTTCTTTTTGGGTCAAATGTGTACCAAAAAATAACCGCACCTATTATTTTTGGTGATGCAACCCAAAAGCGTTAAGCCTGCTTAGTGGCCTGAACTCCAAGCAGCATATAGAAATCCTTTTTCAAGCCTCTTCTTGTCAGATGTGTTTACAAGGCCAGGCGGCAGTAATTGGTCTTTTTTTGTTGCATGTTGACATGATGCATTTTAAGGTGCACAACTCGTCTTAGAGAGGCAGGTCGCAGCATTCCTGATGTCCTTTACATCCAGAACATTCTAATGTGAAATTGACAAACGATTCTGACAATAAACCAAGTCATTGAAATGATGGTAAAACTTGACTGAAATACAAAATAATGTGGGAAAGCATAATGCTTTTGGAAAGATAGCGCTCCTTGAATGAGTGAAATTATGGAAACTTTAGAAAAGACAAATGAGGCATCACTTTTGATGGCTTTTGCCACCTGCAGAATAAATATATCCAGCTGTCTGCCATGATTCCAGTATTATTACCCTTTACTCTAAGCATAATGCAAGCCAGTTGTCTGGAAGATTAATGAAAATGTAGCAGTGCATGACAAAGGCTTTGGCCGCTCCCATCAGAAATCCAGATCTGCAATATGAGCAAACCTAGAACTCCAATAGCTTGCGTAAATGTTCACTTTTGGACCATTTTCAGCCTTCCTGATTATTTTAGTGATACAGTATCTTTGCCAAATTCTTTGTTCATTAGATTTCCTATCCCTACAGTGGCATAAGCTGGAGCTTCTACAAAGCCATAATAGTGGTCATGAACTTTTATCCAGTTTTGCAATGAAATAAAACTCGTAATGAGGGTTCTTTGAGTTGAATTTAAGACCATAATTAGGCTACAGTTTGTTTGGAAAACACTTACAGTGTGGTGTAAAATGGTGGGAATTTGTAATTGGAGTAGAACATGGTAATCTCTTCCATCTGTTGGTTTTTCTTTGACATGTCCATTTCTTTCTCACTTGCAGCATGCTTTAGGTTAGCCAGTAAAACCTGAACAACATAAACACTTTTACCCTCTTCTTGCTCATCGTCTGTTTCTCACCCTTCTTCCCGTCTGTCCAGTGCCCAAGTAAAATCACCAACCAGCCCGGCAAAGAGTTTGGCAGCACAAAGGACTTCCCTGACTCTGTTCTGCAGTTCGCCCGCAGCCACCCTCTGATGTGGCGCCCGGTGCTCCCGGCACTTCGCCAGCCTGTGCTGGTGAAGGCCAACATTCCTTACAAGCTGAAACAAATTGTGGTTGACAGAGTGGAGGCAGAGGATGGGCAGTATGATGTCATGTTTATTGGTACAGGTAGGCTCAAAATGCAGAATGTAGGTTCTGCATTTTTAAAAAGCAATTTCTGCTTTTTCAAAATGCAGACTTGCATATGGTTATTTATTGCACGTTTGGTTTTCAGACATCAGATTTTACTTGTTTAGTTGAGTTATGCTGTGAATCTGTTTAATTTTAAAATACTTACTTGTACAAGTAGCACACAGGATCAGACATCATTATCATCGCACTACAGATTCTTAAGATACATTTGGATTTTTTTTTTCTAAGATCTGATGTATTGGCATGATTTTTAGCATTAGAATTTAAGTGTGGTGATCTCAGACTTCAGTGTGAACAGTCAACTGGCCTGA
Source organism: Xiphophorus maculatus (assembly GCF_002775205.1). Taxonomy (NCBI): domain Eukaryota; kingdom Metazoa; phylum Chordata; class Actinopteri; order Cyprinodontiformes; family Poeciliidae; genus Xiphophorus; species Xiphophorus maculatus. Next base: position 9,602,939 of record NC_036443.1, on the reverse strand, counting down.
ATAAACTAAAGAACGAAAGTTACGAAGAAAGAGATGCAATGTGCTGCGTTTATGGAAGTAACTACTGATGTTACACTGTCAACATGTGCAAATCAATTCAAAAGTTTCTAAGTGAAATTATTACTAGCTCAACAAGTGTAACTTAATGGGCAAAACTGTTTCCATGTTCGATATGTGTCAGATATGAAAGTGAACCTAATCTGCTTTGAAAAAATCTGATATTGGCCATATATGGGGAAAAACTGCTCTGTCGCCTGCAGTATGAACATTAATATATTTCTGTTTTTATTGAAGATGTTGGAACGGTTTTGAAGGTAATTTCCCTACATGGTGGAAACAGTCTGGAGGCAGAGGAGGTCACACTGGAGGAGCTACAGGTCTTTAAAGTAAGTTTTACTTCTACAACTATACAAATGATTCTACGTTTAGATAGTATGCACCTTACTTTGCTTTGTATTAAAAAAATATCCAGATTTCCAAAGGTTAATGTTAAGTTATAATGTCATGTATGCTGTAGGAAATGTGAGCACAAATAGGGGATGGAACCAGCCGTTCATGAAATGTTTCAAAAGCTTACAACATAGTTTTTTTGTTTCCACCAAATTTAATTGCAAATCAATATATTTTTTTCAGATACCAATCCCAATCACTTCACTGGATATATCTGTGAAAAGGGTGCGTTGATACACTAATCTCTTACCTCTGTCACCTTCCAGAAACTGTTCTCATATTGTGTTTCCCCTCATTCTTTTTCTCTCGCCTCCACACAGCAAGCCTTGTATGTGGGCTCTGCAGCAGGCGTGGCGCAGGTGAAGCTGCATCGCTGTGAGACGTATGGGAAAGCCTGTGCTGAGTGCTGCCTTGCCAGAGATCCTTACTGTGCATGGGATGGATCCTCCTGTGCACGATTCGTTCCAAACAGCAAACGTCGCTTCCGCAGGCAAGACGTCAAACATGGAAACGCGGTGCTGCAGTGTGTGGATCAGAACGTTAGCGGTAAGTGTGCATTCCTCCTCTTTGTGGATTTTAATGAAAATGGTTTTGTTATTGGACCTGGATACAGTTCAAACCAAAAATTATTTATTTATGAGAAATCATCAAATCTAGAGAAACTCATCCATGCGTTCATCTCCAGTTGCATTGATTATTGCAACAGCGTCTTCACAGGTCTGTCCAACAAATCAATCAAACAGCTGCAGCTGATCCAGAATGCTGCTGCTCGAGTTCTCACTAAAACCAGGAAGATAGAGCACATAACACCAGTTTTAAAGTCCCTACACTGGCTCCCTGTAGCTCAAAGAATAGACTTTAAAATACTGTTGTTAGTTTATAAATCACTGAACGGCTTAGCACCACAATACATTAAAGATCTGCTGTTGTTGTATCAACCTTCCAGACCTCTCAGGTCTTCTGGTTCTGGTCTGCTCTGTATCCCCAGAACCAGAACCAAACGAGGAGAAGCAGCTTTCAGCATCTATGCACCACAAATTTGGAACAAACTTCCAGAAAACTGTAAAACAGCTGAAACACTGACTTCTTTTAAATCTCGACTAAAAACCCACCTGTTTAGAATTGTATTTGAAATGTAATCAATTACAAATTTATTGATGGAACTTGACTTAATGATTGATTCTATGTTGCATTGTGTTTCTGTGTTTGTAATGATGTAAAGCACTTTGAAATGCCTTGCTGCTGAAATGTGCTATACAAATAAAATGTGATTGATTGATTGATTATAAGTAATCTTTTAAAAGCCCATTGTGTTTCTCCTGGTTTTAATCAAAGCAAAAATTGTAAAATAGCCCAACGACACTCCCAAATTGAATCTGTCAGAGAATCTATGGAGAGAGATACAGAATTGCATGACTGCAGGCACTCGTACAATATCAGTGGAAACATTTACAAAGCTGGCTAACAAATGTAAGAAGAGTTTGACAGCTGTAAAGCCATTAAATATATTTCTTATGATTATTGAGACGGCTTTAAATGTTTGTATTTTTTTTCTTGAATACTAGATAAGTACCAGAAACAAAATTCCTGTTTTAATAATATAATTTAAAATCTCCTCAGGTTAGGAATAGTTTTGGATGAAATAGTCAAAATGTGTCTCATCTTAGTAATTGTTTTTAAAATGAAACAAGCTAAATTGAAAATGGTAGGTAGTTTTATGCTAATTGTAATGTGGGTATTTAAACACTTGTTTATACAAAGATAGTTCTCTCTCATAACCCCGGTCGATCGGGTTCGCACTCGTATCTATGGAAAGTTAAGCTAAGCTCCAGAACGGCAGGCGAAAGAGAGAAAAACCAGTCTGGACTTCTGCTCATAGCGAGAATCCACGTGTTGCTTAGGTAGTTCTAAACAGACTCGTATCTCTTCGGTGTTCCTTTGCCACAAGTCTAAACTGTTTACTTGCTCATAAAAAGAAGACCACAGACTGTTTTATGTAGTCCACATTTCTCAGGATAAACTTGGAAGCCTTTGAGAATGTGTTATTTAACTTGTGTAAACAGAAATTTGAGGGAAAACCACTCGTACTTAAGTGGAGTATTCCAACCTTTGACCTCATTCCATGACCGCGCTCCGATTAATGTAGTACTGATATGAAAGGTTGCAGAGAAGATGCTGCATCAATCTTCCTGTCCTCTGGAAAGCAAATTAAACTTCAAAAGGAATTTCTATCCATATACGTAAATGTTAGACTCCTGTGTGACTGTAATGTCTGCATCCACCCATATCTTTCACTGCACCCCTCTACACCTGAAAACACACTAGATTACACCCTCAAAATTGAGTGACATTTAGAGTATTGCTGACAGCATTCAGTCATGTCATGTTTATTGGCACGTTTTCATGATAAATCAGACAGTGTTAAATCAGACAACTACTAATTAAAGGCATCTTTAAAGATGTGGTGTTTTTGCCTTTATTTAAAGAAATAAAGCACACAATAAAGCATACCAGCTGCACAGTGGCACAGTTGGTAGCACTGTTGCCTTGCAGCAAGAAGGTCCTGGGTTCGATTCCCGGCCGGGGTCTTTCTGCATGGAGTTTGCATGTTCTCCCTGTGCATGCGTGGGTTCTCTCCGGGTACTCCGGCTTCCTCCCACAGTCCAAAAACATGACTGTCAGGTCAATTGGTTTCTCTAAATTCTCCCTAGGTGTGAGTGTGTGTGTGCATGGTTGTTTGTCCTGTATGTCTCTGTGTTGCCCTGCGACAGACTGGCGACCTGTCCAGGGTGTACCCCGCCTCTCGCCCGGAACGTAGCTGGAGATAGACACCAGCATCCCTCCCGACCCCATTAGGGACAAGGGTGAACAGAAAATGGATGGATTTAAAGAAACTCAGTGTTTCAGCAGTTTGTTGCAGATTCGAAACAAACTGCATAGAAGCTGGTTGTTCTGGTTTTGTGGTGCAAATCAGACACAAGAAGACCTGATACCACAACTACAGATCTTGAATGTATTTTGGTGCATCAAACTGCTGGTGTTCCCTGCTTCTTTGTTTAAAAAAAATCAAGGTGTAAGTATTTCAGCAAAGATTTGTAGCTGAAAAGGTGGAGAGAAACAACTTACAGTTAGAGATTGAACCAAGTCAAACATGTTACTTCATGTAACAACTGACGATTATTGAAAGTTGACAGGATAAAAGAGGCAGAAGCACTGATTCCACTTGTTAAATCCTTCCACAGCCAAAAAACAATAAAAATGGATTCAAGTGAAATGTTTATAATTTTAATAAGAGGGTTCAAAACAGATGGAAAGACATGATGGTGATTTAAGAATTAGCAGAAAGAGACATGTCTGTATTTGTTCACACACCTGAGTGTCTGGTGGTGGAGCGATGAAAGACGCCTCTTTCTAAGCCTTTCAGTGAACCTTAGTGGACAAGTTGTCTTGCTGAAGACTTTTGTTAAAGTGTGAAAGGAGAGATTTTATAGAGGCTTTGTGTGAATTCATCCCTTTCCAAATTCCTGCAGCCGCTTCATTACCATTTTGTCCCTTTGTTGACTTAAATTTGATGCTTACAAAATAAAATCACTTCATATACATGTACTTAAATCACAGTATAATTCTTTCAGGTAAGTATTTTTAAAAATTGGTCACAAAATAATTTAATTTAGTCAGAGATTAAATGCTTAAAATTTTTTGTATAGCCCCCGATTTCATTTTTATACTTCAACATTTTTAAATATTGAATATTTTCCCATATTTCTTTATGTTTATAGTCCAAATAATGGGCTTTTTTTCTGAAACACCAGCATATTTGCATGACATAAGCCTAACCAATTTCAAGAATAATATGTTTTTTCATTGAAATTTAGTTCTCAATCATAAGTGATTTTATTGTCATGCTTCTTCTGACAGTCTAAGTTTTCTCTAACTCTATATTTTTTTTCTTTTTTGAGAAGACTTGGACGTGACTGAGGACAAAGTTGTGTATGGGACGGAGAAAAACAGCACCTTCCTAGAGTGTGTCCCTCGCTCGCCGCAAGCTTCCGTCACCTGGCTTGTCCAACGTGATGACCGCAAGGAAGAGGTGCGACGCTTTGCATAAACAAGCCGGTCAAAATCACACGTTAGAGGTGTCAAAATGAAATGCACGTGCGATGGTGGTGAAGAGAAAAAGTGTTAGAGCGTGGTGAAACCTTTGTGTGGTTTGAACAACTGCCTGTAAAAGTGAGATTAGTAATGTGGCTGGCACATTTGACAGCCATTTGACATGTGGTTCAAATTAAGCAGTTATATTTCAAAGAGAAATGCTCAATTGCCTCGTCGCTTGGATAAACAGTGAATTCTCCTCTGCCCTCCACAGCCACATGCTGCCGACGGATCAAGTGTCACTTAAATGTCTTTACTGGCCACTGTGACTTAAACACAAAACTGTAAAGTCCTCCAAAGCTGTATTTAGAAAATGATGTTGCTGGGTGGAAGCACACCCACAGAAACCTTTCGTTCGTTTGAGGTTCTGCTCCTCTGAGCTCAAGTGAATGTCTCGCACAGCCATTCAAGTATTAAGGCATTACTACCCCTCTCCAGTTCCCTGCAAATAAACATTTAGCTGCCACTAGCTGACAAGACTGCATGTTTTAGTTGGCAACAGGTTACTGCTAGAGAAACAGAAGGGTAGAATGAGAAGATGTGGGAGACGGGAAGCGTGAATTATATAGGGGCAGCAGGGAGTGTTTCACTTGTTATCTGAAAAACATAAAAGGGACAATAGGAGAAAACAAACATGGAAAAAAAATCTCTGGAGATCTTGTTGTTACAAGTTGTTCTGCGGAAAGAGAAGCAGCCGACGTTCTTGTTTTTGTTCTCATTCAATGTAAGATGAAACATTTTCTCAGCTTGCATTAATAGGAAGTGTTGGGCTTTGCCTGCAATCTTCAATGTTTTACTTTAAACCAACACTTTTCAAAGAATTGTATAGGCCAGACAGGAGGCAGAGCAAACATGTGTTTTGGCTCTTTGTTAAAATTAAATCAAGGTTCAAATTCAAATTTAACATACATTAGGCAGAATATATTGTTCATATGATGATTAACATGCACAAACAATTATTTTCTCTCTGTCCCATTTAGGTGAAGCTGGATGATCGTGTGATGTCAACAGATCAGGGTTTGCTGTTTCGTCATCTCTTCCGTCAGGACGAAGGTGTGTACATCTGCCGCTCCCGAGAGCACAGCTTCAGCCAAACCCTGGCCCGCATCTCCCTCCAGGTCCTCCAGGCGGACACGGTGGATGAGCTCATTGCCCGTGACATTGCGGGCATCTCTGACGGGTTCAAAGATCGGTCTCCAGGGAACCACAGGCCCTGGATGCCTTGCAGCACGGGGCCTTACAGCAGGGGTCAAATCGGCCAGTCGCGCACGTGGTTCAAGGACATCATGCAGCTCATCGGGCCGTCTAACCTGCCTCACGTTGAGGAGTACTGCGAGAGGATGTGGTGCAACGACAAGCTCCGGAGGAAGCACAAGAGCATGTTGGAGAAATACCGCCAAGCTCAGGAGAGTGCCAGGAAGGCGCGCAGTAAAGGCTCCGGAGAACGCAACCGGACGCCACGAGATCTCAGAGGACGGCCAGAGTAACACCGGAGAGAATGAACAATTTGAAATCAAAGAGAAAAAAAAAGATCTTTTTGGTTCGGGTCAGGATGGTTTTGGGAGCCAATTAAAAGCCTGACCTAATCAACCGGCGTATGAGAATCTGGTGGATTAGTCTGTTTTTGCCATAAAATAAATGGAATGTTTTCATTTTAAAACAAAGAAAAAAGATGAATTCATTCATTCGAGTGTTTGACAGTGAAGCACACGGTAACAAGAGACCTTTATACTGAACTATATATTACAGTATATTCCTAGAATGTTTTTTCAAGTGAGAGTCGTCAAGAATTTCTTCACTCGCATCATTCTGTTTTTATGTTACAGTGACAAATTTTGTCACAACCCTCTACGCCAAGAAAACTGCAAACTTGAGATTTCTAAGATATGTGCATGTCGGTGTGATTTTGCTTAGCGTGGACCTTGTTTCATGTTTGGTATTTATCCTTAGTGACTCTTATGACTTATTGTTTTGCTGATATCAAGCTTTTCGTTGTAATTTGGAAGAACATCTGAAATTCTCCTGCACACACTCTTACATTAGCATATCTCCTCTAAACGTTTAATCCTTGAGTGAATTTTGTTCTGTTATATATGTAATGCTTGATATTCTATACTCTTCACAAACTCAGATTATCTGAAATTTCACTCAGCTACAACACTGAATGCATAACTTCAAGTATCTAAAGATGACATTTTCTGAGACGACTGTTGATGGTTCAACGGATCAAAGACGCATGCTTTCATTCTTACTGCCGTGGGCTGAACTTTTCTTTAAACACAAGATAAAGATCAAAAAACCCAACTTGCCGACACAGAGATGGAAACTTCTCTGTGGCAACTGTTTGGTTACAGACTGTAGGAGACACAGGAAGACCAAAAAGTGTGTGAACGTTGTGGATGTGCGGCCAAAAACGGATCCCACCGAGCAAACCGTGGCATCCGGCATGGAGATGTTCTGCATATCTTTTGGTTCCTTTGGAAGCGATCGTCAGCTTTGGACCTGGCTTTGCTGGCCTACAGTGATATGGATCCAGTTTGGGGCAGATAGAAGGGGGTTGAAGCCCAAGTCGTTCTTTTGGTTTTTAAATGACTTCGTGACCAGCTCATTGTCCAGTTGCATGGAGCTCTTGGAACACAGTTGTTGCCAGTCGGCTCCAGTGTTTAGATGGACGTTACATTGTGTTTTGCTGCTTTATTGCATTACACATGGGGCAGTGTTATTTATAAATCACTAAGGGTTTTGGCATAAGATCATAAGATCATTTCGCATGCATAGGAACCCCTTTTCATCACAATGAAATTGTTTGGGGTTTTTTTTCTCTAATTGCATTTTTGAAAAATCTGTTTTCACAATTTTTGCTTTTTTTGCCATTTTATGCAGTGATAGTTTAATCTTGTCCATCATGAGGTAATATTTTAAGGGACTTTTTCCTTAGAACGATGGTTTCTTAGGTCAGGTCATTTGTTTTCCACCTTTCTGTTGAGGTCCTCAGAGACGTGACAAGAAACCATAACTCTCAAGGTTTTTGTGCTTTTTATTTTGTAAATACTATTTTAAAATGTTACTTTTAGAACAATTCTTTATGTATTTACTGTTGTGTAATTTTTTTTTTTAAATATGATTTTTGACTGGAATTAGCTCGGATCCACCACTATAAAGTAAGCATATGTTAAAAGTGGAGTAGCAGGGATGGAAAATGAAAATAAAAAAATATCTTTGATATGATAAAAATACATACATGAAAAGGAGATTATGACTTAAAAATGCATTAAAGAATAAAAATGCTCAATCCTTTAAAATTACTTAGATATGATGTTTTTAAAAACAACACTTTATTATACATTAATACATGAATAACATTAATTACAAGTATGTATGTTTCATATTAAAACCATGATTCAGAAAACTGTTTGACTCGAGTGCAAAACCCTGGAGAACTCCATGGCATGAAGATAACAAACATCACATTACTGTAAATATAAAGAAGATGCTGTACTAATTGTGTTACTTTTATTATTAGAAAAAAAGGTAATACTGATTAGCTTTGTGGCTTCACTGAGTGAATGGTTTTTCAAGGTGAAACAGAAAAAAATGCTAGGTAACAGAGGAAAGTGTTAAAATGGTTTCTTTAAAAAGGTACTGAAAGCATCTAATGCAACTCTTTTTGAAACTTCTAAAATTCGTACATTTTTATATTCTGAATTACCTACAAATTATTCCTTTGTATTGACACTTTGTATTCTGATATGTAGAGCACAACAAAGCACATAAAATACCTTTAGGCTTGTTCTAAATATCGATCAGTGTGTTCCTAAACTACAAAGAAAAAAGAAAAATTTAAATTAAATATTGAATAAGTTTAGTTTATGTATTTGTTGGATTTTTTGTTTCTTTTAGCCGAGATTTATTGCCATCTAATAACCTAATACCTGCTCAATTTGTAACCATTAAAATAATGTCTGAACATGTTTAAACTGAATTATCTATTTTAAAACAGAACTTGACTAAATCAACACTTAGCTCTGATAGTCAAGTCATGCAGTCGTTGACATGAACAAATCTAGTTGTCTTTATTTAACAGTGATTTTTTTTACAGTTCAATAAGCAGTTTTATTTTTGATGTTTTACTTTTAAGCTTGTGTTCTTTTCCAGAGTTAGAAGTTCATAGAAAGTCTGTATTTAAAACTGAATGCAGAGTTTTAATAAAGAAAAGAAAAACTCGTCTTAAAATGAACTTTGTGAACAACTTTGTAAGCTGGTCAACGGGTGGAAAAGGAAAATTAAATATGTATTTATGTTTTATTTAAGTCTGTTTCTACCATGCATGCTACAAACTTGTATACTGTTTAAAACAATTAAAGGTTGATTGTTTTTAAATCAAAAGCTGACCCTGTATTTGTTTATGATTTCATGAGAAATCATAAACATCCTCCTGGTGTTGAGTTTTAATGAGAACAAAACCACACAAAGACACAACTTGTCTTCTAACTCTAGTTAGAAGACAAGTTACAAGACAAGTCTTAATTCAGTTAAGAAGAACTGAATTAAGAAGATGTACGCCTGCATTAGGCTAAGTATTAAGAGTCAGTTGACTGAAAACCTAAAGATTAAAGAAAATGAACCCTCCATTTTTCTGATGTTATCTGCATGCAGAGTTGTAGTATCATCTTTAGGTTACTGCAAAGGTAACGTAACACTGAAGTGGGTTGACACATGTTGGTTATTACCATGCACGCATATTTCAGTACAAGGATTCGAGTCATAGTTATGCCAGATCTCACGTGTGCAGCTTCAAAAGACTTTCAAACAGACATGTGTGCAAGTGATTGGAGAGATATGACCCCAGTGCTGACCCATGACGTTACCCAGTCACCGAGTCTGCCCATACGAGTGATTGAAGGCTAATTGGGCTGTAACATCTGTTGAAAACAGAGCCGACAATGGCAGCTTGTCACTTCAGCAAACACCATCATATATACTGTATATATATATATATATATATATATATATATATATATATATATATATATATATATATATATAAAACTACAATTCACATCTTGCCAATGGCTTCAAACACAGAATGTGAGCTTCTAAAAATCTCAGACTTGACTCATTTTTACCTCACACTGTCTGCTCTTCTTCAATAGTTCAAAAATCAACATAATTACATAATTACAGAGTGTAGTAATGGGAAGCTAAAAGATGCTAATGAAAATGTCTGAAAGGTTTTATTAGGACAGTAAAATTTTATTTCTGGTTAATTAGACTCACTATAATCAATGTTGGATGTGTGTTCAAGACAAAAGTTGCTTTAAAAATTGTCTACTGGTGTGGATGCCTATGCAACCATGTTACAGGATGTTTTATTTTGTGTTTTATTAACATTTTTTAAAGGTGGAAAAAGTTCTGAAGTAAATTATCATGGTTTCATTTTTTCCATTATTGCCAAGCCTTTATATTGACTTTAAGAGTCAATATAAATGGATTTCATAGATATAAAAAATGAATTTGTAAGCACAAATGTGTCATCACAAGATGGTTACTCATAAGTTTTACATAGGTGTTGTCTTTCCAGCATTTATTCTTCAAAAAGTAAGACAGCTCATCATATGCAGGGCAAAGCAGTCACAAAGTGTCTGCAGAGTAATTGGAACGAAGTCTCCGTGGAAAAATCCTTGCTAACCATAATGTATCTCCAAAGGCCCAGAAACAAACCGATTTGACCAACCCAGATGGTACAGCAAAATGCATCAGTTCTAGGCTCTGAGGTGTTGAAATCCAAAGGTGTGAAGAAAAACGGCTTCACGGTCGGAGGGATTAGTTCAGCAGGGAATCTCTAGAATCCACCCTGAAAAGTTATGGATTTAAAACTTTCCTTTGTAGTTTCTTATCTGTCCATGAAAACATATTCTGCACGCTCTCCTAGGATTTATCTGAATGCTGTCCGCTAGGATCCTGAAATCTAGGCTATAGTCTACAATCATTTGTAAACTTTCTCTCCTGATTTTCCATCAGCAGGCTACAGGCCCCCAATGAACCCCAGCAGAAAGCCAGGGAGATTGTGAAATGCTTTATCTCCCTCCCCCCTCTGCCACCAGATGGTTCTGCTTGGATCATGTTGAATTTGTTGGAGCAGATTGTGCTATCTGATTCCGCGGTAAGCTGTGTTTTTTAACACCTCGGTGTTGTGCTTTTTAAGGATAGAGACCAGCATACACGCTTTCATCTTATCACATCTGGATAACTACAACACTCTCTTTGCAGGCCTCCACCTAAAAACCCTTTGATTTGTTCCAGATTGTGAATAATTCTGTTTAATGCCTCAAGTGATAAGATCGCGTCGAACTTGTTTAGCGTCTTTGAATTAGGTTATGGTGTTTTTAATAGAAAGAATATGGAAACTGTGGCATTTTAAAGGTGGTTTATTGTCTCTTGGATATATATTTAAACTTAACTGTGCCTTCTTGTTTGTATTATGTAGGTCATGTGGAAAACTAGAAGGGGAAAATACATCTTAAGTACATCTGGCTGACACATTCTACTTGTTTTCAACACATCCTTATCAAATAGCCTCATGAGGTGCTTAAATGGCCATGGAGATCTTTAGTATAAGAAATAAGCAACATAAAAATGGCCAACATAAAACACCAGCCAACGTAAAACTTCAAAATTGATTCAGCCCAAAGTTTTCAAACGTTTTGACATTTTGTTTTCATTTGAACCACTCTAATGCTCACCTTTCATTGGGATTTGATGTAGCAAACTAAAGAAAAGGTTTTAGATTTCATTTTACGGGGCACAGATGCCTCATAAATTGACAAGTCCTGTGTACTTGTTAAGTAAAAAATAAAAATGTTTCAGATTTTCAGACTTGCTGATAGAAAATATGCTAATCTGAAAAGTATTCAAAATCTTCTGCTGCAGTTAAAGCTCCGGGTTTATTGGATATGTTTTTAACCAGCTTTGCATGCTGATATTTATCTCTGTTCTTTGTTTTTGACATAATTTTAAGTTTTGCAACAGATTTTAGTGTAGATCTAGGTCTAGACTTTGGTCATTGTATGTTTTTGAAAGGGACTTCTGATAACTTAATCTCGACTTCTTCCTAAGATGCCAGTTTAATGCATCCCTGTGCTACACACCTTTGAAATCATGCTGAATTTTTGCCAATTTCATAACCATGAGGAGCTTTTTGTTGGTCTGTTACAGAAACATCTACTAAAATTCAGTTGAAATTCAGTAGTTGTAGTGTCACAAAATGTGGAAAACATTAAGAGGTGTGATTGTTTTTTTCCAGGACACTGGAAAAAACTTCATTTATGGTCAGTAAATGAAGATAGCTTCACCAACTCTATCAGACGTAAAGATGGAAAAAACCTTTAAACAGACTACCTAATTCTGATTATTTAAGTAGAATTGACCAGTATGAGGTCACAAGCAAAACCACAAACAGAGCTATGCCTGTTAAATGAAAAGCACATGTTGCGTGGAGCAGGGCAAGATCTGCAGCGTTTCAATGTGAGAACTGATCCTCTCCAGCACAAAGAAAGTCTCTTGTCCTCTATCAGCATCGGTGAGTTTAGACTCCTCCAGTGGGTGTAATCAGTAACAAAATAAGATGTTTGAACAAAAAAAGGTGTTTGAACTCCACCACATAAAGACAGCCCAGTGGTTCAGAGCTAATAGGTCTAAATCGGAGCTTACAAAGCAGCTGTGGCCTGTAAATTGAAATGTAAAACTTTTTCTTGGAATTCTTTTAAGTTGACTCAAGAAAACAGGAGGAGGGAGGTTTTACAAATCTTGTCACTGCAGCAGGATATGAGTACAGGAGAACAATACATTCACCATAATTGCTGTTTCTGCTGAAGGAATACTCATTTTCAAATATGGTGGATTTTTTTTTTCAAACTCACCTTTCAGTGCATTTTAAATGAATTCCTATACACTTTACCACATTTGCTGTCAAGTATTGTACCACAATCAGTTTTTGTACTGTTTATTCATCTATTCATCTGTCTATCTATGACATCCTTACTCAGTACTAGGGTCTGCTGAGTTGGTAACAACAAATTGCAATTGACTCTCTGCTTTTGCTAAATACTTATTCAGGAAGAGTGATTGCTGCAAAGTCAGACTCAAAGCAGTCAGATGGGTTTCCTAAGAAATAAAATGTTTTATCAAGAGGAAAATATTTTATAACTAGGATTAAATTCTAACCTTTGAATCTGTTTGCATGATTGGATTGAATTGAAGATGTATTTCTACATATTATTAAGATTATACTTTTTCAAATTTGTCTTGGAGAATTGCTGTATTAATGAACTGATGCAAATGGAATTAAAATCTTGCATTATGTGGTAAAAAAAAAAAATCCTCCCAGCAAGATCACACTGTTGTTTACACCTAGAATGGTAACTCGCTGTAGCTCTTCAGTAGCTCTAATCGCAGACTTAAATACACTCAGGAACAATTAAGTGTGAACCAGTTTTGGTTCAGACTCTTAAACCCAAGGATGCTTATTCAGTAGACACTCATGTTGTGAGCCAAACAGAAGAACTCAAACAAGCTGTGGGAATTATTTTCTAATAATCCAAAGATTTTGATCAAAAATTGATTGTGAGGATATTTGTGGTGATGTTTTTTTTTTGTATTTCACCTTCCACTCACAGTTCTGCTACACTACAATTGTATCTACTATTTCATGCTTCACTCTCCAAAGCCTTAAAAAACAGCCAAAGTATTTGCCAAAGTGCTGCCATTAAATTGCTAAAAAATTATTCTGAATTATCTTAAAGTCTGAACCTGCTAACTCTGCTCACATGGGGTTTAACATACTGCCAATTTCTCTTAGAGACACTGGGCCAACAATTTTTTTGTGACCTTTTAAATAACTAGTTTCTATTTATTGCAATTTGTTGCTTTATGTTCAGCAGAAAATATGCAGTACGTTTGTGTTTACACAACCATCAGGAGAACAAGAGCAGATGCAAAAATTCAACTTTGACGATAAACTTACTGAAACATGACAGAATGGGACTGGAAGATGTTAAAATGAAGCTTCATTTTAGAGCATTTCCAGAAAATCTGCAGCAGTTATAAAAGCCAGCAACAGAACAAAAAACACAGGTCAGTATTTTTTATTTTTTTTACTTTCATTTATAGTTCAGTATTTAATGAAGAGACTGAACACTGAAGTCTTGGTGAAGGCACTTACAGACATTAACAAGTGATTATTAGGCCAAAATACAGACTGAGTGTGTTTAACCTTCAGCTGTGTAGCTACTCTTTAACCTCATTCTTAAGGAAATAGGTCATCAGTCCCTTTGTTCACTTCTCATTGTCCACCTAATGAATCATCATTGTGTCCATGAAATAGCAGTCATTAGTCAAAGCAGTTGATGATATAGGAGCCAGTTAATTTCCTGGTCGCAGTGATATTCTTTTCAACACTTCCAGGAAAACAGCTCCAGCTGCAAACAGATGTTTCTGCAACAACAAAAGGAAGAACATGTTTTTATGCTGTTCGAACAGTGATGCCATTGCTATTAGAAACGGATGGAGATGCAGACTAAGTGCTGCTTCCACCCTGAACGGAATAAACAACCCTGAGCAAAACAAACACCTGGTTGGTTAGGGGTCGGGGTTAAGTCGCCACGGTAACGCTTTGGTTGCTGAGAAATCTGGCCTTTATGTGACGTACTGCTGGTTGTTTACCTTTACCCGCACTCACATCATTTCCTGTTCTCTTCCTGTTCAGGATCAGTGCTGAAATTGGATTTGTTTCTTTTTTTCCAGGTCGTCTTGATTGTGTTGGAGGTAATGAGCAGCCTGACAGGACTGGCTCATTGTGAATGATGGCGGCAGCAGCTGTGCGGTGCTGGCTGACGAAGCACGTACCTCTGGAACAGCCCACCTGAGAAAAAACCCTTTTCAAACACACTCTGCAGTACACCCCATGTTGTAAAAACTGTCAGTGAATCACTTGACGTACCCACACATTCACACACACTTACACCCTACGAGCTTACGGTTGTAAAATTCGGTCAGGAAACAATTAAAAATCTTTATTTCTTCATGATTTAGAGCTGAAAAAAAATTACATCTGTCTTCTGTCTCATTCAGCCCTCTTGCCTTTTGTGATATTATGAAAAACTGATTACACGCTGAGATTTAATAAACATCCAACCCTGTTATCCTCCATTCACCTTTGTGAGGCCTCACAGTAAACAGTTTCTTTAGTCTAGACAACACTTTAGTTCTGCTTTGTGTTCAAATTTCACAGATGTGCATGCAAGGATAAAGAATTATTCACATATCTTTGTGTGTGTGATCCATTTATAGTATATTGGGAAGTCTTTTACTTCCTGCAGATTAACCAGATCTTGTGAGTCATTCTCTTTCCGTGCAAGAGCATGTTGAAAGCAATGCAAAAATAGAAAAAAAAGAAACAGGTTTAACCTTTCATTGTGCAGTAGTATATTTAGGTTAACTCCTACTCAATATAACCTACACATTCACACAGCTGTTTTCATTTGTACTTATGGTAATGCATTTCAGATGCCGATGCATTCTTTCATTGAAGTACCTGTGTAATATTTGGTTGATTTATTGTTTACTCAGTAAGAGGTGTTTCATCCATTTAACATGTGGAAGCACCTAACAAAAAGTCTTTAAAAATGTCCTGTTCACCTTTAATCATCATAAATACAAAATTCAGTGTGTTTTCATCTACAGATGTCAATTTAATAGACTAAAAACATATTAAACAAACTAGTGGGCAACAATAAATGTGTTACAGATTATTTACTTTTAGTTAGTTATTTTTTGAATCATGTGAGCATTATGATTGGTTTTCCTTTTGGCTTTTTGAGTTAGTTTTCTAATTATGTCAAATACATAGAAATAATGAAAAGAAAAAGATACGGGCAGTTGAATGAGAAGACTGGAATCAAGCTTTCAGCAGAATTGTCCCCTTTACCAGATGAGCAACCTGGGGTTGTTAACAAATGATGTTCATTTACATTTCTTTGGAAAAGCACCGTTCCCCAGCATTGACTGTCAACAGACTAAACAGGTCCTGGATTTCTTTTTTTTTTTTGTAGAAATGTTCAGGTTTTGTCCTTTTTTCCAATACAGACTCACAGCCCTTTTCCAATAAGGCTGCGAGGGTGCAGCCTTATTGTTTTATAAACAAAATGGTTTTTTTTACAGATTTGTTAAAACCGTCACCATGTTGTGACAATATAACATGAGACACATAATCTGTGAAAAAACATAAAACTCTTCTGCCATGTGGTTTTTCGAACATCTGCAGAAATGCACCGCTCCTGGTTGGAAACAACCAATCAAAAACAGGAGGAAGGTCTTAGTGCTGTCAATCATGCAGGTGTAGAGTTTCTTTTAAATGTGACATCGCTTTGCGTCTTGCTCTACAACAAAATTTAGAATTTGAAATAAATATGCGTAAAGGTTCATGAAATTGCATTCCCACAAGCATCTATGCTTTTCTTTTTAACACTGGAGTTGTAAGAAAGAAGTCCACTTTGGTCTTGGGCTCATGTCAGAGTAGCCATGAGCTGAAGCTACTGGATCCACCAGTTCTGGATTTACATGTGAAACAAAGGCCAATAGAGCTATCTAATGCAGATAAGAAATGAGTTATTTGACACTTGTCTAAATGTTCAAAAATAAATGATTAAAAAAAATTCAAAAATAATGAATGAATTAATTATTTTATGATTTATTAATTTATTTTATTAATGTATTTGTTATTTTTTACAACAAAAGATACTGAGATTCCACACAAACATTATCATATTTTGTTCCTTTCTAATTTGTTTCCATTTCCAAAACGACTCCTAATGGAGTCGTTATTGGAAATGTTTGTACTTCTCTCTGACATAAAATCATGTGCCAACTATGTCGTCATCATTTGAATATGAAGTCCAAGACGCTCAAATGACATGACTCATAACGTGAGCGTCTTGGAGTGACTTTGAATGTACTAAAAATCGCTGCATGAATTTGATGTATTATCATTATTATTATTATTATGATTCAGGGAGGAAGCAGAACCTTGTGCTGACATGAAAGATTGAATTTCCTGATTTTCCTTCAGGGACATTTTCTCTTTGGCTGAAGGTGTTCCTGACTGGTCCAAAGTGCTCAGCAGCAATACGGTGGAGTCCAGATAGTCTGCTTCTTTTTTCTGCAGAGAACATAACAATGATTAGATATGCCAATCTATTGTGAGTCGAGCCTTTTTCCTACAGCAACGTTTAAGCTGTAATGGAAACCCTTTCCTGCTGATGAGCCGTAACTGGAGATTCTCTAATGTCTAAGTACGATAAACTTTCCCAGACTGTCAGTCAGTTAAATTTTAAAAATTCTTTCAAGAATTTTATCCCTTATTGTCTTTATTCTCTTTTCTTCCCACTAGTTTCCTCATAAAGACATATGTGATTATTTGTCATAATTGTAGCTTTTTATTGTTGTATATATCACAGAATGTTGAAATGTCTTTTTCTCTTGCTGTGGGTAATCACTGAGGTAATTACTCCTAATTGGGTTCATTAATCATTAGACCTGTCAGGTTGTTTTATTGTCTGGTACTAGCCATGCGTGTCTGTGTATATTTTAAGAAAAGTGGGCAAGAAGTGGTTGATTTTATTCATATTATTCACATATTGTACATTTTTTTGGTGCACTAACCAAATAACCAGTAAAAAGTCTGAAAAATGACGATTTAGCAATACTTAAAAACTCAAAGGTTTCCAGCTCTTTGCACGGATATGTAAATCACCTTTCATATTCAGAAGACAATAATGTTTCCATCAAACTGATTTCTCGCTTTAAAAATGTTGTGCTTCTTACCCACTGGGCGAATGCAACATCTTTTTTCAAACACCTTCTTCAATTCTCTATAACTGAGGGATTTCAAGAGTCTTTGGATGGGATCTGTAGATTTATTTCATGTCTGTTCTTATACATTCCACTTTAGGGTATGTGCTGGTTGACTGTTTCCAGTTCCAGGAAAACTAAAAAACTTTGGGATATTTATTAAAATAGTTTTATCAAAATCTGTTCATGTCACAAATAACTTCTGTTATATTCAGGGACAGCAGCTGAAGCTGAATAAAATATGATGTTTAACATTACTCCACATAAAGACAGAATGTAAGCCTTTGTCTGTCTGCAATTTAACAAGTCTTAATAATTTAGTCATATCTGGACAAACATGGAGTAATGAAAAAACACAGGGGCCCTCACTTTTCTGCTGCAACGTAGACCCAGTGATAAGGGTTAGTGGTAACCAGTAAAAATCAGCCAGCGGAAATGAGCTCAATTAAGACCCCACGGACCATTGCAAACCCGTTTTACTCTCGCAGAATTCTGACGGCCTTTGAAACCACAGGGGAAATTAAGGGCTCCAAGTCTGAGGATTACAGACACAATTTAATTTCCAGTGACTTTATGACTAGTGACAGCACGTTGTGCGTGTGTGTATAAGTTTAAGTGAATACTTAAACACATGCGAGTGTTCATGAATTAGGAATGAAAGCCTCACTTATTGCTGTGAGTCTCTACCAATGTAAATGTGTGTACATGTTGCCGGTGCCCACAAGCAGTTCCTAATGGAATCAGAATGATTCATGTCGGACACGTTTACACATGCTTCAATTTTAAAAGAGACGAGGAAAACATTTTAACCCCCCATCACCTGTACTTTTCTGTTTGTTTAATGTGTCGAAGGGTCTGCAAAACATCTGTCATCACATCGGCAGTTCAGCTCTGGAGATCAGCTGTGAGAAAAGGTGGATGAAGCTCGTTTTTGTTGAAATCAGGGAGATAATCCACAAAACATGATTTGAAGGAACTCTCGTAAAAAGCAACATGGTAATTATATCAGTGTCAAGACAACTGGGTTGCAATAAAGTTGCTTTGTTTAATTAGGTGACGATTGAGACTGGCTGCAGGGCTCTTGATTTTTTTTCTGTATCTAACGAAAAATTAATAGTCATGCTTTTCTGTTCCATTGCATGCCATAGTACATTTTACAAACATCACTTACATTTTCAAAATGTAGCCATTGTAATTGACATTAATACATTTAGACTCATACTTCAAAACTATTTTTGCTGTTCATATAATAAATAATTAACATTTCCCTTCATGCAAGCATCTACCTGCCATGTACAGTACAGACCAAAAGTTTGGACACACCTTCTCATTGAATTCAATTAGAAAGTGTGTCCAAACTTTTGGTCTGTACTGTATGTTAACATCAATATTTACAAAAACTCTGTGGTATGGTAAAGCTTGTAAACGCCAAATCTTTTACTGCCCCCATGTGGTCTAAACATGTAAAATAATGAAATGAGGAGACAAAAGGACTAAAGCACAGGTGTCAAACTCCAGTCCTCGAGGGCCGCTGTCCTACAGCTTTTAGATGTGCCACAGGTACAAAACACTGGAATGAAATGGCTTAATTACCTCCTCCTTGTGTAGATCAGTTCTCCCAGCCTTGCTAATGACCTAATTATTCTATTCAGGTGTGGTGCAGCAGAGGCACATCTAAAAGTTGGAGGACACCGGCCCTTGAGGACTGGAGTTTGACACCCCTGCATTAATCAATCAATCAATCAAATTTTATTTGTATAGCACATTTCAGCAGCAAGGCATTTCAAAGTGCTTTACATCATATCAAACACAGAAACACAATGCAACATAGAATCAACAATCAAAATAGGACATTAAGTCAGGTTCCATCAATAAATTTGTAATTGATTACGTTTCAAATACAATCCAAAACAGGTGGGTTTTTAGTCAAGTTTGCATCCATAAAAGGTTTACCTGTTACACTCCTACTGTGTTATATGGAACAAAATACCTATTGCTATTTTTATTCCCACTCACAATCACACAGTTTAAAACGATGTAGACAGCATTTTAATGGGCTTCTGGCACGAGGCTCCGTACTCCTCGTTCACAGAATTTCGAGAAGGGACTCCGCCGTCCCTCACGGATTTTTGTAAAATTCTTTTTGTAATTATTTTTTTATTTAGAAAGAGAGATTCCCATCACATTTGTTAATTACAGCTTTACCCATCTGAGATTGTACATGAGTATACAACCGGAGAATCCAAGTGATTTTGTCCATACTGCCTTTCTGGTATTTTCTTTTACAGACTATTTCAATCTGGAGAGACTCAGACAGAAAAGAATAAACGATTAGGAAATTTATTGACAAAAAATGAATAACAATTCTTTGGCGCTCGGGCCCCGGCTGGAGATTTGAGCAGTGAATTCCGGCGAATTCAGATGAGCCCATCAACGCTGAATAGGGATACTCCCCCGGGGCCCGACACTGGTGGTGGAGGTTGGGAAAGATGACGACTTGAAATGCTGGTGGAGAAGGGGAGGAGGTGGGTTGAGCAAAGCTGGAAAGCAACTGGCGGCGTGGGTGTGGAGCCTTTTAACAGAGCTTGATTGAAGATTGGAGAAGGCGGGTCGAGGTCCAGTGATGAAGATGACGCAGTAATTAGATGGAATGGGTGGAGCGGAAGTCTTCCAGCTTGAACTTGCGCCTAGGCTTCATTACTACATTTTGTTGTGAACAATAACAAAAATGAACAGAATTGAACAATAACAGGGATTGCACCATCTCAAGCAATAAAAAAACACAAGAACATACAAGGGCAGGGCACATAGTTCTCAAGAACAATCAAACGAAGTCAGATCTAATTGGTTTTACATACTCAGTCCAATTGGTCCAGATCTTATAAAACTTTCCTCTTTCAACTTGGAGGGAAAAAGAAATCTTTCCCATAACAAAAATCTGATCAACAATTTCAATCCATTCGTCGATAGTGGGTGGGTCTGGTTTTAGCCATTTCCTTGTGATGGCTTTCTTACTGGCTGCCAGTAGTATAGCCAGAAGATTTTTCTCTTGGTTGGTCCATGTGTCCAACTGTAGGTTGCCCAAGTACAACGTTTCACATTTGAATGAAATTTTTACATTGAATATATTTTCAATATGTTTGTGGAACTCTTCACAATATGGTTTTATTACTTGGCAGTCTCAAAAAACATGGAAGTGGTTGGCTCCTTTAGACTCACCAAGTCTCCAGCAGGCGTCCCCGTTATTTTGATATCGTCTCTGAATGGGTGTAACAAAAAATCATGCAATGTTTTTCCAACAAAACTCCCGCCATGTGTTTGATCCGGTCGAGACCCACTGCAGTTGACATATTTCTTCCCATCATCTTGTGAGATTATTACCTTAATTTCCTTTCCCCATTTCCTCTTTATGTATTCTGTATTCTCATGTTTAGATAGCTGTATGGCATTGTATAACTTGGAGATAATTCTGCTGTCTGATCTGGGTTTAATTAGTGTTAGAAGTACCTCCATGAAACTGGAATAATTTTTTCTCAACACTTCTTTAAAATTTCTATTAAAATAATGTCTCACCTGCAGGTACCTAAAAAATCATCTTTTTCCAGTCCATGATCCTTCTGTAAGGTTTCAAGGCTCTGAAATATCCCTTTGTGGACAAATGAATAATAGGTAGTTAAGCCTTTTGAGATCCATAGCTTGAATCTGTTATCATTTCTATTTGGTGTAAAATCCAAATCATAGGCTCACCACCTCATAATTTTAGATGCGTCTCAGAGGCATTCAAAATATGATGCAGCACTTCTTTTTTTTTTCACGTCCTCGCAAACGTTTCTTCCTTTCTTCACGACGTCTCCGTTCTGCATTGCAGACGTCGCAGCCAGGTAGGATGGGTTCTCGGATCCTGGGAGCTTTGGGAAGTTTGGGGGGGTATTTGTCCAATATGACAGATTTCTCTTCTTGGGTCTCTTTCTTTAATGTCGTTGACAGATCTGAGGTTGGGCCAGAGGTTGGGTCAGAGGTTTTGTCTACGGACTCAACTTTTAAGGTCAAGTGAGAGGTTGAGTCTTTGGTGTCTTTGGGCTCAACCTCTGAAGGTTTTTTTGTTTCACAGCAAACTTCCCCAGCCGGGGAAGTTTCTTCTTCAGTGTCGTCATCTGAAGACTCATCGTGCTGCGAGTCTTCTCTATCCGGTATTGTTTGCTTCCGAGTCCCAAAAGTGTTAAAAAGATAGTCGGAGTAATCCATGTTCTCGTCTTGATACCTGCTACAATCAAATGTGACACCAGGAAATAGCGTGGTCACAAGTTTTCTCACGCCAGTCGTTACTAAATACCCGGCGCCAAAAGATAAAGGAAAAAAGACGGCAGCTGTTAAAAGTTTCTCCATATTAAAATCCTAGTAAATGAAAGCGAGGGGTTGAAATGCTATCTGTCAAAGTGCTGTTTGTAAAATACCTGATGTTTTGAGATGGACGCATTCATAACCTCGGATGTTCTTTGATCTCTGACATAGATCTATGTCATAGATGTCGTCATAGCTACAATGAGCTCACTGTAGTTCTGGGGGAATGTCTTCCTTCTGAACGTTGCTATGGAAACGGTCAGATCAGTTCTGCATGACTCAAACTATTAACCCTTTGCAAGTGTATATTTCAGGAGGCTGGGGATTAAAACAGGGATTTTAATAGTTAAATAGTAAGTTTAGTTTGACAATAGTATATTAAAACCATTAATTTAAGTAGGTTTTTTTTATCATTCTATCAGGTTTAAAATTTTGAATCATACTTGACTTAAAAATATCTTGAAAGTAAAATTAAATGTAACTTACAGACGTGTGCTGCTGCTGCTGTTGTAAAATATGACAAGAAATTTTGTCCGCTTGGAGAAGAGCTACAAAGAAATAATTTTGGTTTAATCATTTTACACGTTAGCATAAATATAGAATAAAGAATGATCCCAAAGAAATGATGCTGCCGCTCCATATTTGATGGGTTGTAAACAATCCACTCCAACACATTTGTTCTGTATGGTGTGGAAATGTAAGTAATAGACAGAATGTAATGTCTTCCAGCTTTTTCTGTGTAATTGAGAGCTTGACACCAACAGCAGCCCACACTGCTGATAGCCGGGAAGGAGATAAATGAGTCCATTTCTATGCTCTCCTGAGTCTGTTGATTTTTTGTGTATTTTAACTATTAAAACTGGTAAACAAATGTTTATATCTGTTTTTAAAAGAATAGCAGCTTCTCTCTTATGTCTCCATCAGATGACCAGCATTAGCAGCTTTTGGTGACATTATTATTAATAATAATTAGATTGTTTTTGAATACGATGCAGGATTTAAAATGAACTGATGAAGATGGTCTATGCGTCAAGTCTGGCCTGGGAGGGACGTCTGTGCTTCCTTTCTGGACCTGTTAAACCTTCAACCCGATGTGATAGATGTTACTGGCACCAGACCTAGGGGAATCTGAGCCAGTATCAAGCAAAGGCACATGAATCCTTTGCAACCAATTTCTGTGGATCACAGAGGAAGCGAGTTGAAACAATGTTACTCTGGCAGAGCTCGTTTATTCTGAGCCGCGCATTTTCAATTAAACAAACACAACCACAATACAATTCAAATGCAGTCAACAACATCCGGAGTTTCCACAAAGAAATAAAATAAAATAAAATCCTCAAATAAAATAACATAATAGCAAAAGAAATTAAGAAAATCTAATCCTAAATTAACATAACCCAACTGAACAAAACATTCCATGTACAACACACAGTAAACACCAACGTTTGTCCCCCCGTCTCATGACCACTGGGTCAGAGAAGTTCTTTACAACCTGAAACTGGAAAAACTCAGATTTTCACTTAAGGGTTCCACCAGTAAATTTATGGAGACTTGGAGACCTTTCCTATCTGTAGTAGGTACCATGACTTTGCTACCTGATTCAGAAGGAAATTAAATCATCTGTAGACCTTCTCATCGGTATCCAATTCTTTTGTTTTTAACCGATATATATTCTTTGTCTTATAATTTATTTATTTTAATTTTATTTTTCTCTTTGTATAATTGTGTAATTTACTAGTACAAATGTAAAAATATATATTCATTTATTTACTTAGTATCAGTATTATTTTTTCTTTATTTCTTTTTCTGCCTCCTTTGGAATGTGTATGGATGGATGTGTGTGTATGTCGTGTTGCTAGAAGCTGTTGCAGGGACTGGATCTCTGCTGGATGTTTGTCTTGTGCTTAGACCTGGACGGGTTGGGTTGGGTTCTGGGAGAAATCAGCTTGAACTTCCTCTTCTCTCTATCTATAACTACCGTGTTTTCATTGTACTAATGTTTGATGTATGTCAAGCTGTAAAATTCAATAAAGAAAGTTGGAAAAAAAAAAAAAAAACACCAACGTTTGTCAGTTACAACTGTTTTTTTAACGTTTGTCAGTTGTAACTGTTACAGCGGCCACAAAAGAGATCAAGCCCACCACAAATAAATACAGTTATAAGAAACAAAAATATTATAATGCTACCCAAACAATACTGACCGATCAAGTGATATAAATAAATTTAAAAATCCCCAAGGCTCCAACAACAAAAAGCAAGCTACACGCCGACACAGATCAACGGCAATACAAAACTTTGCAAATTATACATGTAAGTTATATAATAGACTCCAAAATTAATCTTTATATATGTACAGATCATTTTACATGGCCTATGAGAGTGGCCTTCTATCTTACCTGTGGATCACAGAGGAAGCGAGTTGAAACAATGTTACTCTGGCAGAGCTCGTTTATTCTGAGCGGCGCATGCCCAGAGCCAGGAAACTCGTTCTCCTCGCTAGACCCACGGCGGCGCGAGAGCGCCCCCACTGGCAAGAAGACACACGCACACAACAAACACGTCTACACACACAGGAAAAAAACAAAGACAAAAGACAAGACCAACTCCTATAGTAAAATAGGGGGTGTATTTTCTATTTATTTATTAATTTTTTTTTACCTTTTTTCCACAACCCACTACACTAGCAATTTGGTATTGTAATCTAATTCTTTGAAACTTGAAGTTCACACCTCTATTAGACAATCATTTCTCAGTAGCCCAGGGTCTAGACCCGGTGTATGAAGCAAAGCGTAAATCAAGGAGCTGGGTTTTTCCAGGCTAGTGGGACACAACAGATAGAAATTGATCTTAAGTATGTGTGCATAGATGCGTCTTTGTCAGTGACCCTCAGGACAACCTGTGAACAACAAAAACATTCAGCAACCATGGTAACTGCGGCCGTCAGACAGTAGAAACCGATGCCAGAGAACGTTGGTGTGGTTAGTTTTGAGTTTTAGCTGAAATTGTGATTTGTGGAATTTCTAACCGTATCAGAGAAACATTTGTTCTGCTTCTGGTGTGACGTATAAAAGAAAAAAAGACAAGCAGCACAAAGCTTACTTCAAGATATTTATTGTTGTATCACTGTCATCACTGATTTACATAAAATGTAAATTAAGACAGAGATCATCTCAAAGCAGAAAGGGGAACAGTATACAACACATCAAACAGGTCCTGTGCAAAAACAAGGTAACAGACGTTTTCCTGACTACATGACTAATAAAATGTAAATATTTCACACATATATATATTTATGTTTATATATACTCATTTATTTGGTCTCATTAATCACAACTTCATGGAAAACACCAATTAAAACTTGAATCTTGTAGCCCAATATCAGTTTTTGATGAAAAAACAGTCAATAAATGATCAGCGTTTTGGAGATTTGCAGCGTATTTAGGATTTAATTAGGAAGTTTACTTAGTTTAAAGAATCATCTTATGAATATAACATTTGTCCTCAGATGTAATAAGATGCACCAACAGATGCAAAAAAAAACCCAGACAGTTTATGCAGGATCATTGGCTCAAAAGGCATCGTGTCACAGTGTGAATCTCTGTCCTCTAATCAAGCTCACTGTCCTGTCGGCTCTGGCTGAACGCAGAAGGAAGAGGAAACTGATATTTTCACAATATATCAGCTACTACAATGGACAGAGGAACTAACAAGTTCATGTCATCATATGGGAGGAGGTTACTGGTTTCTCAGTCACAAGCTGGTTGCAAACCTGAGGCCAGCAGGTGTCAGTCAGTTATGGTAGATCTGAAATTTGGTTTGATGACGTCGATATGAGAAGCTACAGACTGATAGGAGGAACCAAAGAGCTCTGTAAAGGTAAAGGCAAATCTTCTGAAGCTGGGATATAATTAATTTAATTTCGCATAATTATCGCGGTAGAAGCCATTTGTTTGTTAAAATTTTATGAAATATATTTGTTCTATTTGATTTTGTTGTGAATGACGTAAACTCACAAACGAACGAGGTAATTAGTCCAACATTTAGAAACTACAGCGACTGTAATGTGCCACAACAAAGGTAAACAAAAGTAAAATAACCTGAACAGGTGATCAACTCAAAACCACTCCTACCTTTTTACTCTCTCTTTGTAGTTTAAGCACACCTGTTACCGTGGCAACCGCCTTCGCCCACCAAGACAAGCAACGATTACGTTAAAAACATAACATTCAGTCCGTTACTGTATCAAGTTTCCAGGCTTGATATTTATGTCTCGATTATTAATCAGCTTCTCTGAACACAGCGATGGTTGATTGACTAGCTGTACTTGGTGCTAACGTGGCTAACACGAGTAACAGTTTAGTCCAAAGCCTTTTCTGCTAAAATAAAATCTTTAGTGTATGTCAGATACAGACACATTGCATATTGATCTGTTTAGCTAACGTAAGACTGTGTAGCAGGCAGGCTTCAAGGTGTAGAAGTTGTATCAGTTCTGCCTTTATGCTTTACTTAGCTAACGGGAAGCGTGTGTTTGTGAGACGGCCACTCACGTGACCACGTAGAATGGGCATCAGCCAATGAAAAGCGGCCCCTCTGGTAAGGTCCATTGGAGATTAAATGTGGAAACAACATTAATGTTTATTCAACATTTCATGCAAAGAATATAGAAATGACAAAGTGAGGAGTTTGAGCAAAATTGCTACCGCAGTTGATAAACCCGGTAACTTTTCAGCTGTTCTTCGTTAACGTGACATAAATAGGTTATAATGATTTTCAATCAGTCAGGACTTTACGCTGACACTAGCCACATGCATTGCAGGTAGATTGTAGTAAAGCATTGATTAATGCCTGGTTTTAAAATTAGTTAACTGAACTTGTAGCCATTATTTTGTGCCCATTGTTGGACAACACACGGCACGATTGAACCGATCGAACCGTTATACCTAGGATTTCTGTGGGCTAATGTGTGATCTCTCAGGTATTGAAAATGGGCCGACAATCGGCCGATAGCTCTAAGATCGTGTAGTGTGCGCTGGGCATTACACATCATTTTACATTTTTCTGAAATATCAATACAAGAGAACAATAACTTTTCAAATTGTTTTATAATCTTTTGTATGATATTTGTCTCATTTCATTTCACAGACATTTTATTTGAATAAAATAATCTTAGTTAATCTGCTAGGAGTAAATTTGCTATATTCAGAAGCTGATTTTGAATCTAAATTTCTAATCTTTGCTTATGTTTAGTTTTATGCTATTCTTGATACATTCACTGGTTATTTTTTAATGGAACCACAGGCAGATGTAAAATGTGATCAATAGTGAAGATTTCCACTAGAAAACAAAAACCATAGATACAAAGTTTTTACTTGTGAAAATATTCAGGAGTCAATTGATGCTCCAGGCAGGTTAAATTGTTCTGAACTGGTACCTCAATTAACTCTACGGTTTTTGGACTAAGAAATAAAAACTAAGAGTCTGAAGTAACTGAAAACTGCTCACAGTTTGAAACCTTTATATATCTATTTTAAAAGGACGTGCTCTCCTCAATACTACCTTGATTTAAACCTCAGCTGTTTCATAACGGATTTTATTTCTAGTGCACTGACTGAAAACCATTTAATTGCCCCCAGCCCTGCGCTGTCAGTGGTGTTTGCACAAGAGGTGCCAGCGTCGTCACACAGATAGCTTTCATTAAATATAATCTGCGACTGATCAGGGGCTCCGTGTTTATTCAAAGGTAATTTCCACAAAGTAAAAATCCAATAGAATTGATTAGTGTTGGTGTCAGTATACAGCCCAGCTAGCAGTAGGCCACTAGATTAGTTTTAAAACAACTCAGCTACTGAATGTATTCCCGTATTTGTTTAGGCAAATGTTGGGCATTTATTGAATTACTGTTTTATTTTGTGCTGGAAAGCAATATTTTCTAGCGACTTCAAAAAAATCTCAATCATGAATTTGTCAAAAGTGGAAAAGCTTCTCATCACTGGTGCCAGTTACTGCAATTGCTTGGTATTATTTTGTTTCACCTGAAAACCTACTAAAGTTTCTACACTAGACCCTTAAAAACATTCAGGTTAGCGAGCACATTACTCTCTTTTGTAGCAAACAAAAACTGGAGAAGTAAAATAATCCAGCTCCGATTTACGCTGTCTAATCTGTTTAAACTCTGCTCTGAAGTCAGTCAGAGAGGATTCCCAGGTCTAATCTTTGCGTAGAGGTGACTGAGGGAATATTGGGGAAAACTGAAGCAATAAAAGCGAGACTGAAGCACAGAGATTTCCTTATTAATTGTCTGTCTGAATATTTCTTTTCGTACCCAAACAGCAATACACTACATCGTCAGTTCTGTGAACTCACGAAACGCCTTGCAAAAGTTTTCACAAACTCTATGGAAGCCCGTTTCTGCCTTTTATTTATTTAAAAATAAATAAATAAATAATCTCATAATAATGAGATACTATCTCATATCTCAGATACTATGTCATTATTTTGAGATTGACGCTTAAAATAATGAGATATCTCAAAATATCTCATTATTTTCAGATACTATCTCATTATAATGAGATTATTTTTTATTTACTTTTTTAACAGAGTGGTGGAAACGGGCTTCCATACGTTTCCGCCACTCTGTTAAAAAAAAATATATATTTTTTTTTATTTTATATATTTTTAGATTATTTATCTCATTATAATGAGATAAATAATCTCATTATAATGAGATTATGTATTTTATTTTTTTTAACAGCGTGGCGGAAACGTATGGAAGCCCGTTTCCACCACTCTGTTAAAAAAATAAAATAAATTATCTTATTATTTTGAGATTGACGCTTAAAATAATGAGATATCTCAAAATATCTCATTATTTTGAGATATCTCAAAATAAAATACTATTTTGTATTTTATACAAAATAGTATTATATAATATTATATCTACAAAATAGTAAAATATCTTATATTTTGTATCCTATTATACATTATTATTTAGTATCTCATTATTTTGAGATATTATCTCATTATTTAGAGATAACTTATTTATTTATTTTTTAACAGAGTGGTGGAAACAGGCTTCCATATTGTATTGACATTTTAATGCAATACAAAAATGTTTTTAAAAGTAAAAAAAAAAAGGGTGCAGATCCTGAATAGAAAATAAAAAAGGCGAGTTAAACAGCAACTCTGACAGATCATCAGTAGAACAATAGCTAATCTACCACATTGATCACTTATTAATAATCTTAAATAAACATCAAGCAATAAAAACATAAAACTGTAATGGACTGCATATTCTGTTTTTTTGTGTGGCAATATTAATATTTCTTTTATTATTATTAAAAAACATCCATTTATTATATAGTGTGAACAAAATCTTTTTGTACTGTGGGAGGAAGCCGGAGCACCCGGAGAGAACCCATTAATCAATCAGTCAATCAATCAAATTTTATTTGTATAGCACATTTCAGCAGCAAGGCATTTCAAAGTGCTTTACATCATATCAAACACAGAAACACAATGCAACATAGAATCAACAATCAAAATAGGACATTAAGTCAGGTTCCATCAATAAATTTGTAATTGATTACGTTTCAAATACAATCCTAAACAGGTGGGTTTTTAGTCGAGTTTGCATCCATAAAAGGTTTACCTGTTACACTCCTACTGTGTTATATGGAACAAAATACCTATTGCTATTTTTATTCCCACTCACAATCACACAGTTTAAAACGATGTAGACAGCATTTTAATGGGCTTCTGGCACGAGGCTCCGTACTCCTCGTTCACAGAATTTCGAGCAGGGACTCCGCCGTCCCTCACGGATTTTTGTGCAATTCTTTTTGTAATTCTTTTTTTATTTAGAAAGAGAGATTTCCATCACATTCGTTAATTACAGCTTTACCCATCTGAGATTGTACATGAGTATACAACCGGAGAATCCAAGTGATTTTGTCAATACTGCCTTTCTGGTATTTTCTTTTACAGACTATTACTAAATTTTGTTGTGAACAATAACAAAAATGAACAGAATTGAACAATAACAGGGATTGCACCATCTCGAGCAATAAAAAAAACACAAGAACATACAAGGGCAGGGCACATAGTTCTCAAGAACAATCAAATGAAGTCAGATCTAATTGGTTTTACATACTCAGTCCAATTGGTCCAGATCTTATAAAACTTTCCTCTTTCAACTTGGAGGGAAAAAGAAATCTTTCCCATAACATAAATCTGATCAACAATTTCAATCCATTCGTCGATAGTGGGTGGGTCTGGTTTTAGCCATTTCCTTGTGATGGCTTTCTTACTGGCTGCCAGTAGTATAGCCAGAAGATTTTTCTCTTGGTTGGTCCATGTGTCCAACTGTAGGTTGCCCAAGTACAACGTTTCACATTTGAATGAAATTTTTACATTGAATATATTTTCAATATGTTTGTGGAACTCTTCCCAATATGGTTTTATTACTTGGCAGTCTCAACAAACATGGAAGTGGTTGGCTCCTTTAGACTGGCAAAGTCTCCAGCAGGCGTCCCCGTTGTTTTGATATCGTCTCTGAATGGGTGTAACAAAAAATCATGCAATGTTTTTCCAACAAAACTCCCGCCATGTGTTTGATCCGGTCGAGACCAACTGCAGTTGACATATTTCTTCCCATCATCTTGTGAGATTATTACCTTAATTTCCTTTCCCCATTTCCTCTTTATGTATTCTGTATTCTCATGTTTAGATAGCTGTATGGCATTGTATAACTTGGAGATAATTCTGCTGTCTGATCTGGGTTTAATTAGTGTTAGAAGTACCTCCATGAAACTGGAATAATTTTTTCTCAACACTTCTTTAAAATTTCTATTAAAATAATGTCTCACCTGCAGGTACCTAAAAAATCCTCTTTTTCCAGTCCATGATCCTTCTGTAAGGTTTCAAGGCTCTGAAATATCCCTTTGTGGACAAATGAATAATAGGTAGTTAAGCCTTTTGAGATCCATAACTTGAATCTGTTATCTTTTCTATTTGGTGTAAAATCCGAATCATAGGCTCACCACCTCCTAATTTTAGAATCGTCTCGGAGGCATTCAAAATATGATGCAGCACTTCTTTTTTTTTTCACGTCCTCGCAAACGTTTCTTCCTTTCTTCACGACGTCTCCGTTCTGCGTTGCAGACGTCGCAGCCAGGTAGGATGGGTTCTCGGATCCTGGGAGCTTTGGGAAGTTTGGGGGGGTATTTGTCCAGTACGACAGATTTGTCTTCCTGGGTCTCTTTCTTTAATGTTGCTGAAAGATCTGAGGTTGGGCCAGAGGTTGGGTCTACAGACTCAACTTTTAAGGTCAAGTGAGAGGTTGAGTCTTTGGGCTCAACCTCTGAAGTTATTTTTGCTTCACAGCAAACTTCCCCAGCCGGGGAAGTTTCTTTTTCAGTATCGTCATCTGTAGACTCGTCGTGCTGCGAGTCTTCTCTATCCGGTATTGTTTGCTTCCGAGTCCCAAAAGTGTTAAAAAGATAGTCGGAGTAATCCACGTTCTCGTCTTGATACCTGCTACAATCAAATGTGACACCAGGAAATAGCGTGGTCACAAGTTTTCTCACACCAGTGGTTACTAAATACCCGGCGCCAAAAGACAACGGAAAAAAGACGGCAGCTGTTAAAAGTTTCTCCATATTACAATCCTAGTAAATGAAAGCGAGGGGTTGAAATGGTATCTGTCAAAGGGTTGCTTGTAAAATACCTGATGTTTTGAGATGGACGCATTCATAACCTCAGATATTCTTTGATCTCTGACATAGATCTATGTCATAGATGTCGTCATAGCTACAATGAGCTCACTGTAGTTCTGGGGGAATGTCTTGCTTCTGAACGTTGCTATGGAAACGGTCAGATCAGTTCTGCATGACTCAAACTATTAACCCTTTGCAAGTGTATATTTCAGGAGGCTGGGGATTAAAACAGGGATTTTAATAGTTAAATAGTAAGTTTAGTTTGACAATAGTATATTAAAACCATTAATTTAAGTAGGTTTTTTTTATCATTCTATCAGGTTTAAAATTTTGAATCATACTTGACTTAAAAATATCTTGAAAGTAAAATTAAATGTAACTTACAGACGTGTGCTGCTGCTGCTGTTGTAAAATGTGACAAGAAATTTTGCCCGCTTGAAGAAGAGCTACAAAGAAATAATTTTGGTTTAATCATTTTACACGTTAGCATAAATATAGAATAAAGAATGATCCCAAAGAAATGATGCTGCCGCTCCATATTTGATGGGTTGTAAACAATCCACTCCAACACATTTGTTCTGTATGGTGTGGAAATGTAAGTAATAGACAGAATGTAATGTCTTCCAGCTTTTTCTGTGTAATTGAGAGCTTGACACCAACAGCCCACACTGCTGATAGCTGGGAAGGAGATAAATGAGTCCATTTCTATGCTCTCCTGTAAACTGGTTATGAGTCTGTTGGTTTTTTGTGTATTTTAACTATTAAAACTGGTAAACAAATGTTTATGTCTGTTTTTAAAAGAATAGCAGCTTCTCTCTTATGTCTCCATCAGATGACCAGCATTAGCAGCTTTTGGTGACATTATTATTAATAATAATTAGATTGTTTTTGAATACGATGCAGGATTTAAAATGAACTGATGAAGATGGTCTATGTGTCAAGTCTGGCCTGGGAGGGATGTCTATGGTTCCTTTCTGGACCTGTTCAACCTTCAACCCGATGTGATAGACTAGCTGTGCAAATGCCTTTCCACGCAATTCAGCTTGATTCTCATCTCCCTTCAGTACTCTGTCTGAGATTTCTCCCACTGACCTCGGTTTCTCCAGTAGGATTTCAACCAGGCCAATCGACGAACAGAAGGAGAAGTTGTGAACGATAATATCGATTTTCTGGGCTCCTTTAGTGTTATAATCTGCTTGTAGTTTTGTTCACTGACTCCGCAGTGAACAAAGTCTTTCAGTCTGTGTTGGCCACTTCTCCTAGCATTGAGAAATTAAAGTCGGACCAAGAAGAATATTCAAGACATTTTATTCCTGGTAAAGATGCCATTTGGCTTGGCATTTCTATTTCGGATGGTTTGCATTTACCATTAAGCTTCATGATTCCTTCATGATTGAGCTGACACATTTTATACGTCACGGCCAAACGCTAGCAATTTGGTATTGTAATCTAATTCTTTGAAACTTGAAGTTCACACCTCTATTAGACAATCATTTCTCAGTAGCCCAGGGTCTAGACCCGGTGTATGAAGCAAAGCGTAAATCAAGGAGCTGGGTTTTTCCAGGCTAGTGGGACACAACAGATAGAAATTGATCTTAAGTATGTGTGCATAGATGCGTCTTTGTCAGTGACCCTCGGGACAACCTGTGAACAACAAAAACATTCAGCAACCATGGTAACTGCGGCCGTCAGACAGTAGAAACCGATGCCAGAGAACGTTGGTGTGGTTTGTTTTGAGTTTTAGCTGAAATTGTGATTTGTGGAATTTCTAACCGTATCAGAAAAACATTTGTTCTGCTTCTGGTGTGACGTATAAAAGAAAAAAAGACAAGCAGCACAAAGCTTACTTCAAGATATTTATTGTTGTATCACTGTCATCACTGATTTACATAAAATGTAAATTAAGACAGAGATCATCTCAAAGCAGAAAGGGGAACAGTATACAACACGTCAAACAGGTCCAGTGCAAAAACAAGGTAACAGAAGTTTTCCTGACTACATGACTAATAAAATGTAAATATTTCACACATATATATATTTATGTTTATATATACTCATTTATTTGGTCTCATTAATCACAACTTCATGGAAAACACCAATTAAAACTTGAATCTTGTAGCCCAATATCAGTTTTTGATGAAAAAACAGTCAATAAATGATCAGCGTTTTGGAGATTTGCAGCGTATTTAGGATTTAATTAGGAAGTTTACTTAGTTTAAAGAATCATCTTATGAATATAACATTTGTCCTCAGATGTAATAAGATGCACCAACAGATGCAAAAAAAAACCCAGACAGTTTATGCAGGATCATTGGCTCAAAAGGCATCATGTCACAGTGTGAATCTCTGTCCTCTAATCAAGCTCACTGTCCTGTCGGCTCTGGCTGAACGCAGAAGGAAGAGGAAACTGATATTTTCACAATATATCAGCTACTACAATGGACAGAGGAACTAACAAGTTCATGTCATCATATGGGAGGAGGTTACTGGTTTCTCAGTCACAAGCTGGTTGCAAACCTGAGGCCAGCAGGTGTCAGTCAGTTATGGTAGATCTGAAATTTGGTTTGATGACGTCGATATGAGAAGCTACAGACTGATAGGAGGAACCAAAGAGCTCTGTAAAGGTAAAGGCAAATCTTCTGAAGCTGGGATATAATTAATTTAATTTCTCATAATTATCGCGGTAGAAGCCATTTGTTTGTTAAAATTTTATGAAATATATTTGTTCTATTTGATGTTTGTTGTGAATGACGTAAACTCACAAACGAACGAGGTAATTAGTCCAACATTTAGAAACTACAGCGACTGTAATGCGCCACAACAAAGGTAAACAAAGGTAAAATAACCTGAACAGGTGATCAACTCAAAACCACTCCTACCTTTTTACTCTCTCTCTGTAGTTTAAGCACACCTGTTACCGTGGCAACCGCTTGCGTCCCGCAAGACGAGCAACGATTACGTTAAAAACATAACATTCAGTCCTTTACGATATCAAGTTTCCAGGCTTGATATTTATGTCTCGATTATTAATCAGCTTCTCTGAACACAGCGATGGTTGATTGACTAGCTGTACTTGGTGCTAACGTGGCTAACACGAGTAACAGTTTAGTCCAAAGCCTTTTCTGCTAAAATAAAATCTTTAGTGTATGTCAGATACAGACACATTGCATATTGATCTGAATAGCTAATGTAAGACTGTGTAGCAGGCAGGCTTCAAGGTGTAGAAGTTGTATCAGTTCTGCCTTTAGGCTTTACTTAGCTAACGGGAAGCGTGTGTTTGTGAGACGGCCACTCACGTGACCACGTAGAATGGGCATCAGCCAATGAAAAGCGGCCCCTCTGGTAAGGTCCATTGGAGATTAAATGTGGAAACAACATTAATGTTTATTCAACATTTCATGCAAAGAATATAGAAATGACAAAGTGAGGAGTTTGAGCAAAATTGCTACCGCAGTTGATAAACCCGGTAACTTTTCAGCTGTTCTTCGTTAACGTGACATAAATAGGTTATAATGATTTTCATTCAGTCAGGACTTTACGCTGACACTAGCCACATGCATTGCAGGTAGATTGTAGTAAAGCATTGATTAATGCCTGGTTTTAAAATTAGTTAACTGAACTTGTAGCCATTATTTTGTGCCCATTGTTGGACATCACACGGCACGATTGAACCGATCGAACCGTTATACCTAGGATTTCTGTGGGCTAATGTGTGATCTCTCAGGTATTGCAAATGGGCCGACAATCGGCCGATGGCTCTAAGATCGTGTAGTGTGCGCTGGGCATTACACGTCATTTTTCTGAAATATCAATACAAGAGAACAATAACTTTTCAAATTGTTTTATAATCTTTTGTATGATATTTGTCTCATTTCATTTCACAGACATTTTATTTGAATAAAATAATCTTAGTTAATAATCTGCTAGGAGTAAATTTGCTATATTCAGAAGCTGATTTTGAATCTAAATTTCTAATCTTTGCTTATGTTTAGTTTTATGCTATTCTTGATACATTCACTGGTTATTTTTTAATGGAACCACAGGCAGATGTAAAATGTGATCAATAGTGAAGATTTCCACTAGAAAACAAAAACCATAGATACAAAGTTTTTACTTGTGAAAATATTCAGGAGTCAATTGATGCTCCAGGCAGGTTAAATTGTTCTGAACTGGTACCTCAATTAACTCTACAGTTTTTGGACTAAGAAATAAAAACTAAGAGTCTGAAGTAACTGAAAACTGCTCACAGTTTGAAACCTTTATATATCTATTTTAAAAGGACGTGCTCTCCTCAATACTACCTTGATTTAAACCTCAGCTGTTTCATAACGGATTTTATTTCTAGTGCACTGACTGAAAACCATTTAATTGCCCCCAGCCCTGCGCTGTCAGTGGTGTTTGCACAAGAGGTGCCAGCGTCGTCGCACAGATAGCTTTCATTAAATATAATCTGCGACTGATCAGGGGCTCCGTGTTTATTCAAAGGTAATTTCCACAAAGTAAAAATCCAATAGAATTGATTAGTGTTGGTGTCAGTATACAGCCCAGCTAGCAGTAGGCCACTAGATTAGTTTTAAAACAACTCAGCTACTGAATGTATTCCCGTATTTGTTTAGGCAAATGTTGGGCATTTATTGAATTACTGTTTTATTTTGTGCTGGAAAGCAATATTTTCTAGCGACTTCAAAAAAATCTCAATCATGAATTTGTCAAAAGTGGAAAAGCTTCTCATCACTGGTGCCAGTTACTGCAATTGCTTGGTATTATTTTGTTTCACCTGAAAACCTACTAAAGTTTCTACACTAGACCCTTAAAAACATTCAGGTTAGCGAGCACATTACTCTCTTTTGTAGCAAACAAAAACTGGAGAAGTAAAATAATCCAGCTCCGATTTACGCTGTCTAATCTGTTTAAACTCTGCTCTGAAGTCAGTCAGAGAGGATTCCCAGGTCTAATCTTTGCGTAGAGGTGACTGAGGGAATATTGGGGAAAACTGAAGCAATAAAAGCGAGACTGAAGCACAGAGATTTCCTTATTAATTGTCTGTCTGAATATTTCTTTTCGTACCCATAGAGCAATACACTACATCGTCAGTTCTGTGAACTCACGAAACGCCTTGCAAAAGTTTTCACAAACTCTATGGAAGCCCGTTTCTGCCATTTATTTATTTAAAAATAAATAAATAAACAATCTCATAATAATGAGATACTATCTCATATCTCAGATACTATGTCATTATTTTGAGATTGACGCTTAAAATAATGAGATATCTCAAAATATCTCATTATTTTCAGATACTATCTCATTATAATGAGATTATTTTTTATTTACTTTTTTAACAGAGTGGTGGAAACGGGCTTCCATACGTTTCCGCCACTCTGTTAAAAAAAAAATATATATATTTTTTTATTTTATATATTTTTAGATTATTTATCTCATTATAATGAGATAAATAATCTCATTACAATGAGATTATTTATTTTATTTTTTTTAACAGAGTGGCGGAAACGTATGGAAGCCCGTTTCCACCACTCTGTTAAAAAAATAAAATAAATTATCTTATTATTTTGAGATTGACGCTTAAAATAATGAGATATCTCAAAATATCTCATTATTTTGAGATATCTCAAAATAAAATACTATTTTGTATTTTATACAAAATAGTATTATATAGTATTATATCTACAAAATAGTAAAATATCTTATATTTTGTATCTTATTATACATTATTATTTAGTATCTCATTATTTTGAGATATTATCTCATTATTTAGAGATAACTTATTTATTTATTTTTTAACAGAGTGGCAGAAACAGGCTTCCATATTGTATTGACATTTTAATGCAATACAAAAATGTTTTTAAAAGTAAAAAAAAAAAAAAAAGGATGCAGACCCTGAATAGAAAATAAAAAAGGCGAGTTAAACAGCAACTCTGACAGATCATCAGTAGAGCGGTAGCTAATCTACCACATTGATCACTTATTAATAATCTTAAATAAACATCAAGCAATAAAAACATAAAACTGTAATGGACTGCATATTCTGTTTTTTTTGTGTGGCGATATTAATATTACTTTTATTATTATTAAAAAAACATCCATTTATTATCTAGTGTGAACAAAATCTTTTTGTACTGTGGGAGGAAGCCGGAGCACCCGGAGAGAACCCATTAATCCACAGGGGTCAAACTCCAGTCCTCAAGAGCCACTGTCCTACAGCTTTTAGATGTGCCACAGGTACAAAACACTGGAATGAAATGGCTTAATTACCTCCTCCTTGTGTAGATCAGTTCTCCCAGCCTTGCTAATGACCTAATTATTCTATTCAGGTGTGATGCAGCAGAGGAACATCTAAAAGTTGGAGGACACTGGCCCTTGAGGACTGGAGTTTGATACCCCTGGTAAAGGATGGCAGTAAAGTTATATTTTCTAAACTCAGTTGAGCAGGAAAAGATTTAAAGCAGGTTGCAAGTGTAAAGGATAGAAATGTTTAATTTACTGACATATACAGAGAGAAAAAGTGAAAGCAATAAATAAGTATAAAGCCACAAACTGTACAAAGAACAAACTGTTCTATAAAGACTAATTTGTAGTGTTTATAGTTATTTAGATTTAATTTGCAGACACTAAAATGGATGACAGGGTGAGAAGGCAGTTGTTTTAGTTGACTTATGGTATGATATTGAGATTAATTACCTTCTAGCAGAGAATGTCGATGGGTTAATAAACTCGCTAGGACTATACCTGAGAAATGAAGAAAAACCATATTGGTACCACCTGCTGGAGTGATGTCCAGAGACGTAATACAAATTTAAAAAATACTTTATTAATTTCAATAATCAGGGGAAATTAAATGTTGTTGTAACTCTTATTAATTCAAATTCTTCAAAGATTGCAGCGGTCTGTATTACTGCAAATTTGAAGAAACCTCTGACTGAAAACACAGTTTTCCCAATATAGACTCATGAACAGCCCGGTCAGGGTTGTTCATAATTTTCTTGATTTTATGAAGAATCCTTCTTTGTATTATCATCTCCAGTCGTTCCACACTCACCCCCAGAACAGAACCATAACTACAAACCGATAAAGTTGTTGGCAAACAGTTGATAAAGGATGGCAAACGGTTGTTTAAGATACATTTTATACATTTAGTGGGAGGCCCAACATGATCCAGGAGAGGGTTCAGCCCAGAACCCAACCTGAAAGCTAAACAGCTGCACACAGACACAATCACACATTCCCAGCCTCATCCTCACACACAGATATTCACATTCACTCTCCCAACGTACTGAAGAAAAAAAAAATGTCTTCCTGATAGTAGTTTCATTTATTGAGATGCATGTGTAGATAATACACATAATATTGGACCCTATACACCCTTTCTTTGGTGGTTTTTACGGATGTGGATTATAGGTACCCAAGCTTTGTTTTTAAAACAGCAACTCATGCATAATAAACTGAATGGTGATTTTAACTAACCAAAATTATGAGAGTTTACCATTATTTATATGTATGTGTCCTGAGTAGGAGACTGGAAAATGGGAATAAGAGCAAAGTTGTATTTACTGACCACAGACCAGAATAGTAAGTCCTCCTTTTAGTTACTAATTTAAACACAATGCACAGTTCTAGTGTATTCAATAAACAATGAAAAGATGATAGTGTTCAAAAAAGTCAAGCAAATCTTTAAGTAACTGCATATTTTTATTGTATTAATCAAAAACATTTTGACATGACATTTCACAAAGACCCAGGTATATTACAGTGCACCACATTAACTTTGGCCTTTGACCTCAGACTTTCAGCTGCAGACCTCCCAACACTCCACTGTACCTTTGCCACTATATACAAAGCTCTGTTGTCCACAAAAATTGGTAGGCTGAAGACACAAATCGTGCTCAAGTGAACAGTTTAATCTTGCACGCAGACACATGCACTCACTCAACATACAAACACATAGTAAGCTTTTCAAAAAAACACCACATCACATAGAATTGGGATATAAGGAAGATTTGGAAAAGAGGGCTTTTAGAACAACAAAAGACTTTAATTGGACACTGTCTGCAGGAAAAAAAGCTTTTCTATTGGCTGTAAAGGATTAAAAAATGCTAAGGACAAGTCCTTGTCAGCAGAACATGAACAATAGAGAAATAAATCTACATTTATAAGGAAAACACAAAAATTCACAACAACTCAGCTTATCTTTCCACATAAATACGTAGGAATAATAATGATATTTAACATTGTGCTTTCTTTACCTCTCTATCTCTCATGTCTCATGTCATTGTCAGATGCATTAGCCACAAACTTTAGTCATGCAAGTTCAAGCACAAACAAAAGCTGGCTGAAAAGGGATACTCAGGCATGTTTGACATCACTGCTGATTCAGAATTAGTTGGTGCACATATGTCCAAAGCGCTGATCAGCTGCTCCCTTAAGAATTGAAAATTCACTTCATTAAGTCAATCTAGCCCTGTTCAATGTGGTGTCGAAGTGCTGAGTGTCCCTTTCATAGGCGTCATCGTTGAGTTTAGTTTAGAGACTTAATTACACATCTATAAAAAGGTACATAAATAACAATGACAATGATATCATACATCTAAAATCCCCACGCTTTGCTTTTAACTGGGATGAATACACTAACTTAAGATAATTTGACTAAAACCATGACATTTGGTGGTAGCAGCACAAAACATATCAGTACAGATTTTATTTCTGTAAAACATGAACACACGTTTTATCTAAGAAGACCCACCAGTTCCTTTCTTGCATATCAAAGTACCACAGACAGGCTCCTTATCTGAGCCTGTTCAAGCAATGAACACTAGGGGGCAGGCTACACACACCATGTTAGCACAAGCAACCAACAAATATGGTTTCTTTACAAATTAAACACCTAGAGACTAAGACATTTAAAAAGGAAAATCTTGCTGTGATAACTGTCCTTTAGCTAGAGTTTATACCCTCAACCAGCATCCAATGATTTCAATGACTGCAACACTACATAACAAGTGATTACAAAGTGTAGAATATTTTTTTCACAATCTGTAGAAAATGAATTTAGTGTGCTGAACTAGGAATCCCGTACTCACTGTATATCAACTGCTAATCTATGTATCGCTAACAATTTAGGATTGAACAGTGTGAAAGACATGTTGTACTGCTTAGTATACAGAAAAGAAAAACTTTATTCTCACTCATAAATATCATGCTAATATGGATATATTTATATATTTATAAACTGTTCTGTAGCCCAAAAACATGGGTTGTCATATTTTGAGTCTGCTTAAATCTTCCCCCTTTCCTTTCACCTTTCCTACCATATTTATCCCTTTCCCCACAAACCACTGTTCTCATTATTTATCTTAAATGCCAAAAATGCTGGAAGCAAAAAGATCGACAGTAAGAATTACTGTTCTGAATTACGACCAAATTATTTTAGTTGTAATTTTTTACTTAGAAATTGATGCTATAAGCTCTAATTTGGTTCCTAATTGTATTCTCAAATCTCTTTTTAATAGATTGATTTATCCGTTCTATTCTTTCTTCCAGCTTTTTCTGTTTCGTAAACGACTTATTCTTCTTCCACTTTATGGAATATGAGTACATCTATCATTACCCACTCTCTAGTGGTTTTAACCAGCAATTAGATTTTTTATTAAGAGGCCAGTTATGACTCGTTCCTA
Organism: Xiphophorus maculatus; assembly: GCF_002775205.1. Taxonomy (NCBI): domain Eukaryota; kingdom Metazoa; phylum Chordata; class Actinopteri; order Cyprinodontiformes; family Poeciliidae; genus Xiphophorus; species Xiphophorus maculatus. The sequence goes on along the minus strand of NC_036443.1, from coordinate 9,561,691 downwards.
ACTAAGACCATATAAACTGACTGAAATAAATATTCTGATCAGATATGCACCGAGGAAGACTTCTGACATCTGGTGATTGGAAACGGCTGATTCTCAGCTTGACCACCTCAACTGTTGACCACTGGGTTTGAAACCTTAACAAATTGAGCCTAGAACTATATCACTATATAAGTACTGTTTCTTCAATTACCAGTAACCTTTGAATTGAGTTTAGTGGAAACTGGTGATTAAATTGGTTGACAGTTTTTCTATTATAACACTATGAAGCTCATACATCCTGCTAACTTTAACTGTAAACCATTTGAAGTCATCACCTGTGTACTAACATTAGCAGTAATAGAGGAAGTAAATCCTTCACTCAAAGTAATATTTATGGTTTTAAACTATGTATGTTTTGTATTTTTGTTTTGTGCATGGTCTATGTTCTTTTGGGCAGGTCTTTCAGATATTATTTATTAAATGTCTATGGTACAAGATTCCCACAGTGATTATAATTTTGTCATCCATCCATCCATCTATCCATCCGGGGGGTCTCCTCCCAGAGAGACATGCCTGGAATACCTCCAGGATGTATTATAACCACACGCCTTATCCACCTTCACTGGCACATCTCGATGTGGAAGAGCAGTGACTCTACTCTGAGTCCCTCCCAGATGACCAAGCTTTTCACCCCATCTCTAAGGTAGAATCCAGACATCCTGTGAAGGCAACTCATTTCGACCACTTGTATCCACAATCCTGCTCTTTTTGGTCATTACTGAAAGCTTATGTTCATAGATGAGGGATAAGAACATAGATCAACCGGTAAATCAAGAGTTTCGCTTTTCGGCTCAGGTCTTTCTTCACCATAATGGGCATGTACAGAACTTGCATCACTGCGGATGCTGCACAAAGTTGATCTCCCACTCCATGTATCAGGGATCCCAATATCCCAAGATGCTCCACTTCATTCCTGCCCTGGATAAAACATTGATTCCAGTCTTTTCAAGGTCATTGTCTAGGATTTTGAGGGGTTGATTTTTATCCCGGATGATTCACATTTGGCTGTGTATTGTGTCAGTGAAAGTTGGAGATCACGGTTTGATGAAATCAAGAGAACCACATCATCTGCAAAAAGAAGAGGTCGCCAAAAAGGATCCCCTCAATTCCTTTGCTGTACCAAGAAATTCTGTCCATAGAGGTCATAAAAAGAGTTGTTGACAAAGAGAAACCTCCCACAGAAAACCAGTCAGACTTACTGACAAACCAAGTTCTGACACCAGTAATACAGGAACCTAAAAGCTGATATGAAGAGGCCTGGTACCTCAAACTTCTGAAAACTCCTGAGAGACACTGTCATACCTTTTGAAATGACCAGACTTCCACTTAAACCACCAGGGTGTCAACCCAACCTGGAAGTGTCTCTCCTGCTTCCGAAAGTCTCATCATCAAAACAAGCCTCTAAAACGTTACATGGAACTGGTGAAGCTTTGCATTGGCAGGTCAAAGCTTTAGTAATCAAAAATTGGCCAGAAAACCCTGATCGGTGCATCTCTTGTTTTAAGTCTGTTGCTTATGATGATACAAACTCAATGTGTCAATGGAAACAGCTAAAAAAATAAAACTGACTCAAGAATCCAACCCCACAACAAATTTATAACATTTTCACAAATAATAATGTGTTCCACAGGTGCTGGTAACTCTTCATGGCTGCATGGTGTAATTTGTACAAATAACAAGTAGTGATAAGAATGGAAGGGGGGCCACAGAAAGATGTTCATCAATTACTCTGGTTCTTACAAAAGTCAATGCAACATGCACATACATTTTAAACATAATTACTCGTTTTCAGTTCAAGACTATATTTTTGCATCATTCTTCCATTTGTCACTTTCTCCATTCTGCCCGTATTTAGGTCACTTAAAGAAATGTTATACATTGAAGAGTGCTTCTCGAAACCTTTAGGACTGTTCATGAGTAGTTGTAGGGTATTGTCCAGAGAGTAACAGGTAATACACTAACTATTAAAGTAGTGGAAATGGCTTGTAGAATAAGCTTTAGATGTGTGTGTCAGTTTATTGCCTCCTCATGAGGGTGAATTTCCTCTCGCGTATTTGCTAGTACACGTGACTATCCTAGTGAAGCAGTGTAAAGGGATCGTGCAGAATCAGTTTGGGCAGTAAGGCAGCACATGCAGGAAGCTGGTCACAGGGATGAGGAATCAGGGGGATGGTGTACCATATAGTGGTGGTATCCACAGATAAATAAACACAATTCAGGAGGTGGTGTGTGTCTGTGCATGTCTTTATGTGTGTATTTGTATATGTGAACACCTCCATGAGTATCTGGTCTCTCAGTTACTTTCTTTCACTCTCCCTCTCACTCTTTTTCATCTGTTTCTCGTCATCGTTACTCCTGAGCACTTCGCGGTGCCCGAGAGCTCAGTTTCCCATCATGGGTCCTGCGGTTTCTCCCCTTTCGGATCTCCTGAAGATGCTTCCACTTCTTATTGGCCGGTCGGACAGCAGGACCCAAAGGTACGATCTCCTTCCTTGGAGACTCAAAACTCTTTGACACCTGGTCGGCACCAGCATGCTTCCGTGCCCAAACTTGCTCACAAATTTGGTCAACAGTGCTGAGGTTAGGGTGGTCCACCAGCTGCATGAAGTCCCGATACCAAAGCTTTTGATTGGTCAGTGAGGGACCACTTCCGCTACGAGGATCTAATCGAACAGGGGAGTCGGAGGGAAGATTGGAGATAGAGGAAGATGTCGATGGTACGACATCTAAAGTGATGCCCAGCAATGTCTGGGTGAATCCGTGCTCCATAGCGTGGCATTGGTAGACACCGACATCTCTCTTGAGAACCCGACGAATCAGTAGGCCCCTGTCTGTCTGCAGGATACGTTCATCAAGATGTACCTAGAGTCAAAAATATGATTCAGTTCACCTCTCCCAACATGATTCTATTTCTCTGTTGAACTGTCTCTATGTGGCCTGGTGTTTTTGTTGTTTAGCTGTGACACCTTTCTTGAGGGAATGACCCACCTAAATTTTTGTTGCCAATGACCAAATGTCCTCTGACTACTTAAAAAACCGAGGCCCTTTCTGTGTTTAACCATTTCTCTCCTGGGTAAAGTAAATGAAAGAGCTACTAACAATATGGAATATTTTTTTATCTAATAGCTTTCTCTCCAAGATCATGCCACAACAATACCTACTGCTGATTGAAGCTGCTATTTATCTGTATGGATAGAAATTATTGACTTGCAAAATGTCTTAAGATTACATTTGTACAGAAATAAAATGTATGGAAATAAAATGTAATTACTTTTTTAGCACATCTAGTGAAATTCTTCTTTGCAAAATAGTTCAACTCATTCTGAATTGATGGAGTGTTTTAGAGCAACAGATTTCGAGTTTTTTTTTACAGTCTCTTAATTCAACTAATATAAAATCCCTAAATTAATTCATACCACCAGTTATGGTCCCATGTGTGATGGTGCAAATTGTGAATCATTTTTAGCAGACAGATTTTGACAGATTCTGAAGAGAATAAAAATGAGCATGTTTTTCTGATCTGTATTTTTAGGTAATGCACTAGTGGCATTATCTAGTCAGTGGCCCCTTATGTATTAACCTATTCTAATTACATTTTCAGTTGTCATGGGAGGTGAATCATCCAAGTCAAAAGTCAAATGTCATGAATTATAGCAATAAGAAGAAAATAAGGAATTGGATAATCTGATAAAAACAAAACAATACAGTGACCTCACACAACATCATTACAATGTGCCTTCATCCCCAACTCATCCTTAACCTCCCCCCTCTCACCTCCTCTCGTGGGTTCTGTGGTTGTTTCTGATAAGTCCAGGTGACTCTGGCCTGAAGGGATTTGGGGATACACTCCAAGAAAGTGCTGCTTCCCTCAACTCCATACAGCTTCTTCTCTGCAACACGATGCTTGTGGTGGTCTGAAGGGGGCAGAAGAGACAAAGATATAATTATAGGCTTGATTAGAAGCCTGTAATTTGATTTAAAAAAAAACTGCCTGGAAAATATATGCCTTTCGGTAACTTGGCTTATGTTGTTTGGAAGGGCATTTAAAAAAAAGAAAAACTATTTAGAGGTGACAGTTCTTGTGTAGGAACTGTTCTTGTGTATTCCTCTATACAAGATCATTCCTTCTCATTATTTATCAGAACTTAGTGAGTTGATCCAAATATTTATACATGTTGCGACTTCTAATGTCCTAACTTATGACACCTTGTGCTTCTAAGCTTTGGCTAAAAGGAGTGAAAGAAAACAGAACTATTCAATAAATATAGAGAATAAAACTTTAGCAGCTTTAAGGGGAAACAATGGTGTGCAACCTGCCAAACAGGCTGACCAGCAATTTTTGGCCGGTCCAGTCACATCTGAGACAATTACGCTGATCTACATCAGTTTTGCTCGGCTTGTATGCCACATGATTTAATCGTATTACCCAGGAGCTCTTTCAGCTGGAGTGATTAGCCTGATTTAGTTGTGGTGTAGAAACACAGAGAGGGGCTGAATGCTCTCTTTGTGGTCTGAGAGGACAGATGTCACCAGAGGTGAAGCGTTTTGGCTGTTTTGCCAAGAGGACAGTACGACACTAAATACCAAGACATCCATCATGTCAATACAGGAAAAGGCACAGACAGTGTTCATGTGCAAAACTCTAGCCTTAAAACCTGCTACATTCAACATATTTTAGTTTTTTTCCACACAAATTAACCATTAACAAACAGGGCTGTAACAAGATCTTATAGCACAAAAACCTTACAATATAAATACTCAATACATTTATTGTGATTTTCACTCAACACCATGCAGTTGTTATTAGGTTTTGAGGTAAGAAAGGAAGGAGTTCTTTAATTGCCCTGCTGTGTTGACAGCATCAACTGAATGCTGCTCATCAGCACTGATAAATGAAGCCGTGACCTATAGCTACATTTATTTTTAAATGTAATTTCAGAAAATATACAAAAAAAGCAACAGCTGGTTCAAGTTGGAACTTTAAACTGAGAATGTTGACATGATGATGAACTATGAATGTGAATTATTTAACTTTGACCTTACACAGGTCTAGTTGTTTTTTAACATTAACTGGTACAAGATTGGTCGCCAGACTGCCCATCAACAGCTAAGGCATTGAAGAAGCTTACACCAATTTTAAAACATCTTTGAAGCAGATTTTTGATAATGTGACAGCGACCAAAAGTACAAATTAACTTTAATCACACAAATTAAATAGCACAACTGGCTAACTATTACCAGTTGGGCAAAAGTTGGTATGTGAGTTATTGCCTCCAGTCAGAATTGAAGGTTTTTGTTTTCAATAAACCTTGTATTGTATTTGATAAACTGCGATTCAAAATATCTTGACTTATCACACCTGAACTTGGCAACTCAGTACCAAAAAAGATTCTTTAAAAAAACAAAGTATAGAGATTTCTAAAAGCTTTATTCCTAAAACAGAAAAAGAGGCACATTAATGCACTTTAGTCATCAGGATTAGACAAGCAAAGCACAATATACTGTATGGACTTAAACATGTAAGGAGATATTTTGCAGAGCCTTGTAAATACTTTTGGTGGTTAATGAAACCGTCACTGTATTCATGGAAACAAAAAAGAAAAAGGCGATTATTAGTTTTCCTGGAAATATTGTAAAAATGTGGTCTCCTCTTGTTCTCTTGAACCCATTATTTTACATCCTCATAAGCTGAATGGATCATTACACTTCTACTAATAAAATTTAACTGGGCTGCATTTTACAGTATGAGTTTTGTAAATTTACCTCCTGAGCAAAGGGTGTTGGGGTCTCCGTTCCTTACATCCTGTCGACGAAAACGTCTAGATGGAATAAAAAAAAAAACTGGTTATAGTAATTTCCACTTCTGTCGAGACTTCAATTTCCTTACAGCTACCTCTCCATACAGTACGTATGCCATAGACATTTTGTCACAGACCTCTTTGTATTCGGTAGGTAACGAGTACAGGATGTTCCGTCCCAAGCGCAATATGGATCTCGGGCCAGGCAGCACTCGGCGCAAGCCTTCCCGTAAACACTGCACCGGTGAAGCGGGACTTGGGCGATTCCTGTGTCCGAGCCGACATACAGCTGTTGCTGTGAAAACAGGCAGGGACAAGATGGAAACGTTTGACAAAAAGGCCTAAAGAATGTCCATTTATCAGAATTGAAAACAGCTGGAGTTATCTGTCATAAATCAAATTGTTTGTATCTCTGTAACAGAGACGACTGTGGTAATTTATGAAGCCTTTAGGGGATTTGAAGTGAACTTTCTGTAACCATTCTGATTTAGTATTGTCACTAATCACCTTCTTTTACTGTTTGTTTTTTCAACATATGGCCCACGGTGGTCAGGTTGCCAGTATGTTTCTGTTCCCAAAAAGTGTTTTGGGAACGGGAGAGAATCAAAGTAAACTTACCCGTTTGGAAGAGATCTGCATGTTAATAACAGATGAGGCATCCTGAAGAAAAGAATGGATTAAAAGAAAAATTAGTACCCTTAAAGTACAAATAAGCCCTTCTTTTGTAGCAGTTGAAGTTACTTGTTTGTATTTTTTTGTTTTAGGGAAAACAAACATTTTTAGAAAGCAGTATTTCAAAAACTGCTCTGTAGAAACAAGAAATGTTATTATGCAAGATGACTGTAAAAAAGGTGAACATTCTTAAGTTTTGCTTTAAACTTGTCTCTACTTTAAAGCACGGATATCATCCAGCGTAAAACCATTAAAAGAAAAGGTTTTTTTCTCATTTTTGCACATTCACTGCCCAGCTTGTAAATGTAAAGAATTTTTGGGAAACAGTTGTTGGTTAAAAGGGCTAAAAATACCAACATCTACCTGAATGATGACAGTATTGTCACGGTTTTTGTCAATGTTTTTTTTTTTATTTCACCATTATTGCTGATTAAACTATTCTTTTAAATTGCTGGATAAGGTGATCATCTGTTAGCTCTCCAAGCTATTGTCTCTTCGACACTAAACAAGAACACAAATCTGCACCTCATAAACTCACAATCAAATTGAAAACTTTGCTGTCACCACAATCTGCATTGGTCAACACTGTGAACTAAACTGATGCCACGGTTTGTTGTATTTTAAATCAAATTTTCAGTGTTTTTGAAACTTTAAGCAGAGTTTTTGATCATCTTGACATTGTTTTTCATCATTTTTAATGTCTGAACACATTTGAAAGTAAGTTGGGAAATTTGCTTTTCTGGTCACTTAAAAAACAGTGGCTACATTGTTTTTCTATAAATTGCTGCTGAACTGTTTCCAATATGTCATATAAAATAAATAGACAGGTTAGGTAAAATCATAAAATGTGGCATTTATTTCTACTGCCTTGTACAATACATTGAAGTTTATTTTATTCTTACTTTGAAGACCTCCAGCTCTTCCAGTAAAAGCTCTTCCATGTTGTTCCAGCTCTCCTTGGGGACACTGATCACCTTCAGGACTGTCCCTTTGTCTGAAATACCACATGCTCATTATCTCCCTGTCATTTTCATTTTACTAAAGAGAAAATGCAAAGTGAAGAAGAAACCTTTCATGTACCTGTTCCGATGAACATGACGTCATACTGTCCATCAGCAGCATTGACTCTGTCCACAGCGATCTGTGTGAAGCTGTACTCCACATTGGTTCTAACAAACACAGGCCGTCGATTCATGGGGTACACCGGGTTGTACATCAGAGGGTGGTGACGGGCAAACTGGATCACATCATCTGGGAAACCTTTTGTGGATTCAAAACTCCCGAATGTCTTACTGGGACACTAACAGAAGGAAAGGAGAAACACATTTTGTAGTTTCCAGAACTTGGTAAAACATGAAAATGAAACCGCTATGACTGAACTTATCCATTCCATTCAAAAATATTTTTGCCTTTGGTTTTATACAAGTGGAATAAAACATCTGACTCATCAGTGTTTCAGCTGGTTAAGAGTGCACCAAGCCACAGTTGTGGGGCCACATTGAGGTCATTATGGTGTGAGGGCTGTCAGGGACTTGGAGGAGATTTACTCCAGGTCAGAGTCCAGTTTCTCTCTTTAATTAAAATTCCAGCTCTGGATTTTCTGAATACTTAGGTGCACATTAGCACCTTGAGACATCTTAGCTTAAAACTAGGTTATTTCTTCTGTGCTCTCATATGAAGAAATCTGACTCATTTACTTTGGTCCAGTCTGACTGTAAGCCTTGCAAGCCTGTGGGATCTGTATCTGAAATCCAAATCAGTAAAAACGCAGTTTGCCTGCTAACTATTCAGTATGTCTAGTTCTGCTGTGGTCTTTTAAAATGAAGTTCAGCAAGAACAAGTCCTGCTGACTGAGCTCTTCTGTGGTTGGTGGAGTGTGAAACCCATATTGATTGGGACAACTGTGGAAATGTTTTGCATGGAAAACTGGTATTTAGTACCATACTGGGTTCTCTGAAAATACTACCATTACACTGTTATATTAACATTATTTCTTTCAATGGCATTACATGATTTTTGTTTTTATTTTGGTCAGACTCAACCTTGGTCTGTTTAAAAGAAGAAAAAAATAAAGAAATAAAAATATTCTTTACAAATTCATTAAAAAAGAGATGTAACATGAGGATGGAGCTGTGCTAAATTTTAAGAAATAACCTTATTTAAAAAATGGGCTTTGATTATTTTAATAAACTGTTATGATTGGACGTTGTTACAGTTTGTCTGCTGTTTTGTCCTTGCAGTTATTAACATACCATTCCTGGGCGGGGATATGGCACTTTTCCCTGGAAAGGGACCCATTGGTAGTTAGGCCCCTCTTTGTGTGCAAAAGGCCCCAGGAAGGCCCTCCGGATGTCATTCATGGAGTAAAGACACACAGCTGAGCCTTTAAACACACTGCTGCTGGGGGAACAAGAGGAGCAGGGTTAGATACAACAAACACATGCATAACATGTATGCACTTTGCTTCCTCGCCATTCACTTTCCCTAATGCATATCCTCACACACTCACTCTTGCACATAAACAAACATGCACATGTGACTAGACTCTGACCTGGAAGTAGAGAAGACAGTATAGACCAGAGGGTTCTTTTTGTCCCTTGTCTGCAGCAAGAACACGTCCCCTGAGGACAGACACACACAGACAACCCGGTCAGGTGGCGGTAGCCCAGAGGTCAAAGGTTGGGAAAAAGATAAACAAAGCCCTATGGACATGTCTAACCACTTTAAAGAGACATTTCGCTGATTAGTGGGGGTCATGACATGAAACAGAATCCACTGCAGCTTAATGCGGATGTCAGGAAACTCAGTCTTGCTTCTTGAACAAAGAAGTCTTAAAATGTTACAATTTTATAGAAATTTTAAAAAAAGTTTACAAACTAATGAAGTCCTTTTTTAACCAGATAACTCCTATAGATTATTAACAGTTTTACAGAAAGATTCTCTCTATTTTTGGCCCCAGGTGCGGTCCCAAGCTCATCATCTAGATAAGAGCCTCATCGTTCACATGGAGAAATGTGAATGGCAGGTGTAGCCTGAGGCGGGGTTAGGGTTTGGACAAAGTCTTCCACTTAGTTAACCTTTCCTTCCGTCATGAGATGAGCACAAAGGCAGATCATATTGTAGCCCGAAGAGAGTTTCAGACACTTTTATCAGACATATCTTAAAAACTCCTGCAGCAGCTGGAAAAACCACATGACAACAGGTCTGAGAAAAACATTACATAACAAAACGTCTTACTAGAAAAAGGAATTTTGGAGAATATTGAATATTATTGTATAACAATTGATGAATTTAGTTATTTATGTATTACATATTATTTGGTTAAAATTTAATAAAACTTAATTTATAATGTTTTTTTAAATAATTCTTCACATTAAGAGTAAAGATGCTGGTTCAGACAGTTGTTATTCTAATTTGTTTTATGCCTTGATCACAATTCATTTTATTTAAAAAATGGAGGACATATTCATGAAAGAAACGGTGAAGGTACCACTCATAATTTTACAATTGGGCATCCATAAAATTTCCTGGCACCTACTTAAGGCAGCAGCTTTACTTGAACGGGTTTTTGTGAACTGTGCAACAAGGAAGACGATTCTTAAAAATGTTAAATCAATTAATTGTTGACTCAATAAGTGTTTTGGATGACCATCTAATAAATGAAACTGCAGGTTTCCACTTGTTTCCAGCAAAAGTGTTTTCTTTTTTTAAACAAGATGAATCAAGTTTATAATGAAATAGAGATTTTAGAGATTAAGTTTTGTTCTGTTATTTTGGAAATGGAGGGACAGAAATATTGTAGGACATACAAGAATCATAAATATTATTGTAAATCTGTATTGCACTTTAAATTCTGCTGTTTTAATTTAATCTGTAATATGGATCCTTTAAGGCTAAACACAGAAAGGCTTCTAAATCCTGGTGAATTTATCAGGTTTTCCTAACATCTTCTCCATTTACACCACCAGAATGTGTTTCTGAGTAGAGATCCAGAGGAAAGGGTCAGAAAATCTTCCAACTTTTTTTCCCCCTTTTCTTAAAGCTTTCCCCTAGTTTTTCTTAAAGCCATATAAATAATATTTTCCCTGAATTGTACAGCAGATATTGTCAGAAATGGAAACAGGAAGTATACATATCATTCCAAATATCTCATATTTTTCCTATGCTGACTGGAAATCACTACAACAAAAGTTGAGGCACTGAAACCAGGTCAGCCTTTTTCATGATTAAATTAACAGTCTACAAATTTTATTTGAGTTTCCTGGAGAACCCGAACTTCATATATTTTGTATGTTATACAATACTAAACCTAGAAATGTCCTTAAATTTGTAATTTCACTTGAGTGTTTCTGTCTCAGAGTGTGCCCTGTACACTTACGCAGCTCGTCAAAGTACGTGTCACTGCCATCAGCTCCTGGCACTGAGCAGATCAGACGGGTCTTGAGGAACGTTGTCCATTTGTTCACCAGACTTCTCTGTCCACCCATGTCATTCTGACAAAATAAAACTCAATTATAATCAGATTTTGCATAAACAGAGTTTGTATCCCAATTTTCCACATTGTTGGATGTTGAGTAAGTGATCTCTCACCCTGCATAACTGTCCAATGCGCGAGTAAGTGGCCTTTCCCAAACCTTGAGCTTCAACCGCTGTCTCCCGGAAGAAGAAAAATATCTTGTCGTCATCTGGATTTTCACTCTCAGGGACCCAAAAGGAGCCGACAAACTTTGGTTCTGGTTGGCAGAATTAAAGGCAATTAACGCAGCGTCAGTCATCACACCACGTTGTCCCATGAGGGCGCTTGGAGCTTATTTACAAGATGAACAAAAGGACACACACCATTGAGCCAGCGTGAGTCGTGCTGTTCGGTGCGAATCGAGGGACGCTTGCCCAGACTTCTGAAGATGGTGAAGTCTCGTCCCATTAAGTCTGTGGCTACACCTGCATAAAGCTCATCACCTGGGAAACACAAATACTAGTTTCAGAACACGCATGATTTTTTTTTTACAGTTTGTCACATTCATGTCGCTCTTCATGTGGCAGAGCGACATGAAGTAATTCGTAGTAGGACACATATGGTTTTCAATAAAAATAAAAATAAAGAAGTAATTAAAACTGGAGAGTGTGACACATTCAGTCTCTGAGTCAACACTTTCTAGAACCACCTTTAGCTGCAGTTGCTACATGATGCCTTTTGGAGTTTGTTCCCAGCAGCTTTGTACAAAACAAGACTAGAGGTTTTACCTGCTCATTGAAGAAAAAGGGTTCAGTCAAAGTGAAAGAAGAGTGACTGTAGCACTCAATAAACCTGCCCACTAAACTTTGATCATTTGACAAAAACAGGTTTTCTTCTGACTTGGTGAATATTTGGCTCCATCCATCTTTCCATCAACTCTTTCCAGCTTTCCATGATGAAGAAACTCCTACACCCAGCATAATGAGTGGAGGTGTTTAACCAAGGAGGATGGAGTTGTCAGGCTGATGTGCAGTGTTAGCCTCCCACCTCACATACATTCATGTAGACTGAAGAGCAAACATTTTCTCTCATCTGACCAAAGCACCTTCTACCACATGACTGCTTTGTCCTCTACGACTGTCAACAGGACTTAAAGTGTTTTTTCCACAGTGGGTTTCCTCTTGCATGCAGACTAGACTTGGGCAATGGAGAACTAATGATTGTGCTGTCAGCAGATTGCTTGAGTAATGCTCTCCTCACCCGGCCTGTCAGTTTTAGGTAGCCACATTGTGATAGGTTTACCACTGCAGTCTTTCCATGTTCAGATTACTGACTGAACAGTGTTGTGTGAGACCAACAAAGCTTGGGATATTAGTCTGTAACCTGACCTTGCTTTAACTTTTAAACATTCCCTCTGACCTGCCTGGTGTAATCCCTAGTATTCATCAAGCTGTTTCTTAGCTAATATTATCTATCAAACCACTAAGATGGTACTTACCAGTTTGGCTCTTGAAGGCCACTGGTTGCAATGGTTTAAGCTAAAATGTATAGGGTTAACCATGTGTACTTTTTCTTGCATTTGACAATTATGCATAATTTTGTGTTGGTCTAGCACAAAAAAAAAAAAAAAAATTCAATAAAATCGAGTTTGAGGTTGAAATTGACAAAATTTGAATAATCTCAGTGTTTATGGACATATTTGTAAGGCTTTTCAATCACAGTCCAAAACACAGCCCAAAATTTGAAAACCTTAGGTAGACCCAACCCATACTAAAACAATCAAGTGAATAATCAGATGAGATAATGTTATAAGGGTTCAGTTACCGATGAGCACAGAGGCAGCGTTATGCCGAGGATCGTATGGACTCTTCCCTTTCCCGTCCTCAACCTTTGAGGGGTCGATCCTAAACACATGGTCCTACCAGGGAACCAGAACACAAAGAAAATTATTGTTATGCTACAGCAAGCAAGCTCACCTGTGAAGTGCAAGATTCCAACTGTAATGAAGTGCATTTGTTTTGGTGTGCATTGTTTGTTTCTCACCTCCATCCTGTGTCCCACCTCCACAAAGGCACAGGTAGGGTGGAAAGCTCCGGTGCCACAGGCGTACAGATGGGTTCGGTTGTAGTGGTGCACAATCTTCACATAGTTCACACAGTCAGACTGAAACACACAAATTGTTCTGGAATCAATTTTGATTAAATAGTGATTTTTCTTTTTTGTGCCATCGGGTTTAATAATACATCTTCTAAGCATCATGAACTACATATATGACCACAAATTTCAGGATTTTACAGGGAGCTGTACCAGGCAAAGGTTGGACATTCTGTCCTTCAGCTTATTGATTCACATTCCTCACATAGCTCCTCAAGCTCTGTGCCTGTGACAACACGGCCAAGCTCTCAGATCAAACTCCAACACACTGTTGTGATGCTCTTTGTGTCCTGGCTGAACACACACATGCCTGCAGAATGTTTTTATAAGGGTGTCTGCAGCTATTCGTGTCCAAATCCTAATCCAAATTAATTAAAGTTGACAAGTTTACCTCAGATCTTTAGACTTTCAAATGAAATGTTTAGTTGATAAACTACATAAGTGAACTAAACTAAAAACCAACTTAAACAACAACAATTAAAAAACACCCAATACCTTCAAAACCACTTCTTGTCATCTTTGTCATTTATTCCCCTGTACATACACCACTTTCAGCATGTTGACCTCTTTCTGATCCTTCTTTGTCCTATCGGATAGCGTGTTATTGACCCCGAAGCACATCTGTCCAACTCAGAGTCACGTTACAGTTAGCATGTTCTCAAGGGACAGCTAACTAATGACTTATGGTACGCTAAGAAACTACAAGATGCATTAACGGTGCAACCTTAGAACAGTGAGTTATGAGGGGGCTGGCCCTTAAATAATGAGAATGTGGACATAACAATGAGCATAACCATTATTATTACTAATTGCATTTTTCTATAAAGGTACATCATCATATACTGATATGATTTGTCTGTGAAAGAAATTGCTGTGCTACAATAATAGGTCGGAAATACAAAGTGTCCATGGGGTTGATGCAGTGACACAAAGCACTGGCAGCAAATTATGCAGGTCATCAGTACACATACAATATCAACAAGCATGGACACTAAGAAAGGAAGGATGGAAGTTGGAATAAGATGTTGAGGTTTCTGGGAAATTTGTGTTTGAAACTAATCAAATGTTTTATTATTTTATCCACAAACCTAGTTGGCTGTGTTCATGAAACCATCTTGGTTTAGCTTCAAATTTAGACTGTTTTATTTTGCACAATAGTCTGGAATAATATCAAGCTCTCAAGGTTCAAAATGCAGTAATAAATATGCCTGTGACTGACAGTGATGAAACACCAGCAGCCTAAAGAGACTGCATGAAAATATTTTCAGATACCTTAAACTTTCCCTTAATTTGTCTGATAAAAACCATTAATTTCTGTCTATTTTACAGGATTTTCTCTGGAAGATCACAAGTGACTGGAATTGGAGAGTGAAAAAATTCTACAGTTTATGTTTTATGTTTACTTATAAAAAATAAAAAAGTGTCCATTTCTAATCATTCACCCTTGCATCTGATCCTTCAAAAAAGAAAAAAATAAGTAAATTAACTGGCTGAGTTTCACAGTGTGTAATATAATTTCTGTGTGAATCTAGCTCTTCTCTACTCTGTATCATATCCCAAAATTTTAACTTGTTACAGACAGCTAACTAAAATTAAATATATCCCAAAATGACAGGTTGAACAAACACAGATAAAACTAAATTCAAATGTAAGTGTCTAAAGTTTGACTCAACCTTTTTAGTTGGAAGATGCTTGACATCTTCAGCCTAAATGTCAACCATTAGTGTGTGTAGTTGGATTTTTATTTTCATGTCTGTGTCATCACATTGTGAGACAGTCTGCATAGCTGTGGTTCTTTGAAGACACAGGACAGCATTTAAAATATGCTTAAGAGACGCACAGGACAGAGACCAGGACTTATGCCAGCCATCACATTTGCTTAAAGGGGGGGTTTGAGGGTCTGTCTGTGAATGTGCTGGTGGGGGATGTTTAAGGGTTCAGTGAAGTTACGACCTTTCACTGACTCATTAGTTGAAACAGTGAGCAAAGAAAGCAGCCTGTGACCTCAACAAGGCCTCACTTGACGTCTCACCTTCCCCTCTTTCAAAGCTGTATTGTCCCATTGAGGATGTCTGTTTTCCCTCCAACCTTTTGTCTTTTCTGGAGATTATTAACTTGATAGCTCAATTTGTTTTCTGTCCTCCCATCTGTCTGTTTTGATAAATAATTGCAGCAATGTAATTTCATCAATGCTCCTGCAATATTTTTATAAGTTTTATACATATTTATTTTATTTTATTCATTCTTTTCTATGTGAATATCAGCTCCCTTTATGCTGTCTTTGACATTGTCCCACATGTGTAAAACTCATGTTTTGGTTATCGCAATATATCTTTAATTGCAATGGAATTAAAACCATAAAGTATAACTCTGGGAAAATTCAGCTAATTCAAAATGATTGCCACCCTCTCCACCCCAAAGGTCAAAGTAATAGAAATATCTCCCTCAGTGGGATGGGTTTTTGGGCTAATTTCTATTAAGGTAATCTTTGGTTGATGCAGTAGCAATGTTTAAAAATGGCCTGAGAAAAACTACCCTGGTTCCGAGGTTTCCTGAACAGAAAATGCAGCGACAATCACATTCTCCTATGGATTTAAATCCAGCTTCAGAGTGTCACTCAGAGTCCTGAGTCAGACCAAGTGTCTCGGTGAAGTGTCAACTGTTTATAGCTGCTGTCTAACTGTGTTTATGCGAACATGTCTCTGTTTGTTTGGATGCTTTCCTGTGTATGCCTGTCTGTTAGAGTGATGAACCGTTGCGGTATGGGCAATTGTTTTACTCAATTTACTGCCTTTTATAGTAAAGGCCACACTAGGTTATTGCCCAAAGTGCAATATTAAAACAAGTTTCCCATCCTAAAAACTTGAAAGAGTTTGATAATATTGAAAAAAAGGAAACAGTATTTAGATTAAAACAAGGCTGCACAGTGGGTAGAGCTGTTGCCTAGCAGCAAGAAGGTCTTGGGTTCGATTCCCGGCCCGGGGTCTTTCTGCACGAAGTTTGAATGTTCTCCCTGTGCATGAGTGGGTTCTCTCCGGGTACTCCGGCTTCCTCCCACAGTCCAAAAACATGACTGTCAGGTTAGTTGGTCTCTCTAAATTCTCCCTAGGTGTGAGTGTGTGTGTGCATGGTTGTGTGTCCTGTCTGTCTCTGTGTTGCCTTGCTACAGACTGGCGACCTGTCCAGGGTGAAACCTGCCTCGCGCCCGGAACGTTAGCTGGAGATAGACACCAGCACCTCCTGACCCCACTCGGGACAAGGGTGTTAGAAAATGGAGGGATTGATGGATGGATAGATTAAAAGAGAACAGAGTATGAAGACAAAAAGGAGGAAAAAGTGTGTGAGGTACAGATGACCCATGGAGATGGATGGAAAAACAGACTTCTCTGTAATTTGGGTCAAAAGTGTAAGGTCAGGGCTGTTCCTGTGTGGGTGAGTTTCCACTTAGAAACCAGAAAAAATAGAATAAGAAATGAGGAAGAAAAGGTCTACAGAAGTAAAAAGTCATTCAATAAAACTAATTGCACAAAAAGAGATTTAATACTCACAAGTTTTTTAAAACTTTCTCATTCTTTTGTTCAACCTATTTACTTTTTTCCTGAAACAATTTTAATCCTTTTTTCACCACTTATCACCGCCGTCATTACTTTCTCTTTCAGACACACAAACACGCTGAAACCTGAATATACACAGTCCATCTTCTGGTCATTTGAAACTGGAGCCTGGATTTTCGTATGAATGGAGCTCGTTGTCTGTCTGCTACAGCTGTGTAATCACACTGATGACGGGTTTGCTTTACACACACGCACACTCACCCCAACACACACACGTTCTGGATACTTTATACACACCATATGGAAATAAATGTAAACAGAGGCTCTATAACACACAGAGGGAAATCAATGAAATATATATGGAGACGGTTTTGTGGCCCCTATTCACCTTCTGATTGGACAGTAAAATATAAAACATATTAACTGAAAAGTAGATGCACAAAAATGTTGCAAAGGACTTTAAACTCTTAAAAAATGTATCGCCTTGCATGCGATTTATTTCTGGGTGGTCTTTGGTAACCCTTAAATCAATTAGTGAAGTAGAACCAGATTTTACATGCATAAATAAATGCATGACAAGCCGTAACACCTGATCAGGTTAAAAAAAAAAACCAAAAAACGTATGTTTAAATTTAAACCACTGACCAAAGAAAAGATACTAAGTCCATGACAAAATGACTGAAGCTTGAAAATAATTATAGTACGTTTCACATGCTTTGACTTCCTTCTTTGAGTTCCTTCCATGCTGTTGGTCAAGGTCACAGAATATAATATGTTTTAAAGAGTTGCAGGTTTTATATTTTATTCAATGTAAATATGAACAACAGATAAATTATGTTCAGTTTCAAGCCAGTAATCACAATTGAATAAAATCTGTTTCTTATGAATATTCCAGCACACTATAAAAACTACTGCTTTAGGTAAATAATGATCTTGCTTTGCCTTTCAATGAATTTCTTTAGTATGCTTAATTTGATTTCTGGCATTAGCATCACAACTTGGAGATGCTGCCATATGCACTTCTATACAGTGTCAGCTGCTCAAACATAGCAATGACAAAACATTAATATTACTTAATCTGAAGTCTGTTAGCACTGAGGAAGAATCACTCACATCGAGATGCTAAATGCTTGAAGTAAGTCCAACTGCAGCCCAACCTATGTTAGGATTTATCAAGCTAATATTTACTTTACAACTCAGTGGTACTTAGAGACTGCTAAAAGTACAGAAACTACAGCAGATGTTGATTAGATTTTCTAGAAAAATAAAATAAATGCTGTTATGGTCAAATATTGTACCCTGTCCAAAGATATTTTTTAACTTTACATAATTTATCCCAATATACTGTATATGTGATATACAAAACAGTATTAGCATTTTTATTAAAATTTAAAATTTTTCCTCATATTTAGACTGATGTAATGGGTCCATACACCACTATACCTAACAAAATGGGAAACAGTGTAACTACAGCTTAACCATAATCATAGTACAAGATGCTATGCCAAAGCTCCAAAGTATTTTGATCTCTTTACGGCATCTTTACCTTTGGGTTCTTAGGTGTGGGGAGGAAACAAAACAAATGTTTTGACTTTTCATCAGAGTGTAAATCTCAGTCACATGAGGTCTAAAATAACCAGCTATTGAGGAAATGATCTCACCACATGGTAGGTCTAAAAGTAAGGGTGCTGCACCTATTATTGCATGTTATCACAGAATGCTGTGATTCTGTCTTGTGATGACTCCCATGACTCCAGTGGATTAAAAGGTAGTATTGTGTTGGTCCGGGTAGGAGTGGACACCTCCATAGACTTTATTTTCATGCTCTGTGTAAAGTGTGTGATGGCTGTAGGCTCATAAGAAGCCTGATGTTCTAAAGGTTCATAAACAGGAAGTTATTATGTTGTACTTTGTAATTGTGCTTTTCAGCTGGAAAAGAAAAATACATGACGATAATTCTGGCAAAAACAGTTTTACTGAACTAGTTCTTTACCGAGATTGAGGTTTTGCTATTTTTATATTTTTCAGAGACACTTTGAAAAGGTTTTCTTTTGCGTGATTCTATATGACTCAGAAACTGAAAAACAAATAAGAAGGAAACAGGACTTACAGTAATGTCCTTGCCAGCCCAATTACACTCCTCTCTCCAGTCAACAGGAGCTGGCCAATAGATCTGAAAAATGGAAGAAAACATTAGAAATGTATCAGCCTTTTAGAAGATTTGTAAAGACTGACTCCAGTTTTTGTAAGAAAAGGCACTGTCGTTATTATAGAAACTTTTTTTTGGTGAATTGTCATCATTTTAGCTCCCAACTCACTTCCTGTCTCTTCCCTCTATCTAAGTCTGTAATTTCCGATTTCATCTCCTCTGATACCTTCTTCCCCTGCACATGTGACCACAAAGTGTAAAAGACATCAGCTATGGTGAACCTGCAAAGCCTGGCCATAAATCAAACTCACCCACATGCCAAAGTCCATCAAAGCTCTCAAATCTCACACGTCAAACATGTAATTTACTCCAAACAGCTGTGAACACATGTTGCCACTAGACTGTGTTTTGCTTATGTAGCACACATAACTATAGCTTTTGTCAGTATCACTGTACATTCTTATCGTAAAAGTACACTGGTAGTTCACTGAGTATTTTTAAGACATTGGTAGTATAAGTCTCTAACTTAAAAAGTAGATTATGACTATTATGTGTTGTTATGTCTGAAGTTTCTGTTAAAGAGTTGTTCTCTTTTCATGTTTATTGAAAACTTTTTTGGGTTTTTTATCTTCTCAATCCCACACTTATCTGACTCCCTGAGGTCTGAAACGGGTTTTTTTTCCACCTTCAAATCCTTTTCAAACATGTGTGTTCTTCTTTGGAAGAGCAGACAAAAACTAATTCCTAGAAAGTGAACGGTAAACGTAGCTTCCAAAAGGTCTCACTTCCCAAGAGGCCGCCTTTTGTTGCCAGAATTACACGTTAATCTACTTTGTGATAAGCATGGATGACAATAATCCATCTCTTTTTGGTTCAAATAATATAATCTATTTCACATCTTTTCTTAATCTTTATACAAAATACTAAGTACGCGATAGTGTACGATCGTGGAAGGCCTGCTGTCACTGGGCAGGAAGTGGATGGACTCTGGAGACGTCGCCAGTACGTCTCCAGAGTCGTACCACTCCAGTACGGTGGTGAAACAGATACCCATGTTAGTAATTACAATCTATTAAAAGGGCTTCAATGTCAAAGCATATTTGAAACTTACCTTATGTTCTTGTTTGGCAATGTTGTCCAGTGAGAGTGACAGCAAGAAGTTTTTGGCCCCTACAAACAGTCTGCCCCTCTCTTCGTCCAGCAGCATGGCGCTGAAACAGCAGGAACGCTCCAGCTCAAATCGCCGCACGCCGTGGTACTGTTGCAATTCTAGAAAAAAAAGTCATTAATTAACCATGGCAAGCAAAATTTAGATGATATTTGTCAAATTATCATCTGCAGCATAAACATTTGGAAACTAAAGATTAGGTGACACATCTCTGTGGGAATAAAAATGTTTTTATACTAACTGTGTAGTTCCTTTAGTTAGAGTTGCTACCCTTGACATAGTTTATTGCTTATGTTTCTCTTGGTTAATTTGGGGAAAAGAAGCAGAAAATAACTTTGTGTAACAGACAAATTTACTAAAGCGATGAACACAACACTGGACTAAAAACCTTTTCAACATCTTATTATTAAAGTGATCTGGCTATAGGCCTACAGTATTCTGTGGTTGATTAAAATATTTATTTTTTTGTTATCTACATAACATTTCAAGGCTGTGTGTCCCAAGGCAAGTGACTTATGAAGAGGGACACAACCCTCCATCACTAATGGTTTCAATGGAAAAAATGAGTGACTGCCGTTACAAAGTTGGCAAAAACAAATCTGCGGGGAACGGTGCCCAGGAAAATCTAGCTTGTCTTTGTAAATTTAAGTTACAACAGTCCACCCAGGCAAATGGAAAAAAAGCAAACTTGTTGGCCAGAGAAGTTAGAAAAATATCCTCCCTCATTGTCCTGACTTAAACAAGGAGTTTAAGAAAACAAGACCAAAGCGTTATTAATTTACACATTTAAAAGGGTTTATTAGCTTGTTATTGCTCTAACTCTGATGCCATAAAAAGGCAGCCTGCATGACATCAGGGACTTTATTTTTCAATCTTACTATCTTGCGGCTAAAACAACCTAGACTCCAATAAAAACATGCTGAATCAAAGAAATGACAGATTTCAATCCAATAATTGTTAAGGAATGGTGCAGACAACCTCTTAAATCCAACTGTCTGGTTAAAGCTACACTTGCAGCAGATATTTTGACACCATTACTACTAGCTAGTAGTAAGCTTGTAGCTTACTACTTACTAGTACTACTTACTAGTAGCTTACTACTAGGTAGTAGTAAGCTATAAGATTACTTACAGCTTAAGTAACTAACTTACTTAAGCTTACTTAAAGTATAAGCTAGTTACTAAGCACACAAAACCAATGCTTTAAAGATAATGATGAATTATATTTACGTTTTTGTCTTACCCTGAAATACAATCGTGTCGTTACTTGCTGATGCTTTAGCAGAAAAACTAAGAGTTTGTAAATTCAGCTACCATTTTAATTTGATAAACATTTTTCTTTCAATCTATGATTGAATTGGAACAATTTTAGTTGCACACATGAGACTTTTATTCCTAACAAAAACATAAAATATTATTGAGACACGACGAGGCCATCACTCATTATGCTTACTTATTAAGGTTTTAATTGTCATCAACATTTCAGTCTCTAACCTACAGGTCACCCTGAGTTGAAATTGAAGCCGACACAAATTTCAGCTGGGTAGGCAGCTTGCAGTGAACCTCTTGTCCTTCAGACTGACTTCAGACTGTAATTGCCAGTTTGAGGCGATGGCACACATCCCTGGTTTATGTGGTCATACTGGGCAGTCAGCTGCCTCCTCTAGCATTAAAAAACTTGAAATGGATCAAACAACCATGCCACTGTATTTCCAAGCTGTTGGTGTAGGCATGCACACGTACAGTATTCGGTTGTGTCCGGTTGTTTGTTTTTTGCTTACATCGGTAGTGTAGGTTTAGGACAAACTGACCTTTGCAGAGAGAAATGTCCTTACCTTTGTATGAAAGTTTCATGCGTGGTGAGGAGGAGGAGGTGGGAGCGGAGGATGAGGAAGATGAGGAGGAGGATGAAGATGAAGCACGGGTTACTGAGCTGGAAGAAGAGTAAGCAGCAGCCATCCCGAGCACCAAAAGGGAGCTGTAGGTGACCATCATCATCATCATCATGGTCATCATTTTGGCACCCTTTTCACAAACCGCTTTCTATCAAAAGCTAGTGTTTAGTGGCTTTGGCCGCTTTGAGTGCTGAGTATTTGTACTGAGAGATGATTTATTTATCTGGTTCTTGTCCAGTTCTATTTCATCTTCACGCAAAGTGTTTCTCCTAATTTGAAGAAAAAACAAACAAACAAAAAAAAAAAATAGCTATCCTGGCTTGTAGTTGCCGTCAGACTTATTCCCAAGAGTTTTCTGGATATATCTTCTGGTCCACTTTTGAAGGACGACCCAGATCACCTCTCACATCCGAGACAGGACAAAATCATTCCGCCTGGACACAGGGACCTAAAAATAGAGACAGAGAGAGGGAGACGATTCAGAAAGGAGCACTGCTTGTGCCAGGGATGCCCTTGCGTGCACACACACACACACGCACACACACACACACACACACACACACACACACACACACGCCCCCACGTCTGCAAATACACACACAGTGAGGTATATTTAGTCTGAATCAGATTGATGCTCATGCCAGGGTGTGTCAATGCCAACCTCTATTATGGCAGCCGCACTATAATCCCTTCAGTTTACAGCAAGAACCAGGAACAGAGTTTAAATCACACACACACACACACACACACGCACACACACCAGCTGACCACACCAATGAAGACAGCATGTGTGAGATAGAGATATGTAGCGCCTAATGCCAAGCCGGGCACAACCTCTCCATGTCTCTGGCACTGCCAAGACAGAAGACCCACTCCCACTTTCTTTCTCCACTTTTGCAGACTGCATGAAATCATCCCATTGGTGATAAGCCTGCAGCTGTGGACAAAGGTATCACTGGTATGTGAGAGCTGAGTTATTCAAAGCAGCACTTGAATATTCAAGTATTTATTTTGAATTATACATCGCAACATGACATAACAGTTTATGGGTGTATTTAAAGATCTACAGAATTCAAGGTAAAACATTATCTCAGAAGAAGCAATGACTTGAGTTGGATATGTTTTTATTTGACTCTACACACCCGGTTCAGTAACCAGGTCACCGGTTTGTAAACTAATCAGTAGGAATGTGTGTGTGTGTGGTGTTGTACTGGAAACACACACACACACACACACCCCTCCATGCACAAACCTTTCTTCTAGTACTTTGGACTCTGCTGCCGGGTTGACGGAACAGTAAAGCTATTCACTGGAATCAGCCTCCTTCATTATATTGCACCTTATAGTTAGCGTTGAGGTTTTAATGTTTTTTTTATTATTATTACAATTACTCCTCATCACTGCCTTTCATCTGTTACCTCCTTTAAGAACTAACATCTTCTGTAATGTTAGAATTAAAATAAAATAAAAACATTTGAAATCTTAAACAACTTTGTACCAGTGCTCAAAACTGAATGTCAATTTTTAACTACTAAAAAATAAAGAAGGTAGAGTAAAAGTAGAAAAATAAATTGAAAGATGAGTGAATTATGGTAATCCCAGATTTCCCAGATAAAATTAAGCTAAATTTCCTTTTTTTTTAGACTTTTACAGGAACCAAGAAATTAAAGGGCCAAAAAACAAAAAGTTCAGTTGCCCTTCATGTTTTTCTTCAAACACTATTGCACTGCCATCAAATGCTGTGGTGAAGAATTAAAACACAAAGACAATTTCCACTTGCACACAGACAAACAGCACAGCAAAGACGGCTGGCTTTCAGTTTTATGAATAATGGAGCTATTGAGGCAGTGAGACAGGAGAGCTCTCATAGGCTCATGGCTGCCAGTCCACAACACAACAGGGCAAAGCTGAAAGGAGGCATAAACTCCCTCGTACCCTGCAGTAAATAAACACACACAAACACACACATGTAATGAATGGACAAAAGCACACATTCAAGTACACAAAATGCCACTTTCGTAGACCCGGCCATTATGAGGTTTGATGCACACTCGTGCAGGCACAGTAGAATAAAACATTAAAGTGCAAGCAATAAAGTGTTACAACGCGAAGCAGAAAGAAAGAGACACTGTGTGTGTTTGGTCAAGGTTGAACACAAAGCTACAAAGATGCTCGCAGTATTTTCAAGGAGATGGACGTCAGCGCCCTCGTCAGCTGGGGCACCGTGACTCGCACTCAAGCGCAGTTCACGTCACAGTTCCTGGGAGTGACAGAGGCTCCAGTGAAATCCTTACTCTCCTGTCGGCTTGTATAAGCCAAACGACTAGTTCCATTGTCCCCCCAAGTCTCCCAGAAATGTGTGTGTGCGTGTGTATGTCTGATGATGTTTTCTATATGTGCTATCATCACTTTAAAAGAATGATTTCTCTGAACTAACTTGCTTATTTGAACAACACACACCTCCCAGTCAGCACTTTGTTCTTCAGACACCCACTCTTGAGCTTGAGTACTCCTTAAATCTCCTGCATGCTCCATAAAGCATCTTAATAAAAAAAAAAAAAAAGAAAAAAACGCCACCAGGCTCACCGACACTTGCATTCAGTTCGGCTTCAATGGACATGGAGCGGCAGCATGCCAAGAGGGAATGGATTAAAAATAAAGACAGACATAGATTCAGAGGGGGGGGAAGACGAGGGGCCAAGCTGTCCTGTCAAAAAACAGACTAAATAAGACGAGCAGACAAAGCAGGCCTCCTCCAGGGTGAGACGTGCCTTTGCAGAGAGAGGTTAGAGTGCAACACTATAGCACCAAAAGCAACAATGAGTGAATGAATATTAGCAACTTAACTTCTAGCCTTTCACTTTCTCAGGGTGGAACAAAGAATGAATGTTTGACTCCCCCAAAGTAATCTAAATAGTGGGTTTATGCTAATCACTATTACAGGATCCTAATGACATTATATTCTCAGATAAGGAAGATTTTGCTCTGCTTTATAAATGTAGCAATCCCGTTTTACAGGGACAGTTCTCTCACAACCGCTGTGATGTCATCTGTACGACTCTACTCTGACGGGAGGATCCAATGACCGTATGTTATGCTCATATGTTAATTAAATCCATAACTAACATTAAATGCTGTTAAAGAAAGTACATTTGGATGAAAAACCTTGTTCAATATGCTGGGTCAAGTCAAGAACCCAACTCGGTTGTGTTAACTAAATCCAAGAATGGATGGGTCTATGTTTGACCCAGGATTTAATTAGCAAATTATTCCAATTAATATGGACTTGTTGACCAAGTTGTTTGAGTAAAGTGGCATAAGAAACAAAAAGAAAGATCCGGAAACAAGAAGCAATAGAGGCACAGCACATATCAACTCAGATGTAGGAACATTTAAGTGAGAAAAGAAATGTTTAAACAATAAAAATAAACAGGTTATAATCACAAGACGAAGGCTGTAATGGGATGATGCCATTTGATATCTGGGAAAGAACTAAAGGAATGATAAGAGCTTGAAAAAGGGTGAAAGCAGAACTACATGAGTTCATAAATATACAACAAAAAAAAGCAGAGTTGTTAGAAATCTGATTTACAAGCACAAAGCAGAACTGAAAAGGCAGGGAGAGACAAAAACAGCATGTGAGACTGGAAGTGGAGGGAAGTTCTGAAAGGACAAGGCGTAGGGATTGGAGTACTTGAAGCCTGCAGCATGCCTGCATGCATACAGGCCCATGAAAATAATGAAAACGTATAGGGATAGAGAAGAAGAAAAAAAGAGTATGTGATGGAAAGAAAGGAGACAATTGTTTTGCCTGCAGAGAGAAAAGAGTTTCCCTGGCCAGCAACCAACAAGGCTAAGCCTCCCTGGGACCAAGAAATGAAAGGCAGGAGAGATGGGTGGAAGAGAAGGAGGAATTAAAAGGAGCGAGTGAGGCGGAAGGAGGGGTCTACACTTTAAAGAGCAAAATGCCAAGCAGCAGGTATCTGGTGGCTTTTGGCTCGCTTTGATTGACAGGAGACATTGAGGACAGGAGGAGGGTTAGAGTGGTTAGCTTTAATGGGAATTTCCATCTCCGCACCATGTCAGCATATAATCACATGCATTGCTCTGTCGAAAAGAAGGAAAATCTTAAGAAGGGATAAGAGTTGAACTCGAGGAGTGACTGAAAGAGAAAGAAGGCACATAAACACAGAAAGAAAAAAGCTCAATCTGAAGAGTTAACTGCTGCACAAATGGGAACTACAGAGTTTCTACAAAGAAACTACTTGTTTGGTGAAAATGAAAGCACAGATTTCACACTCATACATTTTTTTCTCTGTTAATTTACTTTACAGAATCTATTAAACATGCTAGCTCGTTCATGAATTTATTTAGGGATGTCTAATTAAATGGGTTTGTATGCTTTTACGCTGAGCTTTATACCACATAACTCTGAAGCTGTGTATGCCAGCAGCCTACAGTCCAACCCACAGCCACAGCTCTGTGTGTTCTGGCTCTTTATAAGTTTGGCATTAGGTATAGAATTATCACAAGAGAATGAAACAAATAGCAAAATGCTTTCCTTTTTCACATTAGCCTCTTTATTTGTCCATCATATATATTCCACTTGCTTATCTGTGCAGAGTGTGGGGCTGGTGTCTATCTCCAGCACTCAATGGGGAAGGTGTGTGTTTTTTATTATTCATTTTATATGAATTTAGAATATTTTTATTCAAGTATATATTGACATTCTCTTTTGTTAAAAGCTTAATGTATTTATTTTTTCAACCTACAATTAGATGAAAAGGTAGTTTTATTTTAACTTGTGGTTAGTGCAAACTTTACACACAAACATAAATTCCATTTTTCTACAAGCATTTTATTTAGGAGGAGCAAATCCCAAAATGCCTCTTAAGATTGTAAAGGTACTTACTCCTGTATTTTACTATACAGTAAAATGGGTTAAAATGAAGCCTCAAGATGTAAAAAAAGAAAAACAATAGGCCTTGTGATTAACATTTTGTTTTTATCTGCTTTTTTATCCGTTTGGACAATTTATCACTCACAGACAACAAGCTACGGTTCAAAAATAATATGAACCGGGATATGTTGGTCTGCAAGGTCCAAGAGACTCACCTTTTTCTGACTGCACCCTAAGCATTCTTACACACTAATTTATGAGGCATGTAAAAAGTTGGATGTGACTTGTGCAACATTCCAGCTTGCTCTGTCAAACAAAACCCATGCTGGAAAAGCACCATTAGGAGCAATTGTTGTGTTTTGATTCAGAAGAGATATTCAGCCTTGGAAAGGCAGGTGCGGTTGGAGAAGCATGGCAGAACGTGGACATGCTGCAGATTTCTGCAAACAAACCCGAGGCGGGAGCAAAAGCATGGAGGGGGTACTGTGAGTTTTGGGCAGCATTTAGTCTTACTCAGAATTACAGGTAGGTGAGGAGCGCTTCACTTCTCCTCTGCACGTTCAAAAAATGAAGCGCACAGACCACCAGTGGTGTGAAAAATGTTTAGTTTAGTGATGATTAACTAAAGACATTGAACTGAAAGTAGTAGATAAGCTGACAAAAATGGACTGATTTACACCAGCACTTAAAAATAACAAATTACGTATGAAAGTTGAAAAAATGAATTTTAACTAATCCTTTGTTTCCGCTTCATAAGCATGAAAGTACTGCATTGTTTTTAGTGACTTGTTGCAGCAGCACCTTATAGCTCACACAGTCTCATCTCAAACACACCCAAGTGCAATAATCAAAGTGAAGCAGTTTCACAACAAAAGTTAAACAGTGTTCATGGGATTTTATGCTGAAACAAGGTGAACCAGTAAATGTAAGGCGATTAGGGGCAAATAAACTGAGTGCTCAAAAAGAAACCCTGTAAATGAAGAAGCAGCGAGACCGCAGCACTCTGCTGGTTGCTGGTACTCAGCCAGCTGGCCCTGCAACATGAAGGGGAAGTTTCCCAGCCGGCAAACCTGTGGCTAATCTTTGTTTGATTTGGATTAATTATTCCAAGTATCGGAGGCTTAAATTGGAAAAAGAAATGTTGCAGTTGGAGTGGGTTCAATTTACAGTGAGGATTAGAGCTGGGGTCGCTTTCTGCTAAATATGTCTCATGACTGTGGCTGTTTCCACTGGTCAGGTCAGTCAGGATGGACTGGACTAATCATACTTTTGATAACAGTATGGAGATGCACAGATCAGGCTTTTATGTAGCTCATATCAGTATTTGAGTTTCCTTCCGATCTGCCCATTGCCATTTTGACAAATTTATATTTTTTTCATAAGAAAAATAATGTATGAATGAGAAAAAAAAGGTTCTGAAGCAGCTTCTATTGATGCATCCAAACATAATGTCCTACGTGATCTTTTGTAACAAAACTTGCATCAAAGTATAGGTTCTGTATTTGACCTGCCAATCACTGATCAGAGCCAATTAAGGAATAATTGTCACTTTTTGATCTCTGCCTGATGCCTCTCCAGAAATGTATGACTTTTAAAAATACCTCGCTGTTGTGGTTCAGTAAAGTATTGTAATTAAATAACAATAAAGGTGCAATTAGAGAGAAATTAAGTTTACTGGTCACTGTTGGCATACGGCTTGGCTCTGTGAGAAACAGAAGCTGCTGTGAATCAAGACCTTGCAGAGCTGCCTCTGGTCTTCTGACTGGATCTGCTCCAAAGAGCTCTCAGAGGAAAGACAACTCACTGCTGTAAGTGAAACAAGATCTCAGCTTTCATTGTAGTTCTGTGAAGAAAAATCCCACAAGCAATCAACAAAACATGAAAGATATTTTGATATGCAATGGTTTGGGAATAGTATTGTTGCACACTTTGAGGTTCTAAAAACAGCTGGCTGAGTAAAGCTTTAACAGCTGTTATGTCTTCTTCAGATGGTCCAGTCTATGCGGCTAAAGCAACAACATTTTACATTAGTAACTAGGGTTGTTGTGGAATTAAATTATCACAATAATTTTGTCAAAGTGACTACTGCTTTCAATATGAGCTTCTCTGGCAGATGTTTTAGCTATTTATTAAGCTATTTATATGAGCTACAAATGTTAAGGATCATGCATTAAGTCTGACATCCTGAATCTTATTTTTTGACTCTTATTTTTTACTCTTAAGCAGAAAAGAAACTAATTCTTGAGACATAACCGAAAATAACTGAGCGTAGCACATCTAGCTAACTGTTGGTCATTGTGCAGTGCTAAATTTAAGGGTTATTTCACAATCTGAACTTCACATTTCCTTTCCAAAACCTAAACTATTTGGACTCATCAAACTTGTTGGCCTGGATAGACTTGGATAATACAATATTGAACAGAGGTCTTTAAAAAGAAGCTTTTTAAAACTGTTATTCTATTTTTGAAAACATAAAAGGGGATCACTTTTAGCAGAAGGACTTTACAAAAAGTAGAAAAGCATAAAAAACTCAATGCATAAGCTAAATTGTCATGCTGCATTTTTTTTTACACCAAATACACATTTAGAACTAACACAGTTTGTGATCTGTGAAAGATCTATTGTGCAAGAAAATTTGGACTTTTAGATTCTCCATGAATGATCCTAGAATCTCCTCTCTGCTCATTCTTGTGAGTCAGTATCATTTATGACCTTTTACCCATAGGCAGTATTAGACCTAGACATTCAGGCTGCAGCCCTGATGTTTAGTGAATAGTCCCTTATTCCATCCATTCATTGTTTATACTAGCTAACCCATGCAGGGTGGGAGGGAGTCTCTGATTTCACTTGGGATCAAATTTATCAATATATTAATAAAATCATTTACTTATACTGTAAAATATGACTGCATGGTCTGTATGTTTACATAAAACCTGAGCAGATTTGTTTGCCTGTCCTCTGTGTCTCATAAAATCAGTGTCTGTCACAAAATCTAGCAGAATGGCTTGTATATGACGGACAAACATGTGTTGTGCATTGAGCATGTGGTTTCCACCAGCTATATTTACAACATCTTTGTTCATGCATATGACATTACATTAAATGATATATGTCATGTCTTTGACTGTTTATGATTGTATGTGCTAAATGCTGAATGCACTGTTAAAAAATTGTGAAGAATTTAAAAAATGGTAAAAGCAATAAATGCCTTTAAACTAGGTTTTTAGAATGCATAAGAAATATCACTTTTTGTTGATAAAATTGCAACGCCTAAAGAATGAATTCTGATAAAACAAGTCACGTGTCAGCTACATTTATATAAAAAAAAACTCTGTCAAAAAAGTCATGTATCAAGTTTTAAAGTATTAAAATGTCTGTGTCTTAGAGAAGTGCAGCCATGTCTGATGAGGAACAAAATGTTGCATCCCGCTGCAGAAACAGCAGACTTAAACTGCTTCTTCTACAAGAATCAGGGTTATTTGATCCAAGTTGGCACATTAAACTGATATGAGATGTGTCTGTTATCATTCACAAAAAGTCTTCTGCTAAAGCAGATAAGTAAAAATAGGAAAATTAGATCTTTTTTATCCTTAAAAGTAGTGTTTTTGAGTGTGTTTTACTCTTGATGCTATAAAACACAGTAAAAAGATTGTGGTGATTTTTTTTTTTATTTCACACTGAAAAAAGCAGACCAGGCAGACCATAACTCATACAACATGTCTGCTACTGTTTTCATTTTAAATGACAAAAAAATGACTTTGCTGTCTAGGTAAATTAAAGTACTTTCGGACTGAGCTAAGCCCCAGGATCCTCACAATGCCTCCAGTAACACCACTATTATTAAGCTAATGTCATTCATATACAAAAACACTTGAGCTGTTTCTGCAAGCAATTAAAACTCACCTTCCCATCCAGTTCCAAGAGATCAAAATCTGCAAAGGTTCAGAAATGTCCTGGTCAGGATCAGCATCCACCTGAGCCCTTCATGCCTCTTGTTGCACTTATTGCTTCCATTATGTGAAAAACTTTTCTGTGTCGTCGGTACTATCAAAGTTATTGCTCATCCACACCTTTGCACTCTTGCTGAGCTCTTAAATTTCCATCAATGGTTTAACATATCTCAAGTCAAAGTAGGGAATGAGAATGAAATCGAAATTACTTAAATTGCAATAGAACTCAGAAAGCAGGAGAATACATAAATCAAAATGTAGCAATCCTGGAAGAACTTCTGGAAAAATTTATACGAGTAATTCCAGTGAAGATGAGACAAAGAGTAAGCAGCTCTGCAGTCCTGGCTTGGTGAAAAATAAAAGTCCAGTTAATCTTTAAAAAAAAAAAAAAAGTCCTATAAGCAGCTGTAAGTTGAAAAGCGACACAGAGATCTGAGTATTCCCCCGGCTGCAGTCAGCTACACTGATGAACGACTGCACTTCAGCTCCTCTTAAAAAAAATACGCAGCGCTGTGCACACACATAAAACTCCTCTTAACACACACACACGGGGAGTTCAAACACACACACATAGACGGGGAGTTTTCACAGGAGCTGAGTGGAGCAGCAGAAACGCTCAGAGGGAGAACAGGCTGAAAGAATGAACCTAATTCAAAAGGGGAGAGAACGGATGGGAGAGATAGATGGAGGGAGGGGTTGAAAAGAGGAGAAAGGTGGGAGGTGAGAGGAGGGGCGTGGAAAGGGCCAGAGACATGGGGTGTGTTGTTCTTCTCTACGAGTATGAATGCTACTGTATATTTATGTAGCTACCTGGGTGAAACGGTTTCCTCTTCTGCCCTTGATTGTGACGAGAAACTTTAACAAACCGCTGAAGGCAGAAAACCTCAACTAAGAAACTCCCTTCATAAAGCACTCACTGTTAAACACTGCATGACTTTTTCCCAAAAGGCACCGGAAAATCTAAAAAGTTCTCCCAACATAACCTCATCATACTTTCCACGTGGCTTCCCATTGTTTTTGGTTTTATTGCTGCTTTTTAAATCAAGACGTCTGCAGTGGCTTAGTGGTATGAAACTTCAGACTCGGATGGAGGAATGAAGAAAAAATGCAATTCTGAGAATTTGGGTGAAATCAATATCACATTCAGACAGAAATCTGACCATTTTTTCTTCTAAAAGAGTCGCCAAGTACATCAACACGTCTTCAACTCATTCTGTTTGACACACATTTCAAACAAAGACTTTTAGCTAGAATCACCTCACACAGTGAGACATGCGATGAAACAAGTTGCACAGCTCTCATCTGTCAAGGCTTAAAAACTTGGCTGTAATCGCTGGAAGACGTGACTTGACACTTACTCTGACCGACACAAGACTTCCCTCTAAAGACTTTGTGTATTGGTGTATGAAGATGGCAGAACCGTTTGGATTAAAATCTGTGTAAACATATAGAGATAAAAAAGCTTTCCAGACAAGTAAGAACGGTTTAGGCTGACACCACAATGCCTCACACTCTGATCCACGCCCAGTACGAGGGTAATTGGCAAATGGGGGCTTACATCATCTTGTGGTCATATCAGGGCTCAGATGTGGGTCTGTCTTTTGTCGTAGTTCAATTCTGAAAGGATTTTGGCAGAAAGAAAATCATGAGAGCTCAAGAATGCCTCTTGCGGAATTAATTACAACAGTCACATCAGGAAAAAAAACTAGAGTTTTAAAGATATATCAGGATTGTCAGTCTCAGCCCTGTGTCTCTACTCTTTCCTATGTCAACAGTTGATGAACAAGCCAATCTATAGAGTAACCCGTTTGGCTGAAAGTACTTGCAATTGGCTGCAAATAAATGCCACAACTGCGTAGTGGGCTCCACTGTAGAACAGACAAACCTGAAACTATTTAAGACAGCTCCCAATAGGGGTTAGAATCAGACTGCCTTACTAAAGTATGTGTATGTATTTCTGCTACAACACCAGAGAATCATGAAGAACAGCATTTCAATACAATGTATGCATTTAAACAGGATGAAAAAAAAACATCCTCATAAATAGTGCTTGTGCTAGAGTGACATGACGCAAACTGCAAGAGATGCAGATAAACAGATAACTCCTGCAACTCTGGCTCTATATGCACAATGGTCATCTTGATATAAAACCTGTGATTGTCTCGGGATTTTAGTTGTGATTTTGGCTTTCCAAGTTGGAATTACAAATTTCTTGGGATGTACCTTTTGGACGTTTGTTGACTTTGAATTCAGAAATTCCCACTTCAAACTAACTCACCACAAGGCATTTGTTGTTACCTTTTCTCTTTTTTCCCCCCATTTGTCTGATTCATTTGTACGTTATTTTTTAAGATTCCCTTTAGACGATTAAGGTGATTCAGGCTGTTAACAAGAAGATTGTTTCCAGTCAATGCCGACATCAGTCCAGAGTTTAATTGACCAGATGTGCCAACAGATACATAAAACAAACAAACTCTGTGAAAACAGAGTTCTTGGTTAAAGTCTTACATTTACACCAATTATTACATTGATTGTTTTTCCAGCATTCCAGCAGCAGGTGCCACACTGCACCCGGCAACCGTGACTCAGTCACGCTCTCAAACACACACTGTGCCCACTGTGACCCGATCAGGGGTCTCACATCAGGCAGCGCATAAAGCAAGGGTGGGCTCTGTCCCCAGGTTTGCAGGGCAGTCCTCACACAATGCACACTCATCTCCAGGCCTCTAAACACTTTCATGCACATTGGCATTTGCACAATTAAAGCTATATGTATGTCTCGACCCCGCGCCCCGCCCCCTGCTGACCTGTCTGTCATAAACCAGCCTGATGTCTCTACAGGCTACAGAGTGAGCTCTGTGATCGTGACAAAAGCCTTTGTCTCAGCTAAAGCTTCTGTGCTATTGAAACAGATGAGGGCTCAGTGCCCTAATTGTCTCCAGCTCAGTCTGTGTTTTATTGCAAGTCACTGAACCAAAAATGATCTTTATGTCGGAGCGGACCAGTGTCTTCATATCAGAGCCTATCTTCTTGTCTATTTATTACTCCATCACAGTCTCAAAAGGTAACAACAAAGGATACATAGGAGGCACTAAACTGTAACAAGAATTAATCGTAATACGGGTCAGCTGGATTGTGTTTTGTAAATTGATAGCTTGTTTTGTTTTATCATGTTTCAGGTTACATAATTTGGCAGGCAAGAACTCTCACATGGCTTCTCTAATTACTTCCTCTTTTTAGACATTTTTAGAAACGTCAATGATGTGACTGGTCTTTCAGCTGGAGCGATGCCAACTACACCCTCTTAAGGAGATTTTTTTATAGATGACAGTTTCATAAAGAGATTCTAGAAAAAGACCTTAAATCAGTCCTTATTTAACCCGATTAAATTACTTTAGGACAGCTGCTTAAAAAGAAAACAGTTCTGAAATAAGCTTAGTACATATTTCAAGACAGAGTCATGTAACTCTGGAGGTGCAGTAAAAGGTTGTACAATATTCATACTAGGTATTATATAACCAGCACAGCTGCTATGTACCTCTTGAAATCAAAATCTTGTATCACATATTTATCTCAGTAGCTCTGCTGTGACAAATATATTGTGACATTTAAGGATTTCTAGAGTGAAGGTTCTAACTATTGTATCTCTAATGTCAGACTTTTTCTAGAACCTAATTGGTTTTGTATACAGTCATGCAATGAAATGCAGGTCTCAAGTATGTCCAGAGATACCATCAACCATTTGGTTGGTTCTCTCATTGATCATGTTCTTGATTAATCATGTTAATCATGCCTGGTATGTAAGTTCAGGTGTCCATACCTTCTTTGCTTTGTTGCTGCACTGTACTATTTCCATTTTTGGATAGTGCACAGAACAGCGCTCCAGTCAAAGCTCAGGATATTGTTTTACAACCTACCTGTGATGTAAAACTCTCCAGCACTTTAGTTTGGACATTTCTTCCAGGTCTTCATAATGCGGTTTTGTTCACCAATGTTCTGCCAAGAAATTTGCTAATGAAGTGACTTTTGGAGGCGGTTAAATAAAAATGCACACCACATTTTTTAGATTTCTTACTTGTCGAAAAATATTAAAAACGATCTTTTGTTTTCCTTTGAATTCAGAAATCTTTGCCACTTTGTGTTAGTTGGGCACAAATTATTTCAAATAAAATACACTGAATTTAGTTTTTGTAACATATCAAGATTGTCCAAGGGTATGAATACTTTTCATAGTAAACATAGCCAATGAATCCCATATGTTGTGTTGAAGCATTGTGATGTTCAATGTGAATGTGGATTTATTCAGTGGATATACCCTTAGTTTACTCTAATTACCCCAATTTTCAAACAGTTAAGTTAATCATTAATAAAGTCTATTATGATTACACTTCAAAAAGTAAAAACTGATGCTTACTTATACATGTAATGCAAAAACGTGGATGACACTAGTGTTAAAAACAACAGTGCATTAACATGTATAAACCTTTATAACCAGATATTAAATTATCCATATTTAATGTGAAAACAATCTACTCAGCATCTGAAGCTGAAGTGCAGCTTGAGTGAAACAGCACAGTTCCCACTGCCAAGAGGCTCAGCAACCTTAGCTGCCAAGTAAGAAAACAGAGCCTGACTTGATTTTGGCTTCTAAAACTCAGAACCCAACTTAGCAGCACTGATATTAGATTAGCTATTAGATTTTTTTTTTTAAATCGCTTAATCAAATTAAGCATGCTCACCGGGTGCATAGAAAAATATTAATGTAGCACTGACTCACTTCTGAAATCAACCTTGAACGAAACACCCAGAATGAAAGGGAAATACTAACGCCACACAGCTCGAGGATCACGCTTCATTGCACTTAATGATACCATATTGACTTTAAAAACTGCACCTATTACCATAAGTGCTGTGGAAGCAGAGTATTTCTGTTGGAATAGATTCCCTCAGCAAAAATATTAAATCCAGGCTTTTATTTAGACAGGCTCCTCGCACAGTGCATGCCGCTCGCTCATGTGAACATTAGACTCACAAATGGATACAATTTCAGAGGATGATCAAAGTAAATATATAAAAGTAGGTTGTTCTTTCACACTTTTAACATTGCCATAATTCCATCCTTTTTAACTTTTATTCATTATAAGTGTGTGCACATTCTGTGTGTGACGTTTCTATATTTAGGCGTAGAGCACAAGCACATCGTGGCGTTGCTGTGCCCTAATGAAGAATGCTCTGAAAATCCTGGTGGACAGATGTAGAGAGCTTCTTTACGAGCAAGGGAGGAACAATGGCGTCAGCTAACATGCATACTACAAATAACAGCAACTCCTTTAATCGCCATGAAATTAATCTGGACATGGAGTCCCATCCAAGTCTTGAGTTCAACAGTTGCAGAAGCAGCTGGGCTCTGGGATGCAATGCCTTTGTCTGCAGTGAGGTCTTATTTTCTTATTTAAAGACTCAGCATATTTTAAATTGTTGGTGAAGAATTATTTCTTCATGGTTTCATCATGTTGTGTGAATTCAGTTTTCAAATCGTTTGCCACTTGTAAAGCTTTTAAAGTGAGCAAAGGTTCACATTTCTTCAAGTTATTGTGCCCACAAGACAGTATGTCTTTTAACTTTTTTAGCTTATAGCATCAAAAAAACATAGTGAATTTTAGTATACTATGTGGAGTAGAGTTCAGCACATAATTATTTTCTTTTTTTTTACTTGTACCTTATGCATGAAAGCTCCTGTCGTCAACCACAACCAGCTTTAAGAGTAGTTAACTTTGACGACTGATGACCGAAGGTAATTTTCTGCAATCAGTTGTTGTCTGATTTTTAAAATAATTACGTTTTCATATCAATCCATCTCCACAATCAGAAATAATAAACTACCAAGACAAATCGATTGATACACAATGTTGGAAGTAACTGAGTCTGAAGCGGTTTGTTTATTGATAAGAGGAAGAAAAATGGAAAGTGTGAAGGGGCAAAATGGCAACGCGTGGGCACAAAGTAGGGCAAAATTTTGCAAAGCGGAAAACTTCTGTTTCTTTCACAAGAAAATGGTTGCAGAATTAGAAAGGGAAGCCATAAAATGTGTAATGAACAAATTTACATTTTCACCCGTGGGAGATACCAGAAAATGTTAATCGTCATCCCAACTTCTGCATTTATTTTGAGGCTGCCTTTTTTAAAGGAGTATTTAAAACAGGTACTGTCATGCTGTCATGCTTTCAGTAGGGAGGGAGCAGAGTTAAAAAAAGAAAAAAGATTAAAGATAAAAACTTATATACAGCATGTAGCTGTGTCCCGTAAGTCCTAAATGGACGTCATTGACACGGTCCCCTGACCTTGTGACACCATACGGATTACAGGGGCCCCGGGGACAGTGTCAGGAATGGAAAAGAGTGTGTGTCTGCCACAGTTAGGGAGACAGAGAGGGGTCGTGTCTGGGACCCCTTGGGGCAAAGGAACCTGTAATCCCCCCTGTTGCACTTTGATGTGATCACACCCAACTGAGAAAATGGAGGATGAAAGGGGGGCGGACTGGTGTGTCAGAGGGCAACCTGAGTGGGTTGGTGGGTGGGTGTATGTGGAGGCCTGCTGCAGGACACACACTCTTACACACTCAAAGGCAAGCCGTCACACACCTTCTGGTTCAAAGGGCATTCAGATGGATAAGACCACCTTCAAACCCATGCATGGCTTTAGTGACAGTCTGCACACACAAACAAACAGCAGGCTGTCCAGGTCTCTCAGTGGATTAGAGCACCTTGCAAGACTACAGCCTCATTCCCTTTTTTCTACTTGTGCATTTATACACAGGCAGAATTTGTCACTTAAATCAACTTTGCTACATTTGGTGGTATTTAATGCTAGCTACATCTTGGCAAAGTAAAAGTGTAGTGATGATTGCCATCACTATTTGCCCTGCTCCCATTTTCTTCAGAGGAAATGCATTACTTTTTACCTACTTTTAAATAAGTGTTTTATGTGTAGTTGACTTTTGAGCATATTTATAGTCAATAAAGTACATCTTTATCTACATTGATAAATAATCTTTTTAGAAAATTCAAAAGTGTTATCTTGTGTACTGAGGAGGTTTGAGGTTGCTTGGCAAATGTACTGCAAAGGGCCTTGTAATTCTGGTGTACACTCTAATTAACTCAGCTTGTTTTTATGCCATTGCTATTGGGCACAGATCTTAAGTGAATCAGATAAAAGCCAAAACATTGGAAATCACCTACTAAAAAAAGTCCTATAAACTTCAGACCGCACACAGTCCATATTTTCACTCCTAAGTGTCACTATATCTTCATTGAAATGTATCACTTCAATACTTTGAACGTGTAATCCATGCTTTATAAAGTGCATAGAGTGCAGTGTGCGCTTACTCCGTTGCTTGGTAAAGACAACCAAATCATGGTTAGTTGACTCTGAGTGGAGAGCGGAGTGGGAACATCTCACAATTACAATAAACTACAAACAGCCTAAGGTTTTTGAAAGTCAGTGTGATCAGCTCACAGTAGTGGATTGTGTTTGCAAGAGAGACATGGTGACTCAAAATTCAAACTTGACCTCGAGTCACACTTCATTTCTTATGACTAGTGGTCTGAGTTAAATCTTTAGAATAATTTTTCTATCAAGTAATCAGGACTGAAATGGAGTCAATAGGTGTTTTACCTCATGTGCATCTGTTTCCTGCGAATGGCTGCGCTTGAATTTTTAGCCACTGATTTTCACACACTGAGGGCTTAAAACAAACAACCTGTTCATGTTGACTGTAGATCCTTATTAGTGTCCAAATCAGCTGAATAACGTGTTAAATGACTTGTGCACATTTTAGAACAAAATAAACTTTATTTATTCCCAACTTCATCTCACAGAGGATGCCCTGGGGACACAGTTGCCTAGCAGCAAGAAGGTCCTGGGTTTGAATCCTGAAATGGGATCATTCTACATAGAGTTTGACTATTATCCCCACATGAGTGGGTTCTCTCTGGGTACTTCTGCTTCCTTTCACAGTCCAACAGCATGGCGGTTTAGTTAATTGGTTACACTAGATATGAGTTTGTGTGTGCATGGCTGTTTGCTTTACGTGTTTCTGTGTTGACCTGTCCAAGACACTATCTGCCTCTCGCCCAATTGCTGCTGGACAAAAGCACCATTAAATACTTTCACAGTAATGGCTTTTGAAGCAGCATGCTGATCCCCACCTTTCTGTGCAATTGAAAAATAAAAAACTAATTCAAATTGAAATTGAGATTCACTCATCCAAGGTTTTATAAAAAATAAATACTGTGACAGAATACCCATATAGAATGGTGGCATTGTTGATAAACTGGCATATTTATTTCAAAGAGTTAGAAAGTAATTTGCACAGGGAAGAATGCTTGTTTCACGACTTACAAAGTTAATAGATAAGTTATAAATGTTGAGACATGACCAGGTTCAATGTTAAAAGTTTTCCATCCAGCAAATTTGATCAGTAAATTTCACTCTTACCACCCGCTGTATTCCTGTTAAATTTACTTATAACTGTAGTCTCTATTTCAAATACTTTGTTTCTTCTCCACCTATGATGTTTATGATGGCAATGTTTGATCAATAATTCTGTAACACATACAGCGAATGCAGTGGATGCTTTTAGTATGCCTGATAGATCTTCATTTGTGTCATAAAGCCTGACAGCCAACAATAAAGCATTTGACTCTACAAAGACTAGGAATTTGTCAACAATATTCGTGTTAAAAAAGTGGTTAAATGAGATGTAAAGAATGAAAACACACACCGACACACACACACAAATTCTGCAGAGCTGCTGAGCTGCCTCATTAAGACCTGAGATGTGATAGCACTGAGCAGACCCGACTGATCCTGACGGGCACTGATCCAGCCAGACAGGCTGCTCTCAGCACCATTGAGGATTAATAACACACTCCCAAAGCACTCACACACACGCCCACACGCAAGGAGGAACACACACTTCCACAGGGAGCTGTTGAAACACTAGATTGTGCAGTTATTAGTGTTTGAGTGTGTGGATAGACCCCCGGGGGAAATCTAAGACAAGCTCGGTGCTGAAAAGATTTCACGAGAACATTAACGGCGCTCGCTTGCACAGGTGATTCTGCTTGTCACAATATGTAACAAATATGCCGAAACACACACGCACAAACACACACCATGCAGTTCTCTAAGATACACAAACTGAATAGTTTCAGATCACATTAGACAGTGGCTTTCTCGAGCCACTGTCTAATGTAAATTTGACTTATGAGTGATTCACTCTTTCTAACCCAGCAGGTAAGTGAAATTTAACCTTTTTGTAATTTCAACCTACAAATGGAAATCCTCCCTTCTTTGTATCACTCACCTACATTTCTGAGGTGTTTCTATCTTTGTCAGAAAACAAAACAAAAGAGATTTATCACTGTGTTGCGAGCAAATTATGGCCTTGGTACACAACCGAACCCCAAAGTAAATCCTTACAGGCTGTGTAAACCCTCACAAAAAACCCTTCCGCAGTTAGAGGCATGTGAAAAATGCAGGCTCTCATTGCCAGTCATGCAGAGTGATGCATAAAAGCATTCAAACAGAAGCTCCAATTTTCAGCGTTACATTATTGTTATTTCACTTTTAGGTCGGAAAACAGCAGTTTCATGAACCTCTGAGGTAAACAGTCATGTGCACCTAGACCACAGGTGAGCGGACTGTCGGGTGGGCAATTAATCCCCAGTCGTCACCCAACAATTCACGACAGTTAAAAGGGGGAGAATGAAACCGATCAGAAGAACTGAGGAAGGTTATGTGGTGTGTAATTGTGATATGGATTCAGGTCATGTATAGACAGTGGCAGAGGTGTACATTTCAAGGAAATAATCCAACACTTTGTTTTCCCAGGACATAAAATGGCATGATATAGAATAGAATAGAAATATTCTTTATTTTCTCCACATGGGGACATTTCTGACAGTTTCTTTATTTGGCCACTGGCCACAAGGTTGGACAAAAGCCCATATTTATTCTGCCATCATCTACAGGTGGGAAGATGGTAGAGGATGTTAAGAAGCAAACAGTTACTGCTTACTGGTTGGAAACTGCATCAAAGAGCTTAGAGAGACAAAGTGTCCACAACGGTTGTTGTGGACACTTCGTCCACAACGGTTCCTGTCAGGAAAAGGCATTTTCTGTCGCATTAGTACAAACAAAAACATGCTAAGCTCTGCTGGGTCTCTAACTTAAACAGTGTGCTTTGGTGGGGTTAGGACAAGACTGAGCTTTCAGGTAACTAATGCTCTGGGTGGGTTTGGCTCATATTAAAGGATGAGTGAGGCTGTGGGAAAGCATCTAAAATTTACTGCTACAGTAACTATAGTGGAGGTTCTGTGATGTCCATGACCCATTTAGTATATTCCCAGGGTCTCCTGCAGACCCTGGGAATATACTAAATCATCATCTTTTTTGAATGACCAGCAAATTTTATTTTAAACCATCAGGGATTATACTGCTGCAAAGAAAGATGAATTTATTTTACAGATTCTAACACATCTTTAGCAGGTATGCCAGTAAGTGTGGTCAGCACTCTGCATGGTGATGTATCGGTTAAATGTAACTGGTCTACATTAAGCTTATTATAATGTAAATCACTGTCCAGGGATGAGACCAAAACTAAAAGGAAAATAAGGGATATTTGAAAAGTTATTTAAGTTATCTGTCCACTTCCTCTGAGACTGTAACACCTTTTCAAGGTCACTTTTCCTCTAAAATGCCTCGAGCATTTCCTATCTCAGCGGACTTTCTGGCTTTCCAGCTGCAACAGCGAGATTTTCTCTGGTTTCAACCTCACAAGGAATATTTTTTTTCAACTACATAACTAGTTATAGGATTTGAGTCGCAGGGATGGAACGCATAAACTTGCACCATGCAACTTGTGACCAACATGAAGGACTTATATTGTCGGTTGCTGCTCCAAACCAGTGTGGTTAATCATCAGTGTGGGCGAGGGGCAATTTAATTATACTTTTGTAAAAAAAAAAAAAATACAAGCAGAACAGATTTATTATTTCATCAGAGAATCAAGCATGACTATTTCAAAGAGTGTCTGTGGAAACAGTTTGTCTCTGCAAATCACCAAATGGGACCACGTAATTACTTAAAGTACTGCACCTGTTATGGTTTATCATTTTGTCTGCTTTTTGTTAAGCTGAATTTTGTGTTGACATTTTATTTACAGACTCTTCCTTTGGTATCTTTTTGTAGCTTGGTGCGACTTTTATTGTTTTCTCAATAATGAAAAGATCACCATGGCTTGCTCTCTGCTTTTGTGTTTTAAAAATACACACTGTTCTAAGAATTCAAGAATTCCAGTCGCCTCCCTTGCTGGAGGAAAAGTAGGTTTGGTTTTGGCTCCACGCACTATGATGTCAGGGCGGCGATTTTTTTTAGATCATTGAAGAAAAGAAGGAAAGCTCTCATTAATATTTGGAAGACAATTCATAGCTTGTCATGTAGTAAAAACTCTAAAATCAAGTTCTGCAGATGCAGCTAACTACTTGAGCTGACCAAGAGACGATGCACAGAATCCAGTCTGCTGGGAGGCTGGACATCAGAATGATTGACAGGATGTAGCTTAAAGCTAACCTGCAGTAAATAACATTTGCACCTTTTCCTGCTAATGACCATCCCTCCTTTTATCACTTTGATATACTCTATCTGACAAGACAGCGAGTTACTTTTTACCTCTTGCAACTACCATTGCAAGCAATTTCTACATCAAGATCTGAATGCTGTCAGAGGTATTTATGATGAGGTCCGCATTTCTCCACTTGATTAGATATAAAGTAGTTGTTTTTGGGTTTATCTGCATTGCAACATAAGAGAAGCAGGTGAAACAAGATTTGAGTTGCAAAGAAAAGATTCAGAAAAAAACACAAACCGCAGATTTTTGCAAATCATTATAACTGGCACAAGTCATAGGCTAATTTTCTAATAAATACTATTTGTATTATGCAGTTCCCTCAGATCTGTCTGGGATTTATTCCATATTATCAAGAAGTTTTTATAGGATAAGGATAAATTCCAGTATGTTTATGTTTGCTGTCTTGATGCATCGTGAAGAATAAAGCTGGGGCATCCAAGAAAAGAAAGAAAGTGGAAGAGCAGACCTGATATATTCATCAGAGCTGAGCAAATAAACTTTTTATTGTTTCCCAATCAAATCCCAAGAAGAAAAAAATATGCTGTAGGTTTTCTTTTAAAATAAGGTTGAGCAGCAACAATAAATCTTATTTGTAGGCCTCACAAATTCTAATGCAAATTTGGCATTTTCTATTTTTGAACAAATGAACATGTTCAGGAATTTTATGACTCTAAAATTTAGAGGCTCTTTAAATCCTGACCGGAGAACAAAGGCTTCTATCAACAGAATGCAGCTGAATGGCAAGGCCATTAAAGCACAATTGAGTCCATATTTAATCCAGACCCGAATCAGGGCAAATCGAGGTCTGTCTGTCTGCGTTGCACACACACGCATACACACCAGCGGTATAGGACACCGAGTGTGATGTGGAGTTTCCAGGGTAACATGGGAAATCACCTCATGATCACAGAGCCAACAGCTGTCATTAGCATAGCTCTCAAATCACAAAGAACAAACAGGCATACCAAAAAATGTGGCAACACACCAACATACCTTCCCAAGTCCACATCTTCTTGAGGAAATATGCAGTTTTATTTTCATGCCACTCACTGACAGGAAAAGAATTTTAAAAAATCTGAACAGGACATCAACTCAAGATGTCACAGCTGCCCAACAGGTGGATGTATCATGGGAT
Source organism: Xiphophorus maculatus (assembly GCF_002775205.1). Taxonomy (NCBI): domain Eukaryota; kingdom Metazoa; phylum Chordata; class Actinopteri; order Cyprinodontiformes; family Poeciliidae; genus Xiphophorus; species Xiphophorus maculatus. The sequence continues at coordinate 9,518,130 of NC_036443.1, read as the reverse complement.
CACAGGCATATGCAGCTTTCCTCTGGGCTATTTTAGATGTTTTTCATCTTTATTAGACTTACATAGCAGATCAACAAAAATGCCACAGCTTTTTGAGGTCAACTTCCTGGTTTAAAATCATCTGTACACTACAACCTGTGTCTTCAGGTGTGTTTATACTGTTTGACCATAAAAGTTGGTCAGTAAACTATAGGAAGATGTGAGCTTTCCTGACCAAACTGTCATTTCCTCCCATTTGGTCCAACATCTTTTCCTCGTTAAGCCACTCCACTTTCTCCTCCTCTCTCTTCTAAGAGCCAAAGTGTCAATGAGGGGAAAACAAAGCAGATGAAACTGAAAATTAGGGGGGGAGGGAAACAGAAGTAAGGGGAAGAGTGGTAAGAAATGAGGGATTAAGTGAGACAAGGTCAGTTGTCAAATAAAGAGAGTATTTTAGGGCAGAGTTGCTGTCAAGATAGGAAACCCAGAAATGTCTGAACAGTATTATAAAGAGAAACAGAATGTCATATTTTTTATTTCCTGCTTAACTGGCTTTCTTCATATCCACAGAATTTTTCCCCTTTTCATCTTTTACACTACACTAATACAGTGCAATTATTAAGTTTGTTTCTGTTTCTATAAATAACAAAAAGAGCATTTCTTATGTATGTCTTTCATGTAAAGCCCAGATGAGAATCAGACAAATATATGTGGACATATATTTACTCATCTTCTTGTCGTGATTGGGAGAAGTTTGAAATTTGGAAAAAACTTTTTTGTGTTTAGAAAAATAAAACTCAATGAGTTGTAGTTTTTCTAAAATCTCATCTTATCTCCTTCTTGTGAACCAAATCATCGTTATCATCTTGCTTTGTTGGGCTGGATGTGTGGTTACGTCCCTGGCAATAAAAAAAAAAGAAGAAAACTTCTAAATCAGAGTCTGAATTCCAAACTAAATCTAAATTTAGCAAAATAAAAATAAAAATTCAAAAACTTACCCAATGCAGTAAATACTGCAGCATTGGGCAACACAATATTCAGGAGCAAGCAATTAATTTTAAAGCCAGTGATGAGGGAGTACATCTGCTCTAAGATTAAACACATGGAGAACACTGTACACATACGGTGTCCCTGACAGGGTAAAGCTACTTTAATGCTGTGTAAACATCAGCAAAGCCACACACACTCAGCTTCCTCTTTAGTCTTTGCTCTTACAGGGATAAATTGCACAACATGTCTATTCAAGTGGTTTTGTTCTCTACAAAGTAAACTTCCAGTCCTTTTAGATCACTCCTCTCTATAATTAACTTTACTTTCTCCCATAACAAAAACAAAAGCTTTGCGAAAACAAATGCACCATATTTACATTTTTATGCTAAACACAGTAAGAATTGTTTTGAATTCTTTAAAATTAACTTTATTTTTATACTTCCTGTTAATTTGTAAGTGTTAGAGTGGGAAATACCAGAGTTACAATGCTCTGTTAGATAGTCGCATGGTTTCATCCGTATAGTGACATAATCATAATGCTTCTCTGTGGTATTGAAATTGCCATTCAACAGGAACAATAACTATTTCTATTTTCAAAGAAAATACAAAGCTCGTTCACACCAACACTCTACTTTTTGTGGCCCACCTTTCCTAAATGTATCGAATATGTTAGCTGCAATCACAGTACACCTGTTCCACTAAGCACACCAGCATAAAGATTTATCACCAGGTCTACTGTTACAACATCTGGTAGTTGTTGCTCTTTTTCTTTCATTTGCACAGAAAAAAACCCATGGACACTGAACAAGATCTTTTAACATGGACCAAAACTCGCAGAGCAATGAAAAAATATTTTCCTCCTTGCAGAATTCTTTATTTTTTTGCTTTTTTGTCACATTTGCATGTGTTACATTATTAAATGAATGTTTATACCAGCCAAAGATACAAAGATATTAAATTATAATTTTATTACTCAGGGAAAAGTCTGTCCAAACCAGCCTGGCTCTTTGTAAAGAGGATACTGCTGCCAAGACCTAGTTACTGGGGTTGCACCACTGTTGGGAGCAACCGCTGCCTTGAAGTGTTTCCAATAACTGGCAATTCAGAAAAACTTCTGAATTGTTTACATCTATGATTTGAAATTTCTGCAGGTCTGGTAATAATCAATCCCATGTATGGCAAAAGAAATTGAACTAATCATTGTAAGAAATCTGATTAAGTTAATTCAATGCACAGCAAGAGCGATTGCTTTTCACACAGTACGACTGGTTTTGTTAGCTTTTTTACCTTTAGCCTCCTGCAGTCAGCTTGATGCTGAGGAGGAGTGAAGAAAATGTCACGGAATCAGTGAAGTTTTTCTGTCAGACAGTCAGTTCTCAAAACCACACACTCACAAAAAATCTCATAAAAGCGCACGCAGAGTAAGAGTAAACCCGCCAGGAGCACACAGGGTAAAAAGCTTGTAGGGTCCAAACAACCCCAACTCTTAAGACCACAGGAGAGTTAATAAATTATATTAGCATTAGAGAACTAGATTTTGTCTTTAATCTGGTTATCTTTGTCTAATGTTATAATTTGTTAATCTAGAAGCTAAAACTGAAGTAATCTACAAAGGTCCAAATATTGAACATTTTTGTGATTAAAGAAGGTACATTAAGACAAAGTTTTACAAAGTTAGAGGAATCGTTAGGTTTTTCTGTCAGGAATTGTTTCAGGATGACTAAAATGTGAACTAAAGTTCATATTTTGCCACATGAGCCTCAATCAACATTGTGGTGACTCTCCCACAAAAAACAAAGCGCTTGTGTTCACAAGGTTAAATATTACCTTCCCAAGTTGTTGAAAGTGTAACGGAAATGTTCACATCCTCACAAAGACATACTAAAAATTACACATTTGTCAAGTGCCTTTTTTTTAATTTGGCTGATTTTATAGTTTCTGTATTATAGACCTTTATTTTATAAATACATTTTGCTTGAACTTTAAGAAGCAGTGCTGGGAAGCAAGCACTTCACACTGAGACTTCGTCTGTGCTTATTTTTACATATAGCAGAGCAGTGCACCTTTTGAAGATAGTAAGTAGGTTAACTGCCTCCTTATGGAAGTTCAGTTTTTGTCTCCCTTTGAACTCCTTCTCGGATCGCCATCTAATCTTTAATGCCAGATGGTTTGGAAAACAAAACTGTCTGGAAAGTTGGATACTGGGAAAAAGCCTGGCACTTTTCAGTAAGTGCACATCTAGTGATTAGAAGGATACGTGCATAAATTAAAGTTAAAAAAAAAAATACAATTGAAGCTTAGCATCAATTCCATGCAGAAAAAATATCCATTTCTTACTTTATTCATTTTTTATCTTAGGTTTTTGATATCAATAGACGTAATGCTCATTTGAATCACGAACGTCCCAACAGTAAAAGGTTGATAGTAAAAAATGTTGTATGATACAAACTACAAAAGCAAATCAAATTGCCTTTTCAAAGAGACAAATCAAAGTTATTGTATTTATTCTATTCAGAGTGAAGATCTCTGCTTTATAGACATAAGCAAAGTCATTCTACAAACAACAAAAGCATGTTTAAGAGAACCTGATATGGTGGCAAATACCTGCACTCATTATTATCCCATCACTCCATTATATGCTAGTCTTTAATTTCAATGGCACTGGAAGACCTGACACCAAAAGATAATGACACACCCATATCCATACCTTCCTACTTATTTAGGATATTTAACAGAAAAGCTTATGCGTCAGGAGCGTCAAAGACCCAAAATATGTTTCTACCAAATATGTGCACCGTTGTTAAAGAATTCATGCTATTGTGAATTAAACAATGGAACAATGACCCAGGAACAACCTTTTTTCTCCCACTCTGCAATATACATCTTTTACTCACCTCAGGGTGATAGAGGCTTGAAAGTAAAAGTTAGACCCATGTAATCTCTCGCTGTCTTTTTGGCAAATAATTATCTTACTATGTCAGAATATTTATTGAGAATTTACATTTTATTCATAAGTATTCAGTTTATTCTTACTATGAAAGAAAAAATACACACGTGTACATGTACCCGGCCGTGACGCAGCAGGCCACCGTGAACTCCACACGTTCGATCTCAGTGTCCTGCACTTTTCAGAATCAGAGTGCATTAGAAGTAGTGCAGCTGATTCACAGATGTGACAAAGGACTTTTTGTTCCATATAATTGAATCATTTCCTCGTGCTTAGATCCATGGAACTAACAAATGATTTTCAAAACTGCGATGCCTTCTTCCCCAATATTGTATTTTTCTTACCATCTCCTGAGTAAAGTAACTTCTCATTCATTCTGCTCATATAAAGTTTCCTTTGAGTGAGGTTGCTATGTACTCCAGCCACCGCTGAGCCTCTTGACACTCAGCCATAATCATTAGTTCACCACAAACTTTTCTGACATTTAGCTGCAGTATGAGGTTGTAAATATCGACAAAATGTTAACGTTAACTATACTCTGCTAAAATGAGCTGCAAACATAATGAATTAGTAAAACAATCATGGATTTATCATTCAATCAGCTTTGAGTTTAAAATAAATTAGCTCAGTAGTTGGCAAGCTTTGAAAGTTTACTTCCTGTAGAAGTCGTAATTTGAATCACACACCAGGATTTTTTTTCACAGAATAGAAGTGACCTTAGTTGAAGTCCCAACAAGCCTCTCTTGTTGAAGAAGCTTGGTGGTTAAACAAAAATGATCTCTTGTTAAATGAGGTTTCGTTGTGTGTGTGTGCATGCAGCTGACTGTTCTCAGCATTAAACTGAACTGGCCTTGTGCAGCTTGTACATCTGTTCATCATTAGTGGGATTCTCCCTCTGATACCCACTCTGTCCTGCTCTCTGTCTCATTGCACGTTCCCCTGCTTGTGCCAGAGCCTTTTCATCCTCACTTTCCTCTCTAGCATTTATGTTTTTACCATTTTCTGTTTTTGGATCTGTATAATAAGTTCTGTCATATTTAAATATTGTCTCATTTTTTAAATGCCTTTTTTTTTCTTCATTAATGGGGATCCAAACCCTCAGTTTTCCATCCAAAGTTTCACAGTCAAAAACCACAATGTGTTATATACAGAGAGGATTCACATTGAAGGAGCTGGGATAAACCGTTTCAAAGAAAACATGTGAAATGAAAGTGTCATGTGAAATATATTGTGCCATTCATTAAGTGTGCTGCTGAAAACATTTTGGGGATGACAACTGTAACCCTACACTAACACTACGTTGCTGCTGCAAGTTTTTCTTTCTTTTTGATTATTATCAATAATCCTATAAACATCTTAGCATATATAATGTGGTTATTTAAAAAGTATTTTCTGTTGAGTGATGGCTTGTTGGCTTCCCAAACGTAAAGGGCAAAAAAAGAGAATTACCCTCTTTTCTTGCACATGTGGATTTGGTGGGGTGAAAGAAGTGTGATGTTGAGACACAAAACTCTCATTGAACCATGTGACACATGTTTACTAATCAAAAGAATAAGTTGCAAATACAAGTGGCTAAAATTAGCCTATTTCAAAAGGTGGCTGCAGATTTCACTGGAGCAGTTCACAGCCAAAGAGTAAAGCGCACGTGATAAAAATCAGCACTTCCAAATCCCAGACCAGAAGTCGAAAATAGGTAGAGTGCTTTCTCTGGGTTGGGAATGAAGTTCTGCCTCAAGTGGAGGTGTTTAAGTCTCTCAGGGTTTTCCGATGAGACGAATGAGGAAAACAAAGGAGCGGGAGATGGATAGACGAATCGATAAGCATTGTATTGGTCTATCTACAGTACGTCCCTAACCTCTTTTATGGTCACAAGCTTTCATTAGCGAACTGCAGATATAAGAAGCTGATAGGAGTTTCCACCACACAGTATTTGGGCTCTCCCTAAGAGATAAGGTGAAAAAATGAAAAAGAAAAAAAAAGTAGCGATAGGGTAAGATATCTAGTCATATGGGACAGTCCTCTTCCACATTAACAGGAACCAGTTGAGGTTGCTGGGGCATCTGGTTGTGATGCCTCCTGAACGCATGGTGAGGTGTTCTGGGCCCGACCCGCTGGGAGGAAACCCATAGGAAGACCCAGGACACACTGGAAGGACAAAGTGTCTTGGTTGTCCTGGGAACACTTTGAGATTCCCTGGGAGGAGCTGGCCCAAGAGGGAATTCCCTCTTCTTGGCTTCTGCCTCCTCAACCTCACCCCGGATTCACCGGAAGATAATGGCTGGACAGAAGGACGGACAGATGGACATATGGATGCATGGTATAAATACAGTATCTGCAGATACCTAAGTAAACCAGTGTAATTACATCTGGCAGAAAAGTGCACTTATTTCTTAGCTGCAGCCACCAGGTTCAACTAAACTGGATTTTCACTTAATCAGTATCCCAAGAGTTGTCCAGTGCACAACTTATCAGAACCTCATGCCAAATATTGTGAGCAATAAAGTCATTGCAGCGAACACTGTACTGTATACATAGTGAAAAGATAATTATCTTCTGAAATCTTTGCATAAGCTGCATATATCTGTGAAGAAATTGTTCTGGCTCAACGCTGAAGTGCTGCAGATGCAGCATGGCTGACAGGGAGGCCCTTCTGAAGATAGTCAGTGCAAAATGAAATTACTTATTGATATCCATGTTTTTTCTACACAACCAAAGGTTTGCTGCATAGAATCTTCAACAAAAAAAAAAGTTTGGCTGTGAGAGCATCCTGTGTTTGGGGAATTTTGTGCAAACATGTTACTGTGTCAATATCTTGTGCCAACTTTTAGATTGCACACATGTTGTATGTGTGATTAAAAAAAAGTAACAGGCGGACATGTCAGCACGGCCACAATGATCTGTACAGGATTTGGATCAATAGAGAAATCTTCTTCTACTGTGTCTTTAAGGAAAGACTGTAAAATAGGTGATGAGTTTCAACAATGTGAATATGTGGCTCGGGCTTCGGCAAGCAAAGAGGAAAATATATGAGCCAATAAAGCTGAGACTCAAAGAGGAATTGGGTTCCACCTTCTCATTCTGTCCACCCAAAATACTCTGCTTTTATAAAACCTTCTTCACATTTCATACTATTTCTTAGTCCTCATAATTATTTCCTTTTGTGTCCATCTTATCTTTTCTCCACAGATTTTTACCATCAAGTCACATGATACTAATTGTTTGTTTGTTTTTTTAACATAGCCTTCTTCTTCAACAAGTTTTGATGAAATTACAACAAAAAAAATTCAACTGTCAAGCAGCCTGTGTCCATAGTGGTTAATTATTTTTGCCTCACTTGTATCCTCAAGCAGCTCCTGGCCAACACAACCCTCAGATGGGGAATACATCTGCTCTCGGTCACAGACAGGTTTATCTGCAGTCTTACTAAACTCTGGATAAACACACCACACCTGCCACAGAGCTCTGTCTGGAAAGTCAACAATTCCACAGAAATGCCTCTTAAACCTATAAGTAACCCAGATGAAGTAAACCTAAGATCCTATGACTCCTGAACTGGTGTTAGTTACGCTGCAATGTGTTTTAAAGAAACTAAGTCAGTCAGAACATTTCATGTGAATAGAATAAAGAACAGAACATATGCGGCGTTGCTTTCATTAGATCTTTTTTAATGATAAGAAAATATAACTGAATATACGGTTGCAGTCAGAAGTGACCTGAAGTTATGGATGTCTTGATTTTTTTGGCTTTTAATGACGCTACTCAATTCTTCTTTTTTTTCCAAGAGTGTAACGGTAATTCAACAAACTACCTCAGCAAATATAAAAAACAAAATCTGCATTAATAAGTCTGCATTTATTGCAGATTTTTTTCAAGAGTCAACGCAGGGCCAAAAGTATTCATGCAAGTTCACTGAATACATATATCTCTTCTAATACTTGAGTTTTTGTAGCCATCAAAGCCTGTCTGGTTTAACTCTTATTGGCAGAAGTGGTAAAGATAATTTAAACTGGATCGTTTCCCACACATATTTTTCCTTTAAGAACAGTCCACAGATTTTAAAAGAGGCTGAAGTCTATTCATGCATTGGTGTCATCACATTCAGACTACTGCAATGCTCTTACTGGTCTAAATCAAATATTAAAGCAAACACCCAATAGTAACACTACTTAATCTCATGCTACTAAATGCAGACTGACTGTCTGAATGAATAATGATTTACTCCCCTTTGCAGGTTAAATGCTTCAAGTGGCTCCAGTAGGCTTGCAGAGTCGCTTATTTTTGGATTAAATCAGCTAAGAATATTTGATTAGTTAATTGCTCTCATAGACAAAGTAAAGGGCATTGAACTTTCATCCCAAGATGGTCAGGCAAAATGTTACTATAAGACAAATAAGTTACAGTAATGTCCATCTTACACCCTTCGTCCCAATATAAAAAACTATGCACAGCAGGGGCACATAATAAGTGTCCCAAAAGATGTGAAAGACATGAAAAGACTTGATGCCAGAAGGGAATATTTTAGATGCAACAGCATGCACAACAAAGTTGACAGTGTGACAAGCTTTCACAGTGGAAATACATAGCATGGCCATGAATATGATCAAAACCAAAATTAATACCTAACTTGGACTACATAACAAAACTCAAAGGTATCTAAAAAATAACCCAAACGATTATCCATATTTGTGCGTATTTTTATCTCAAGATGCAGTAAATGGACAACTCAACAACTTTAACACGTTTTGAGCAACACGCAAACATAAACTGATAATCATGCATACACCTATTAAAAGCTGTCCCATAAAAGAGATCATACAAGGCAGAAATGGCACAGTATTTATATGCAGTTTTGGTGTTAAAAAAAGACATGGTTTCTAAAGTTTCCACTGCTATGTAACTTCACCCTGGCTTTTCATTTACAATAAACTTAAACTACAACATAAAAAAGGTAATGACTGTAAGAAAAAGTGTAAGCAGTGCAAACTTCAGCTGTAACTTTAGCCTCGGTCAGAATTATTTGTTTTAAATTTTTTTATACATAATGCCATCTTTATCGCCACCCTGTGGAGCAGCATAGAATTTGCAGCAATTTTGATTGGAATCCCTTAATGCAAATCCATGTAGCCACTGACTATCCATCCATCCATCCATCCATCCATCCATCCATCCATCCATCCATCCATCCATTTTCTGTTCACCCTTAGAAGCAATGCACATGAAATGTTTTATTTTTTTTTTTTATTTCTACTGTTTTATTAGCCATAATGTTGTTGTTTTTTTAAATCATATATTGGCTTGAATATTCTCTGGTTTCTGTGACTCTAATGAGTTCCTTCTTTTAATTTTGGCATACGATCAAACAGAAAAATAACGGGAATAACGGTTTTCAAGTTCTTTTTTTTTTTCTTTTTTTATCTTCTGTGTGTGCGGCTCAGCAATGGAAAAACAAAAATCCATCTCATTAGAATCCCTCTTGACATTTTGTCCAACTGTGGGATTTAATCGTTTCTGTTAGAGCAGTCATTTTTCATGTAAAGACCACATAATCGTGAACCAAGACAATTTGCTTCGTGCTATAATCTTTCTTTCTCATGACAGCTGCTCTCAAATGCCACTCATTGCTGTACTCTGAAATGTATCCTCTCCGGCCAATTTCCTAGCAGCTTATTGGTGACATTGTGGAAGTACAGTGAACTTTCTCCATGTGGAGTGGATTTCAGGAAGAATATCTGCTAAAGGCCAGATGGTTAAATAGGTTAGTCAAACAACACCCGAACTACATGGATAGATGACAATGCTACAGCTGAAAAGAAGCCGTGGAAAGGAGAAGGCTGGATGACAAAAACAGCTGAAAAGCAAGTGAAAAATAAGCTGAAGAGAAGGAAGAGTGAGACAGGACCCTGAGGAATGACCAAGGAAAGAATAATACAGCTTGCCCATAAATCATACAGTTTTTTCCCTCCTTTTCTCTGTGCAACAACACCTCTAACTTCTCTCCAATTTTGTTGGTTTCTAGCGGCCAAAATTTCAGTTTTATACTTCACATAATTATATCAGCAAAGGAAAGATTGTGTGACATTTTATTCCATAATAGAGATGCTTTTGTTCAAAACTAGAGAAAGTTGTCAGTCAGTAAATACCCAGAAACCATAGCCAGCTTGGTTCTGAGCTTTAACTTGAGACTGGAAGTTCATGATGAATTCACATAATTTTGCTAAGGGAAACAGCATGTGGTGTATTTAGCCTCCAATACTTTAGCAAATATTTCAGCAAAAATATTTTCACCTTTCTAGCCACAAACTTCAATGAATCTCTTATTGTTTGTGTGTGTGTGATAGACTAACACAAAGTATCACACAATTATGAAGAAGGAAAATTATGCGCAGTTTTTCCATTTGTTTTTGCAAATAAAAATAAAAGTTGTGTTCCTCCGCATTTTCTTTTGTTCTGGTAAATAAAATACCTTTCTAGAGAAAGATGTAATTTATTTCAATAGAATCACAGATATCCCTCAAATAATACCGCTTTCCCATGAAACTATTTGTGATGCACTCCATCTCCTCCTCCTCATCATTATCATCATCAGCAGCAGCTTTATTCATAAAGCTCTTTGGTAGCAGCCACAGTTAAACCAAAGTGCTGAACATCAGAGATAAATATAAAATAAAGCATCGAATAAAATGACAAAGTTAAACACACAACGATATAAAGGAATCTAGACTTCATGGAAGACAGAAAAAATGAATCCTGTGTTGAAAGTAAACCACTTAAAATCTACTTTTGCAGTAGGACATGACGTAGGAACATGTTCAAGAAGGCTCTACATTTACTTTTAGACCTACACACACACACCCCTACACCCACACACAACACACACACTATCCTTTACAATTAAATATAGTGGTGAAGTTGGTCAGAGTCACTTTGGGCAAAGACTGAATTTAAATCCATAGCAATCCTAAAAGAAAACATCTGAGAGGATTCAAAGGACTCAGTTCACCTTAGAGTAGGACAATGACTCAAAACATAGAGGCAGAGCAACAGTGGAAATATTTAAACGGTCACTGATGACCGTTTAAATATTAAATATAAATATTATAAAAGTTATTTTTAAAAAAGAGAAGAACTTATTCTCTATGCTCGTGCATACTTTCTTCCACAAAGTTGCAGCTGTTTTTTCAATAAAAGGTAATTTAATAAAGTATAGATTCAGGTTGCTAATTACATGTGCACACCACACTATTCAGGTTCCTGTCTAGAAAAGAAAACTGCATCCCATGTCCTTTTCCTTTAATTTTGTGTTGGTCTTGGTTCTATTCAGGAAAAGAAAAAAAAAACGTAAAGTAGTTCAAGCGTAATGAGAACTTTTGCAAAAACACGGGCGAAACAACTGCAGTCTTGCTGACACGTGAGACCCTACAATACAAACCACCGTTAAGAAAATCCCTTGTTATTTTCCAATTTATTTTGTTTGTTTGTGTTTTGCTTTGCTCTAGCAACACTGCCAGATCAATGCTTCCTCTGGGACTGCAGTTCCAACGACAGAGGAAACCACAACAGAACGCGATGTGGCTGAATGGCCCTGGTGGCCTCCTCATGATTCTGCTTAGTGTAGAAGACAGAGTACAAAAGAGGAGCTGAGCGGAGTCAAGTTTTACCCAAGTATTCATGTGTTCCAGTCCAAAAACTCTGAACCGCAGTGATTACCAGTGCAGAACAAGCAGTCTTGTGGTCCAACACATATAACTTTATGAAGCATTTGGAACTTGCTTTTTGGGGCATTTAAATACAGTTTCACTCTTGAAAGGCCCAGAAGTGTTGAACCAAAACGATATTCACAGTCTTAAGGATAGGGACGTTTTAAAAGGATTTGCTTACCTTTAAGCAGATTTGGCAATGAAAAAACAAACGAGGCATAAGAAAGTATTGCACTATAATTTGCTCAGTTTTTTTCCAGTGACGTTTCTGGCTCCTGTGCAAACACATCAAGCAAAAAAGTGGGAGTAAACTATAGTCTCATTAAACAATATATCCCCCCGTTTAGATTTATCTTGACTTTGTTTGATGTTTTTGATGCATTTAACTACTTTATTTAACTACATCATACATCATTATTACAAGACAAAGACAATCAGAGTAAATACACAAAAAGCCGTTTTCAAGCTATAAATTGATTTATTAAAGGAAATCATGTCACCTTTTAACGCTCCAAAAATCTACTTTTGCAGTGGGACATGATGTAGGACAGCAGGTTATAGCTAATTCACATCTGCTGTCCCTCAAGAGAAAATAAGCAGCTTAGGAACAGATCAGAATGAGAATAAGAGTAATGAACAAATACACAAAAAGAAACACAGGCAAACACACACAACCACAACTTCACCACGTATTGACATACAAAATTTACACACGTTGCACAAACATTACTATAGCGTTAACCAGAAAAATAACAAAAACACTGATCTAACACAGAGAGCTGACTGTGTAGGGGATAGTGCAGAGGAATTGCATGGCTTAATCTTTTATGGAGGATGTTCTAGTAGAATTAGTAGTTTATTGAGAAAATAGGGACAAAGTCACAAGTGAAGGGGCTGAGACTCTTTAGAAACGTTATAAACACAAATTTAAAAACCACTCAAATTCCTCAAAGCTTATAACTTCTGTTTATCTAGTTGTCTACAATCTTGTTAGTTCTTGACTTTTTTTTTAATTTCAAATGTTTAAAGTTTTGTTTAGTATATAAAGTCTCAACAGGTCTTAAAGTTGTCTCACCAGCCGACGCCCAGCTTTAAATAATCTCTGAATGTTAAATGTCTGTCTGGTTGTTACAAGTGGAGCCAAAAATCTGGTTAATTAAAGTTAATTCACTGTTTACCAGCGCACAATGACGTTTCACACTGGATCAAGTTTGTTTGGGTGGCTTTTTTCCCCTCAATAAATAAAGTTGTCACATTTTGCCTCTACCCTGGTTGTGTTTTTAAATCTATTTCACAATTTGTTATACATGTTTCAGATCGTTAAATAAATTTGAAGTGTGACCAAAACAGCAGGAATCTAAAGGAGTCGGCGTTATTTCGGAGCTCTGCTCTGCTGTTCCTTTGAGTTGTGCCTCCTCATTAATCAGCACACTTTGTGAGTTCATACCTAATGAGTTCAGACTGACGGCCTCCTCTAATTGGCTGTGTCGAACTGCGTGTATCCCAGGCTAATTGGCTCTTTGATTTGGGTGTTCATGAGGCTAATCAGCTAATTAACCAGTTGAGTCTGCCAGCTTAGAGTTTCTGAATCGGGGTGAGGCGGATGCTGCCGAGCAAACACTAGAAAATATCCAACTTGACATGATCCACCAAGAGCAACGAAACAGCCAGACTCCAAAGAACATGGTGTTACAGATGAGAGGGTTTAATAAGGTATGCAAGGGAGATGTTGCATTGGCAAGGCTATCTATTTCTTTAACCCTTCCGGTTTAAATCCTCGCAGCAGATAACTTAGTTGGTAAAAGCAAGAGGCAGGTGGAGGAAAGGAGCAAACGTCTGCCTCGTTTTTTCAATGTGGAGGTTGAAACTAATTTTCACCAACAGTCAGTTGGTAAAAATGTATTTATTATCCATCAGCATAATGCTATGGGGAAGCTTTCTGTCAAGAGCTGGTTTAGACAAACCTCAAAAAGCAAGCAGCGGTAGTTATATTTGATCAATTTGAATATATTTTCCGATGAGGCTCATTTGTCAAATTAAAAGCACCTTTTGAAAATGTACATTCAAGCAGGCATTAAACATATTTTTCTTTAAAGGCTACATGTTTTAAAAATTTTGTTGTTGTTTTTTTACTTTTGCTCTGATGTAATATTATTTTAAATGTCGTGGCGTTACCTGAAAACAGAAAATCATCATCATTAACAGAAATATTGCTTTTAAATATCCATCTGTGTATAATTATACTTAGTGATAGAGTTCCTGAAATAAATTGACTTTTTAATAATATTGTTATTTATTCCAGGGCTTTGTATATGCTGTAAAAGACAGAGAATTTAATGCCAATTCAATCTTAAAATAAATGTTAAACTGAGTGAAATTAATGTATATTTTAATATATAAACTGTTTATTTTGTGTTTCAACTCACAACAAGTTTTGTGTCATTCAATAACTGAATTAAATTGAATTATTCCACAGTCTGTGATGATTTGATTAGATGAGTTCATGTCGTCTGCTAGTGTGGGTCCCAGCACTTCATGCTTCCTTCTGCTGACAAACTCTATGGAGAAGTTATAAATATACATATTTTACATACTTTCTGCCCACACTTCCGAAAGTTGAAATTACTCAATTATTCAAAATAATATTTTAGTATTTCTTTTCCTTTGAGAAAATTGTTTGGCAGGACAAAATGTTACCAAATTACCAAGCAAAAAATGTTATTACCAACAAGCAGACACTAACTTGCCACAACCAGCAAATCTTACATCTCCTGAATTACCAGCAACAACAGCGAGTTTGAAGCAGCTTAAGAAGTCAATATTCCAGTAGAACCAGTCACTTTAAATATGAAAAGCCTTAATAAGATGACAGTTTAAATAGCTTACAATTTTTTTTTAAAAAAGCTCTGAATCCTCTATTTTTAAATGGTGACAGCATGTCTAAAATGTGATTCCTCTCTAAGAAGTTGCACCACATGCATACAACCCACGACCTCAAGCAGTTTGGAGCAGGCACATAAGAGAATTAACCAAATTCAGTAATCTGTCAGTAAAAGACTTCAGCTGCACAGCTTTTTGGAGGAAATCATTGAATTTAACCAGGAAATGTGATGTTTTGCTCAAGCTGTTGTTGGTGAAACAAACAGTATTCATTGTCTTCCCTGTTGACATCTTTTATACTGTAACTAAGAAACACACCGCCGTCATACACTGGAGCAGAGCTCCACACCTGTCTGCTTTTCTTCACAATTACTCAAAGGCAGAAAGATTCTATCCAGAGTTATTTTGAAGAGCTAAAAGTAAAGTCAGTACCTGCGACTGGCTTTAGTCATACAGCAGCTCATTATGCTCTGATTGCCTGTAAATAATCTAACAGTATGAGCTGGGATTTGAGACTACTTAGGAAGATGGCAGATGGGATTGGTAGCAAATCCCCTTATACTCAGCTCACTTCATTTCCATAAGTGTCAACATGTTTGAAGTCTTATGGCATAGAAGTAGTTATGGTATAAGAAGATTTGAGGCTTGGTTTTGTGAAATTAGACAAAAAAAATACGCGTAGCTCAGTGCTGTATGCAGGAATGCCCATGCCGCAATGCAACATTAATGAGATTCAGCAACACCACCGTGTTGGAAGTCAGCACTTTAGGAATGCGCTGTGTCCGGATGAGCTTGTGTTTAATGATCAAGTCGCCTCTTCTGCTAATGAGAGCTGAAGGGAGCCTTTGAGTGAGTTTGGAAGATAAACATTTACAGACGTATGGGGCTTTAAATAACAACAAATGTAATAAAAAAAAAAAAAGGAAAAACACTAATTGCACTCTGTAGCGAGTGGGAAGGTAATACGCTTCACCGTGTGTGGCTCTGTCAGAGTGAAATGATTCAGACACATGGGAACGGATTAGAGGATATCAAGTGTCTCTTCTGCACTCGCTCCCTGTGTTTTGAGCCACTGTTGATACATATGGGAGTTTTTCATGAGACAAAGAATCCAGTCAGGAATTCTTTTAATTGTCCAAACTCCACCCGCCTCAGTGCTCAGCCTACTCAGCCATGGTGAAACACACACACTGTCAATACATACGCATACCAGTCATTCTGCCTTCAGAGTGCTCAATTACCAACCTCCAACATATTCCACATGTGGGGCTGAAAAATGACTCCATAGTACATATATTTTTAGTTTTACCCATAAATACGCATGATTATTCATGCGCCCGGATAAAGAAGAACTGGTATGTCTTAATTGAACGGTTAATGTTGTTCATATTGATTCTCCGCGGTACTGAAATCAGATGAGTTTTCTGCCCAGTAACATGGTCAGTAAAACAGGTTTTGGCAGGTTTGGAGCTGTGGGCAGATACCAAGTTCTGCTTGAAAATAATAATAAAAAAAAACATCTCCACGAAGTTTGTAAACAGAAAGAAGCATGACGTGCTCTCTGAGTTGTCTTGTAAATTCCTGTGTTGAGTTTGGACTTGAGACACACAGTGGATCAACACCAGCAGATGGCATGAAATCATGAAATACAATCATCACAGACCGCAGAATGATCCTCACAAGTCTGTTGTGCCACTTTTTCCCTCTCAGCTTTATGTTAATATTCTATTCATTTCATATGGCACTCCAGGCCATAAAATGACCATTGCATCACTTTGCTGCTACACCATTTTCTTTAGCGGTACAATGTCATGTATTCCAATTCTGTGATAAAAATGAATTTGACATTTTCATTAGTTGTAAGCCATAATCATTAAAATGAAGAGAAACAAAAGAAACAAACACTTGCTGATATATATTCACTTTTAGAATTAATTTTAAAAAGATAACTAAATAATCAAGTCATTTTGGTTCTACCAAAGTGCAGTATGCACAGGTTGACACTAGGAGATGCTAGAGCACCAGCCCTTTTTCCCTCTGGACAAAAAAAAGTGCCCTTCTGAAATCTTTTGTTTTGTTTTTTTTCACAGTATAGTGTGTGGTCTTTGACAAAACTCACACTAATGAAGCAGTCAGCGGTTGGATGTGCCACAGAAAGTGCCTTTTTTTATATACTTGAGCACTTCCCCACTAAAATGTCTGTACACACCATTCACTGAGTAGGAGTGGGGCAGTTACTGATATCAAGGTATTCAAAATATTTAAATGACGATATTTAAAAATATATATATTCCCACCATGACATTGCTACGGCCCTTGTAATTCAATGCCAAAATAAGTAATTAGTTTTGTCAAGCAAAAACTGCAGGAAAGAGGCACCAGCTCTCCTGCAATCCTGCAAGGATAAGCAGGTGTAGGTAATAATTGGATTAATGTGCAATGGCTGTTTGAGGAGTGCTGCCATTATGTCATTCCAAATGTTTTTAATCAAAAGCACATACATTTATATTAATGAGTCCAGGTTGTGTTTTTCATTTGCACCTTTCGAAAAGTCTCAGAGTGCCTGAATGTGAGGAAGCTACTAAGAAAAAGAAGAAAAGATTTTTTAAAAAAGGAGCTCTTTTTGTGGATTATCTCTGCTGCCTCCTGTGTTCACGGTTGTCCCAGACAAAGCTGCCCTTGGGGTGAGCTTCATCCTGCTCAGGTGTGTGTCCCTCTGTGTGTACCACATATAGAGTTTCCAAAGAGGGCGTCTCAGCAGGGCTTGTTCAGAACTGGTCGAATCACTGAAATGCAACACTGGCAGATAGCTGACACTCACAGTTGACACAGTGTCATTACCGTCCCTGCAGGATGCTGAGCAGAACTCATTTCATCAGATGCAGTTTTAATGTTTTTGACATCTGCTCTTAGATTTGAGATGGGGTTCTGGCATGCAGCTTGAAAAAAAAAGAAAAAAAGCTAAAGGTGCATATCTGCATCAGATGCATCCACACATAATCTGGAATGCAGGCACGAAGACGACAGAGACAGAAACCTGAAATCAAATGTCACCTTGTGTCTGTCTCTCTTTGGATCGTCGCCCCTACAACTGAATCTCTCTCTTTGCTACTCGTTCATGCAATAACGGCATAAAGCTGCAGTCAACATTCCTTCTTCCAGTCCTTCATACCTTCCCTGCATTTCGTGACAGCTGTGATCCTGCTTAGCACAACTCACAAAAAGCAGTGACGTTTTTATGGTTAAATAACCTAAAAAACACAGAATTTCTTTCTTCAGTGGAAAATGTCATGATTTAGAGTTTTGAAGTTCAACAGATAAACAGTTGTTCTGTTTCGTCTCTTCTTTATCTCTTGGTTCTTTCCTCTTCCTGTCGCTTCCTGCTATTCCTGCCTGTTTCTTTTTCCATGTACCTCTGCCTTGTCTGCTCCCCTGCTTCTACTGGTTGCTTTTATTATTTAGCACCTGTCGACCGTGGAACAGAAAACCATGTCATGCGAACTGTCTGACGTAAAAACACACACCGACCTCCCAAGCTCTCGACCCGGCAGATGCACCCTCTTCTGAACGTTGACAGACGTAGACCTGCATGTGGAAGGTTCCAGATACTGTATATACATGCACACACATCAAACGCGCGCAGACAGACCTGCAGGCCTCTGACGTTTTCTGATGTACATTAGCTAATGTGCAAAGACGGCTGGGCTGAATTACCTCTACACCTAATGACTATTTCATGTCTGGATGGAAAGGAGAGCAACGAGGACGAGAGGCCAGAAAGTAAATACAGGGTTGCTGTCTGTTGACCTGCATCTGTCTGTTTTGGAACTTTTATCATCTACTTTCTGGATTATTGGTTACATTATGATTAAAATGTATGGCCTATATTAGTTTTTCTCTACAATTTTGACTCTATGGTCTTCTCCAAGTCTCATCCAAACACATTTTCAAATTTACTGACAGTCCCTGTATAGTTTAAAACTTAGCGTGCAATGCTTCTTTTATTTGATAATAAGAGAAAAGTTTTAGTAAACAGAGACATTTCAGTTTTAATGTAATTCCAGTAAGAATTGTCCCTTCTTTACAATGTCATTTCAAGTTGAAATTATCTCAACGTAGCAGTGAGTAACTGAGAACTTAACAGAATCCTCTGAGTTCACACTGAGGATGGATTTCAGGACCTCACAGCCATCCCACTGAGACATCAAAACACAGCGTGTGACGGACGTGGATTAATTTTTACACCCCGCCGCTCATGGGCTCTCACTGAAGTCTCTCAAGCTTGTGTAATAAAAATGATTGACATTTTTATTTATTTTTTTTTCTCTATTCAGGAAGTGTTGGTGTATGTGCGTGTTGTTAAAGCATGCTGTTAAACCCTACCTCTTCACTGCAGCCCTGCTGGACTGCTCATACAGCTTTTGGACAGTGTATTTGGTTGATTTTATGTTCACTTCTCACCTTTTTTTTATTGGGATACAAAGAAAGTAAGCATGGGTTTTGGCAAACATTTTGTCTTTTTCATTCACTTTCAAACGTCACTCGTTCAATTAGCTCAGCGTACACTCTGGTCCCAACGTTGGGCAATTGCAAAATCATTTTGTGCCACATTCAAAACTAAAAGGCAACCAAAAAATATATATTAAGAGTTGGCAATGCTAACTCATGCATCTAAAAGAAGCCTAATAAGAACCACACCCTTATTCTACACATTTCTTCACACAGAGAGTCTGGACCCTTTGCCATTGAGAAACGATTGCTTGCTGGAGGCAAGAACTCTGTTCAAGTTTTCAATTTTACCCAAGATGCATGTAATACGTTTGACACTATGAAGTTTATCAGAAATTTCCTGCACTGTAAACAACCATTCTCCACTGCAAAGAGTGAAGTGCTGTCAATGTTAACTCAGTATTTGAAAGCGTTCCCAACATGGACTGAACGGCTTCGTTCCTCTGCTGCCATTTCTGCAACTACAGGCAGACTACAATTCTAAAACCCTGCAGAAAATCTTTCACAACTTTTTCTGTTTGCTGACTGGAATTCTACCAGAGGAATCCAAGTGAATGGGAGAAAGCCTGGACTGTGCACACATATAACATACTAGGCACATGTAGATAACAACTCACCGCTAAAATTTAGACAACAGAAAGAAAAGACCTAAACAGATTCCACTGTAAACAAAAGAAAACAACCCACGACTTTCTTTTTTTCTGTATACATGCAATCACACCGCTATTCATGGACATTACTTCTTATGCAGACATCCTGCTGTAACAACTTTCACTCTAATCCATCACTGGTTTAAAAAAAAAACAACACATCTATCTCTCAACTTTACATTCAAAACTCATCTGCTGTTCCATTATTTTCTATTCATCCTTCTGTGCAACTCTGGCTTTTACAACTCTAAGCAGTCACATTTAAGATCCAAGCTATCTGTCAAGCAGACTTTATGGACCCATCTCACATATATGTGTGAAAATGCACAAACCGATATGCGTGTGCGTATGTTGGAGATTTTCTTTCTTCGATTTATAAGTGCTTATTTTTGATTATAAATAAACAGGTATGTACACAAAAACAAGTTTTATATGAAATATGACAAGAAAGATAAACTAAAGTGAATTGACAAAAAGGCCATTTCAATTAGACATTTATTGCACTGATACAGTCAAAACTCATAAATTTACTTAGACAATCATTGTGAATTTGTTTAATGCCATGAAAGGGGGAAACTAATATTTCAAACTAAACAATAAGCAATATAATAAATTGATTAAATGAGACAGAAACATGTGCGAATAATTTATTTAAGAATTCGGAGGCATATAGAAACAAAATTTGGTGGCTAAAGACCCCGAAACAGCCAAGTAGAAAAAGAAAGATAGTAAGATTGTTCAGCACGCAATCTACAATGTGAAAAATAGTAATGTGCAAAAGGTTTTAAAAGATGTGCAAAGTGCACCAGCATTTAAAATGAACTGCCTTGAGTGAGGTGGTCAAGCAATAAAGTATATTAGCCCGGTTTGTATTGCACACGCCAATCGCTCCTGTGTGCAGCAGACTTTAAAAGATCAGCGTCTCTAAATGTATTAAATTAGATGTTAGGAGGATAAGGGTATATGATCATGGCACCTATATCTGACCATTTGTCTTGTTATAAAATACAGTGACGATTTGGGTGGTAACATGACAACATGTATTTAATTGGGTACAAAAACTTTGTTGATTCCAACTCCAAATAAAAAATGAAAATCTGAACCCAAAACAAATAAGTAAACAACTATTAAATATTCCTTAAATCGGTTATTTTGAAGAAGAGGAGACCAAACATTTTCTATAATCTGCCCCTCAAGCCACACTGCATCTTTTCCACAAAACCAGATATATCTGAGCTCCAACTAAAATACCTGTCTCTCCATCTGAGAATCCCATTTTGGGGATAACATATCAAATATTTTTCCTTCAAATATTGTCAAGATGCCATTGAACTCTGCTCCTGTTATGTGTGGAAACCTTCTGCTCGCTTTAACTCGGATAGGGTTTATGTCGTATCTTTGGAGTAAACATTCTTTACACCTGAAATTGTGCTCACCTTTTTGATTTAGTAGCACACACAGTGGGAACAAGTAACATACAATAATCATTTTGTAAAGTATTCAAACTGAGTATTTTTAGTTATTTCTGAAACAAAATCTCTCTGCCTGGATGTCTGGTTGTGGGTGAATGTCTGAACAAAGATAGTGCTCAGTTTATACACATGAATACATGCTGGGAAAGACCAAGAGATGCACTCGGTTACGTCTGAGGTGTATTTGAAGATTTAGACTTTTTGAAGTTGAACCCCATGGTGAGCGAAGGCGGGTTGCTGAGCTCTGTGTGCGTGTGTGTCTGAGTGTAAGGGGGCTTTTCATACATTTATTTGTCTGTAATGTCTGGATTTGGGATTGACTGTTTTTTGTTGTTGTTTGTTTGTTTGTTTAAGGTTTTTCTGGCACTAGAGGCCTTTATTTACAGTAGATCCTGTTTGAAATGGGTGGAGAGAGAAAGGAAGAATACAGTACATGCAGCAAAGGTCCCAGAGTTGGAAATGGCACCCGGACGGCCGCGTCGAAGACTAATGGCCTCATTATGTGGGGAGGCCGCACTACCTCTACACCACACACCACCCCATCGGGGTTGACTGTTGTGTTTATAGCAAGGTTAAAAAAAAAAATAGGTTTAAAGAAACAGAAATAAATCCATGGTTTGCGCACTATTTTTTTGATTGAATCCAAAGAATTGCAATTACGTTGTAGGAATAAAGACAAAAATGATACATCAGGGAGATTTCAACAAAAAGAAAGGGTTGAAGGATGGGAGGATATAGCTTTTATCTGGGAAAGGAGAAGCCAAATTAGAAATGTGGCATGATCCCCCTCCTCCTGGGACTGAGTCAATTAGCCTGCCTGGAGGATCTGCCAGGAGGACGGAGCAGGGGCTGGGGGATGGTGCTGATAAAGAGGGTGTTGGTGGGCGTGAATGGGTGATATGGGGACGAGATGAGACAGGACAAGGCCAAAGGTTGGGGGATATAAAAAAATAATAATAATAACTGAAATAAAATAAAATGTGCAATTCCACATGTTGAAAAGATTTGTCTATTTTAATTTATGAGTGCTGATTCAGTTTGTGCTTAAATGGCCATCAAATAAAATGGCGGTTAACTGTAAACGATGCTTGACGGTCAGAGTATCATACATGTAACACATGATACCCTTGCATTAATATGGATGGGCTGGCAAATTCACTAGAGACATAAAAAAAGAGCGATGAAAAAGAGGGTTGAAGTGATGATGGGGAAGGTGTGGCAGCAGCTGTGCTGCAGGATTAAACTGAGCATCGAATAAGGATGGTGAGAGGCTGGGTGCTCTGGCACAGAGCCACTTCTCTACCAGATCGATACGTCAAATCACAGCTGGAAACATAGACTGGACTCCGCCAAAAACTCCTTTTAAAATATGGTGTTAGTTGTGAAAAATGTTGAAAATCCCAGGAAAAATAGTGAACAAACCATTGCAAATTCTGCTGTCCTTTAATTTCTTTAACAGTCTTCCTGTAATACAGAGCAGCTGGAGGGCAGCAGTAAGTGGGATTACAGGTGGGGGGGAAAAGAGAGGAAGCCAAAAAAAAGGGGAGGGAGTCAGAGGAAGCATGAATTGGCTTTGTGTGTTGTTAACATTAACATCTGCAAATTTAGGAGATAGAAAAAAAACAAACGCAAACAAAGACATCATCTTCGGATGCACAGTGCCCTGCAACAGCAGTTGTGCTCCCTTTAACTCTTTTTACATTTTGTCCTGTTACAACCTATCTCTTGAATTTGTCACTGCAATTTTACATGATAAAATAATACTAAGTAGAACATCAGCAAGAACAGGAAAGAAATGTATTTACATGGTTTTCAAAGTCATTTGTAACTTTAAATCCAAAATGTGTGACATCCATTTGTATTTAGCCCCTTCACTCAGGTACCCTTCAGTAAAATCCAGCGCAATCAATAACCGTCAGAAATTTCTGATTTTACAAAGTAGAGTCCACCTGTGTGAAATCTAATCTCAGTGTGGGAAGATCTTAGAAGTTTTTTTTTTTGGAGAACATTGGTTAACAACATTTAAAAAATTTTAATAATATGACAGAAAGTCGAGAGCCACACGTTAAATATCAAAGTATATTCACCAGTTAAATGGTCTGGTTGAAGTGTCCGGGTACATCCGTTTGAGATTCTTTGGAAAGACTTGAAAATTGATTTTCGCAGACACAGTCATTTTAATCTGAACTTGAGATGTTTTACAGAGAAGAACTGGTATAAATCTCAGTCTCTAGTCTACCAACCTGGTGGAGAAACACCCCAGAAGAACTGCAGCTATAACAGCAGCATAAGCCGGTTCTGCAAATTCTGCACAGTATTTGTTTTGCCTGCTTTCACTTCAAATTATGTTGCAGTTTGTGTTGATCTATCACAGAAAATCCCACCAAAAACATTTGATTGTATGTTTATAACACAATAATATAAAAAAAGAAGTTAAACATATGCAGTTAAAATACTTGCTGGAGAAAAAAAAGAGTTCACTTAAGTGTAAGGTAAAGCTTCTTTTGGTCTTAGGCGTCTTAAAAATGTTAATTGTGCTCATGTTTACATAGTCTGCATTTGCATACAATATCTGACTTGTGTTGCATAACAAAGTTATACAAATTATAGCCTAGTTTTAAATCGCTTTACTTGCAAACATGTCTTTTTTACATTTGCTTAGGCAAAATGGAATTAGAATAGGACAGAGGTGTCAATCACAGAGGTTTAAAACAAGAAAAGTTACAAAGGCAACCTTAGCATATGGTTTCACCCTAAGCTACTAATCTTTCACTGACTGTTGTGCTAAATCAAATAAGTCTGTTGGACATCCTCCAGTGAGCTTTCATCAGAACAGCCAAATTATCCAGTCACTGTCAGAGAAGTGCCAAGAATATTTTCTGGGAAAACCTCTGGAAGTGTTTGCTTGCTTCCATGTGAGGGTTTAAGAAAATGCCATACCATTGAGTCCATTCGTGTAGTATCATCACAAGAGGCAGCAGAGGGTGGCAGGTACTTGAGTGGCGGGTTAAAGAGGCAAAAACGCAGGAGGAGATACAGCAAGGCACACGCTCAGCAGTGTGTCACCAGGCAGACCGGTGTCTCCTTCCTTATCTGACAGGCACACTGCAGAACAGCAAAATCCTCTGCATAAGCCCCTCAAGCTTTCCCCTGGGACATAAGGGTAGAGCTGGAGAGAGTTCCTGAAACAATTCCAGTGCGCGTGCGTGTGTGCGTGTCTATTTGTGTGTTTGCTTGAGCGTGTGACGAGTTGTCGGGAATCTCGTTATTTTGCTATTGCCTTGCGTTAAGCCCACTGATTCCCCCTCACCTTCAACACCACATGACTGCTCAAGGTGATGAGACGGGACAGGCCCAGTTTCCCTAATGCATGGGTATGCATTCAGAAACCTCTGCACAAACTCAGAGTGTAATTAATGGTCAGCCTGGCAATGAATAGATTGTTCTCCACTAGTGACAAATTCACCAAGAAAGAAAGAAAGGTTAGGAAAGTGGAGGGTAAGTAGAAGGCACTTTCATCACTAACACACATGGTGGAGTTATTTTCGTAAAGGCTATACTGTCTAGCATCTGAAGCATTATAAGCACATTGTTACACCAATAGAAGTCTTTAAAGTTGATCATTGTAAGATGCTTACAGACTTAAAAATAATGTGACAATATAGCTCTATTCTGATGAGATAGAGGTATAACACTGAATGTTTGCTTAAGGAACTTTGAATCAAACACTGAAGGATCTTAAAGTCGAGCTTTATCCTTGAAACCCAGTCTGAACAATAAAACACTGTGCTACCTGAAACTGCAACACTGAGGTTTCTTCCAGAGATTCTAGATGTTGGCATTAAAATTAACATTGAAAAATACTTTGGTTTTTTTTTTTGTTGTTGTTTTTTTCTATGATACCAATATAATAATTAATTTTTGGTGCAAATTGAAACACATCTAATCACAATGAGAAGAAGCAAAGTTTTAAACAGATTGTCTTTCCTCCAGATTCAGTGAAGTGGCAAATCACAAACTTCTTTATATGTAGGCAAAAAAAAAATATTTCATTAACCAACATGGTTTTGCCTTAATATCTGAAAAAACATCCTTACTGTTTCACCAGGAGAAAATGCATACATAACATCATAACATGAGCAGTTTATATAGAGAATGAATAAACCCTGCTGACGAAACAATAAGCCCAGTGTTATAGGAAGTTTATTATGCACTGCCAATTCTTTCTGTGAATTTGCATTGCTAACTACATTATACAACACCTTGTTGTGGCAACGTGGCCATAAAAAAAATCAATCCACTGCATCATAAATTTCTCAAATGCCAGATATCGTGACGACCTTTCCTCCCAGATCCAGATATCTGGAGTGCCTCTCTCTTAGCCGAGACGTTTTACAGCTAAGAAGAGCAGCCCTATTATGGAAATAAACCTTGCAGCCAAAAGCAACACTTATCTGGCTTTGACATCACTATAGACAACGATTTGTATGGAGTGATTAGCAACATCCTTTGAAGTATTGTATTGGTAACACGGGGGGGGGGACTTGTTTTAATAAAACATCCAGCTCATCCCAAATCTCCCTAGATGGAGTAAATGTCCTTCCTAAATTTTAAAGTTGGTTTAGAGAGTTTAAACCTATTGCTGAACTTTTACACTTGAGTTCAAATCCTTCTTGCTCTCAAGTAAAATATGCATTTCTTAATGTGGAGAACACTATTCAATCTTCATCACGTTCTGCTGTATTTTAAACCTGTACTACTTCAAAATTGTTATTTTTGGTCCATATTGGTCAGATCTTGGATGTCTGTTTGTACCTGTGCATAGAAGTAGAAGAACAACGTTGCTAGCTCAGTAATGTAAAACCTAAAACTTATTTTTGGTCTTATTTGTTTCCTATGTTAAAAAACAAAACAAAACAAAAGACAATGGCAACAATGCGATAATGTTAGATTCAGCTAAACTGTCTTGTGTCGTACCTCAGGGATCTGATCTGGGTCCAACTCTCCTTTGGCTGTACATATTCCTTCCCGGCCAAGTTACTAGTCAGAACAATGATATTTCTCAACTTGTTTATGCTGATGACATCCAGATATATTGCTCGTTCAAAGCTTGTACATTTTAAAAAGGATCTTGTTTACATATTTGCCTGACAGATATCAAGCACCAGTTAAACCACAACTTTCTTCTGTAAAGCAAGGAGAAAACTGAATCTCTGATAATAGCTCCAGACATTAGAATCCCAGACATCAGAAAACATATCCGCTTTTTAGACTTTTTCTGATTAAATTTTAGACATTTGGTTGTCCTTTTTGATAGTTGAATATCATTTGAACATCACTCCAATAGTTGGTAAAACCTTAGAAACATCACAAAACGTAGACTGCTGATGTCAAAAGCTGTACTAGAGATAATTATCCCCGTTTTTATCTTTTCATGTTTAGGTTATTGTAACAGAATGAACCTGTTTAAATAAATCAGCTCTGGATCATATTCAGCCCATGAAAAATGCTGCAGCAAGACTTTTAACAGGCACCAACAGAAGACAGCATATTGCTCTAGGCTTCGTTTCTCTTCATTTGTTGCCCGTAAACTTTAGATTTAATTTTAAGATTTAGGTCTTAACTTTTAGGGTGCTACAGTATGTCAAGGCCCCTAATGTATTGCTGACACACGGAAACCCCCGTTCTTCTTTCCATGGACTAAGATCAAGGGGTCAGAATTTGCTGGTAACCCTACGGTGGAACTCAGTCCCGCTTTTCTTGCATCGTACTGACTCCACTGACCCTAAGAAGGCTGCTGAAGACAATTTTGTACAGGAAAGCTTTTAATTAATTTACTTGATGTTTTATGTTGTGCAATGTTTTATCTGTGTGTCATTGTGTTTTATCTCCGAAACACTTTGTGATTTTTAGCTGTGAAAATTGCTATATAAATTACATTTACTCAAGTAACACAAACATAATGTGTGTTCCTTCCTGTCTGATAAGTTCTGCCCACATAAAAAGGTTACACTTGAATATCAGTCACGAAATAGCTTACCATTTTATCTACTTGTTGCAACAAAGTGATGGATTGGAAAACTGTCTTTGCTGACCCAGGGCTCAACTCTATTGTTGCCCAACCAACCATCCATCCAGTGGGTTAGGCCATCCTCATGTATCATATAACAACTTTAAGGCATGAGTCGTTTATTTCCACAGTGCCTGCAGAAAGGTAGTCAAAAAATGTGCAACTGGGCGGCTTCTTTGAAAATACTGCTTGCTTCAGTGTCACAGGATATGACAAGAAAAAAATAGACAATTTTGCATAGAGGAAATCACAAGGTAGTCAGGTTGGAACATAGCTTATGTGAACAATAAGCTTCAGAATCCCAGATAAGAACAGAAAATATGCCTCTTCAAACAATCGGTTGTACTTGATTTTCTTTACTGGCTAAACGCATATGGACACCATTAAGGATTTTTATGGGGGACAAGTGAATAAATTTAAACCATGTTTAATTATCCTTCCACATCACAGTTGTGCAGTACTCTGTGTTGGTCTATAGCAACAAAATACGCTGAAGTTTGTGGTTGAAATGTAACAAAATGTGAAGAAAGTTTAAGTGCTACTTCGCAAAGACTATTTCTGCCAAGCCTTCTTTAATGTTCTCTCCAAAAAATTGCACTAATTATGCTGTTCATTAGCTAAGCATTTCCTTTAAATCAAAAGGCTAGTAAAAGAAAACCAAAAACTGAATATTAAAAAAGAAGCTAATAAAACTTTGATGCTAACAGCCTTTTGCTTTTTATTTGAATGGAGGGATGACCTCCTCTGCAGTCTGTCCCCTCTGGCTATAGGTGAAAAAGTCAATATTTCAAGAGAGCACAGACATTCATTTAATATTTCAAACAAATGAAAAGTGACATTCCATGCAAACAGACAACCAAGATAGAGCTATAGACTAGCAATATCAGATTAGAAACTACATCTTCTAAACTTTTCTGTGCTTGTTGTGCACACATGCTAACTGGTTTCTGCTGACTTGGTGGACAATTTTCCACCTGAGCAAAGGGTTAAAGCAGGTCAATGTGCTTTTCTGCAGAGCCAGAGTTGAACTAGGGGTTAATGGGTTTTAAGGTGTGACAGCGGATCAGTCTATAGGTACTTTAACCGTAAAGTTAGCTTGGTGGTTGATTCATCACCAGGCAATCAGCAGACCCACCTTGAACCCAAACGATTGTTGGGTTAAATAAATGTCCACTGTGCAGCTCTCCAGCGTAAAAGGATTGTGCAGAAAAGTGTCCGCAGCATGTGACCATGTGGTACATGTGATAAAAGTAATGTCCCCTGCATGTCTCGTTAGATATACCAAAGCTGTTTCTACTGAGCAAGACCTTAACCCGGCCACCTAAATGTGTTTGCCATACACAAAGGGAGATAAAGGGTAAAACCTGGACCTATGAGTTTATGTAGTTTACTCAAAACAAACATTTCACACCATGCAGCTAAGGTATTATTTTCTTGTAGGTAAGTATCTCAATAAGACAAAGTTTACTAAGATAAATTTACCTCATTAAAATGACCTGATTGCGGCAGACCCAATAGTATGTGTGTTAGAAAAAAAAGTAAGAGCAAATGTTTCAAAGGGCACAGGACACAATTATTTATCTGTACTTATCATCTTGGCTTGTAACCAACTTCTGCCAAGAGGTTTAAAAAGGACAAGATTTAGCCATGTCTGACATTTTTGGTATCCCCATTAGATTCTCAGCCAATAATGAGGAGCATTTCCTTATAAACTAGTGCTGTGCCTACCTAACCACTTGCTAATTTTTGCCACTAATTGATAGATACCATGGTGAGGAGAACTTACTGATATAAAATGAGCAGCAGACTGGAAAAGAAAGGGGATTTAGATTTGGTATATAGAGAAATGGTCTTAAGATTTCAGAAATTGCTCACATGCTCGGATTTTTCACACAAAATTACATCAGGTTTACAACAACTAGACAGATTGTTTCAAGATGATAGTAAGACAACAGTAGCTTAAACAACAACTTTTTAGAATCAAAGTTAGTAGAATACCATATATGCAGAACAAATCTTGAAACAATAGGCTCCAACATTTGGTGCCTCTGATGTCAGCTAGTAACAGAAAACTGAAGCTACAGCTCTCACAATCTCACTGAAGTTAGAAAATAACAGTTTGAAAAAAATGCTGCCTCGTCTAACAAGTCTCGATTTCAGCTACAATATTCAGAATGGGTCTGTCCAGAGACTTAGACTGACTGCGTTGGTATTATGATGTGGGAGGTATTTTTTTGGTACCTTACAACCCCTTTGTACCAACGCTGCACTGTTACTTGGTTACTTCCAGCAAGATATTGTGTCTTGTCACAAAGCTCAAATCATCAACAACTAATTTCTTGAAAATAATTTCATGGTACTCCAGTGGCTCCAAAGCACTCCCTTTGGGATGTGATTGAATGGAGATTTGTCAATATGGATCAAAAATGTCTAATGAATGTTTCTGACTCCTTGTTGAATTTTTGACCCAGGGAATTAAAGCAGTTCTGAAGGCAAACCTGGCTCCAACCTGGGCCCTGCAAGCTGTACCTCATAAAGTTACCAAGGAGCACGTAGTTCTTCTATCAAAAAGACATTATGTGTAGAAATCTGAGAAACCTACACCATGTAAATAACATGCAGTGAACTGAAGCACCTGAAAAGTAAAACCAAGATAAACATAAATGCTCCACTATTGATCTAGGGAGCATTTTTTTCAGTTGAAATGTTTGTGGAATAAATCCTGTGGCGTCTTGTCTGTTCCCTCCACAGACTCCGAGACATGTCAAACCAGTCACACTGCCATGTCGTCGTGGAAATATTTTTCAAAAGGGAAATCAGCAAATGACAGCATAATAGCATTTTGGAAAAACGTGATGATGTTCTTTATGGAAGGCTTTTTTTCTGTGGATTAAAAGCAGTGCAAATAGCAGCACCCAAAAGTATTTCACTTAAGTAACTTTGACAGTTTCTTTTTAGACCCACGAAAGGGTTAATGTTTAGGCACCAAGGTATGGTAATAGAGGGGTTAGTGTGCAAAACGCATCTGGGCTGGTGGAGTGGGGGACTGCTGTATGACTGACAAAGCACACACGTGTAAGCCAAAAACCCACTCCCTTGCACACAACACAAGAGGATGCTTAGTGACAAGAAACAACAAAAAGCATGGTATCGCACAAAAGGCAGGACAGACAGAAAGTCTTTATATAGGTATGTGAATAGCGAAAGAAAAGATGGTGAAGATGAAAAGAGGAGGCAGGAGTGGGACGGCAGAGGAGCGCAGTGTGGCATGGGATAAGCCACTGCTGTTCGTAAGACTGGAGAAAATGCAGAAGTAATGAGACTGGTTGGAAAAAAACAGAATCCATTAGGATGGGAGTAAGAATAAAGAAAAAAGAGGTGAAACACAGTCCTAGCAGGTGTAAAAAACAACGATGAAGAAATGTTTGAGATTAAACAGTCAACAAAAATGTGCTGTTGTTTAACCATGCCAAGATAAGAAACTTGCATAAAAGTCCTATAAGACCACATTATATAACTTTAGCATTGCATGTAACAGAAACAACTGAAAACTGCTTGCAAAAGAAATAAAAACTGACTCTGAATCATTCGCTCCCACTGGTAGGAGTAAATCACACATCCCAGGCACAGCATGGAAACTATTTTCTGTCCCTAGTTTATCCTCAAGTATTTCCCTTACTTATGAAATCAACATGAACAACAACACAAACACACGGAGCATTCCAAAGTCCCTTTAAAGTTAAATCCTCTTGCACTTTTCCAGCAATAGTGTGTTAGTGTAATCCATCACAGCGTACACCTGAACAGGGTATTCCCAGCATCAACACACTGTGGCTTTAATTCAGAGCTATAAATGATTTGTTTAAAAATAGAGAGAGCATCTCTATAAATATCTCTGAGTTAAAATAATCCTAAAAGAAAAAGGATGAGGGAACTTCATGGATTATGTAATTAAATCCCATTCTCACCTTCATCACTGGCTTCCCTCTGCCTGCGTCCCGTTTCAGTCCTCAGCCCCTCTGAACCACTTTCCCCTGAGCAGGTGCCGTCATGGTCAAATAGTCCACAGAAAAGAGCTGTTATTTAGTTTCTTTTCCTGAGCTTTTTTTTCTGTTTCACTCCTTCTCTGAGCCTTGTAGAGATTTGTATCCCAGACGTATTTATGTGCGAGTGTTTGCGTGCTCACAACTACCAAAGGTCCTGGAATCCCCGGGTCCTGCGCTACAGAGCGAGCATGGCTGAGCTCTTTCTCCGTCTCTTCTGCTGCACTCCTTTCCCTCCCATCCTGGCAGAGAGGAGGGGAAGACACTCAGGGGGTGGGACAGAAGACAGAAGCTGCTTTTAGAAAAACTCTTTCTCTATCTGCTCTTCCTCCTCTCCATGCTCTTTATTTCCCCTGTGTGTCTCTTTTGCCTCAACTTTTACGCTCTGTCTTTTGGCTTGCCCTCTGTGACCGATACTCTTTCACTGCTTAGCAAGGCGTGAAAGCAAAGCCCTGTGTCTTGCGTACACACACACACACACACACACACGCACACACACACACACATCTTTTTCCTTCAATGCCACTCCCTCTGCCACGGTCCAGAGGTGAAGTATCTTCGTCACACAGTCACAACACACTCTTGTTCCATAAAATTGTATATATCACCAAGACTGTCCCTGGTTAAATGAAGGTCAAATAAACAAGATCATCTTTATCTCCCAGGATTAGAAATAGCACACTTTGACCCTGTTGAATGTCACACGTCTAAACTAATTTCATTGTTCATTGCTGCAAAAGTGATATTTCAGAAGGTAAATTCAACAATCTTACATGTAACATGAACTTTTTGAAGTAAAAAATACAACTCCAGAATTTTTATCACATCACTTTATGACACACTTGCACACAATATTAGTGTGGAGAGTTGTTTCATTTAAAATGAAATCCATAAATACTGTTACTGATAAATAATCTATAAATACTCCATCAAATAAATAAGTATCCCCAGAAAATATAAACAAAATAAATATACAAAATATGTTTTAATGTGAAGCTTATTTTGTCAACCACAGTTTCATTTATTTTTTTCAACATTTATTAATTTATTTCAGGACTTATTTATGCATTTAGTTTATTTGTTTTATAGTGTTGATTCATTTTGGAAAGCTTCATGGACGTTTATTTTTTAACTTGGTTTTTATGTCTTTCTACTTTATGTTCTTATATTCTAATGAAGGAGTGGAGTTTTCTCTGTAGGGCGGCTCTGGTCAGAGTGCAGCGACCTGAGAGAAAGCGAACTTCAGCACATCAACAAGAGGGCGGAACGTGTGAGTTATTAGCACTTTAAATGACGTGCGGAGACAATGAGAGATGCAGAATGTCTTTGGAGTGCGGGAACTGGTCTCCTTTTAATCAAAAGCTCTTCACAACCTGCTCAAATAAACACAACCCAGTGGAGGCAACATCTACCTCAGAAAAGCCACGCATTTCAAAATAAGAGCACGGCCATAGCTTCACTCCCCCGCTTACAACGGAAAGCAAGTTGTGCCAACGCAGGGGAACCAAATTCTGTTTGGGATAATTACCGTAGCAGGAGATCAGTAAAATAGAATCGGATGTTAAATCGTGTCGTAACAATCCTTAGCATACGTATCATCCCAGGCTTCTCCGATGTCCTCCATATTGGCTGCTAAGCAATTTGTCATCCTGACTTGTGGGCCCAGTTGGTTCATGCTATGATGCTAGTTGGTCCAAACAGCACTCAGGGGGAGGAACACTTGGTTTGACTGTTCATTAAGGTTTAAGACTAGTTTGCGTGAAGCAGATGTGAACTCCCTCCCCCAAGCACTGCCCTCTGACCAGACTCTCTCC
This sequence comes from Xiphophorus maculatus, assembly GCF_002775205.1. NCBI lineage: Eukaryota > Metazoa > Chordata > Actinopteri > Cyprinodontiformes > Poeciliidae > Xiphophorus > Xiphophorus maculatus. Next base: position 9,485,079 of record NC_036443.1, on the reverse strand, counting down.
ACAGAGAAAACTCTGTCCCCTCATTTGAATATACAAACATGAAATAAAAACAGTCTCAAATTTAAGAAAAAGTCCTTAAAATAAAACGCCATTATGAAATAAACAATGAAATAAATTAATAAATATATCCTAAAATAAACACGTAAATAAACAGCCAAACAGCTTTCCATATATTAGAGACATTCACTAACCAAACCTAAGCCCTAAATTTTTCTAACTTTTTTTTTCAAAGTGGCATCAAAACATCCATGCCTTTTACTTTTTTTTGCCTGAATCTAGTTCATTTCAGTTAATTTGAAATATTTTGTAATATACCATGTTGTCTTGCCTTGACGTTGGTATTCATCATGTTTCACATTCCAATCAACCTTGTTTTATATCTACACACTGTTTTGCAAATTTTCACACTTGGTTTGTTCTTGAACCATGAGTTCCTAATGAAATGTATCTCTAAAGTCTCAGACTCGACAAAGGTCAGCAAACGTTTTGGATGGAGTAAAGTCAGACCTTGTTTATGCTCTGACTCCGAGGGACGCTTGGGAGGAACTCATCCGGGTGCCGAGTCCACCTCCACGGAGTAACCAGTTGGACATTGTGGTTATGAACACCTCAGCCAATCTTTTCCCTCTAGTTTCTGTGACAAGGGGGCAGCAAAACAATCATATCTTAGAAGTCTGACCCACTTATCAGAATCTTTTTAAAAGTTTCTGTTCAATTGGACATTTGCCCTTGCTACAATCTTCAACAACAAGCTTACTGGAAACCTCACCAGGGCTGGGCATATAGTTACAAGATTCAGTCATTCTAATGTAAAATTGAAAGAGAAGAGCCAAACTTGTATTTTGTTGTTGTGTTTAGTTGAAGCTGTTTGTTTTGGAGTTGTGCTTCACAAATTGTCATTATTTTCTATTTCTAGATCTTACAACAGGCTGCACAGTGGGGCAGCTGTTAGCTCTGTTTCCTCATAGCAAGAGAGATCTGGGTTCAAAATTCTGCTAGTTTTTATACTCTCCCACGGTGTTCTGCCCTTGTGCTGTGCTGGCTTTCTACCACATTACAGTTAACGATTAAGCCAAACATGTTGACTGGCGTTAGAACTTTTTACTTCAGTAAAACAAAAACTTTGTTTTCAGTGAAAACCTGCCTCCATGGCTTGCTCACACGTTATCTGGTTATCGTGCTGTAATCCAAAATCATACTTTCTCACTTCCCGAAGATGCTCCCACTCTAGCGAGCCCTACCCCAAAATGGTTTCAAGCACAACTATGCAGCATTAAGCAGTGATTCATCGAGATGTGTAACCCACGCTTCCATTCTCCCTTTCATGTTTTAAGACTCTGCCACTCCTTTTCCTGCTGGCTGGTTTTTACTTGACCCGATGATGTCTTGTTGCTCCCTCTTGTTTCCCTATCGATTCGAATTTCCTGTTACAGTCATACTGTTGCTCCTCTATTAGCATGATTTTTCCCATATTTTTGTATTTTAAGCTATTGTCAACTGGATTTTGATGCTCTAATCAGCAAAGCTAGCCCCAGCAATGCAGCCAAAGTAAATATTTTTTGCTGACATATATTTTTATGATCAATACGCTGAATAACAAGACTGTGGTAATGTTAGTGTGCCTACAATCAAAAATAGGAGGAAATAGGGTGACAGAACCATTATAATGCCATAAGTTATTTTACACTTATTTGGTTCCTTGTTGAATTTCTCAGTGTAATATCTGTATGTATATATATATATATATATATATATGTACTGTATATAATGTCTGAAAATATCTTAACTCTCAGCATAGTGATAAAGTCATTTTGGTCTGTGGCTTACATATAGAACTTCACTTTGAAAAAATAATCCCTCACTATCTTTTTACAGTGAGCAGATTTCGGCAGCAATTAGATTATTTTAAATGTTAAGACAGTTTTTTGACAGACTTTCTTATGTACTACTCAGACAAGGACTATGATGACAGGAAATCCTGCTATAATGATGCAAAAGAAAAATGCCACCACTGTTCAAACCTGAAGCTAAAGGAACAAATTCACGTAGAATATGAACAAAATGAGAAGTAATGGTGGGAGGTGGAATGTGATGAGCACACAATCACACAATTGTGGGATCTTGCAATGTGGACAATCTCATTGTCACTTGGAGTTTCACACCCATGCAGATACACAATCAAAGGTCAGGCCATTATGTGCACATAAACAACTTCTTCTTAATCTAAACGCTAATGTAGTTCACACTTATTAATGCATAATACACACACAAGCACACAGTGTGCCGCCTGTCTGGCGTCAAACTGGCACCATTGAGACGGCCGTCTCTAGAGACTGAGGAGGGAACCAATCACAGCTGCCTGTCAGCAGCTTTTATTATCACCCACGCAAACACACACACAAAACACACACACAGTGGAGTCATGCACTGGTGTTTATACCAGTGCGCGTGTGTAGTCAAATGTAAATGTTTCTCCTGTCAAACAAAACTAATTAGAAAATCTAAAAGTAAATCTAAATTAGATCAGTTTGTGTCATTTTAAAGTTAGATGAAAGTGACAAGTATTAGAAATTGTAACCGTTTTGTTGTTCAGCATGTGAGTTATTGTGCATTTTCTGCAGCATTCTGATTTATTCAGCTGTAAAGTATTAACATGGAGTTCATTTCTAGAGCAAAGTTCCCTGTAAGGGCTTGTTTTGACTTAACCAAGTACAGATATTATAGTTATACTGAATACATATACAAACGTGTGATGTTTTATTAATCACAAAATCAGTTTTGTGTTTTTCTTTTTCTGTAATTCACTCAGTGATTTATATTTTATCAATGCAATTTTATATCACTCAGCTAATTAAAAAATACATTACCCCAGCTAAACATGATATAAAGATTTTAATGAATTAAATTAGAAAACAAAAGAGTTTTGAAAAAAATTCACTCGGCAGTATGCTTGACATCCGTTTTTAGCAGAAAGGACCTTCATGCCTCGTTTCCACAGAGCGGTACGGCACGGGTCGATGTAGTTCGGCACGCTAGTTTATGGTCCGGCACATTCAGAGTGTTTCCATACCCTGTTGAACTTTCACTTGGTGGACGGGGTTAAATGTAAACACCTAATGCACGTCATACTTGTTCAATGACAGGCACTAGCATGAAGACACACACAGTATGTCTCGTACTTGTTGAAAACTGTGATGTTTTTCCATCCTCCAGTCAATGAACTGTGTTGCATCACACCTGTAGTTCCGCCCTAACCGTACCATAACATTGTCCCATGGACATACAACCGAAGGGAACCAGGAATGGTGCGATGTGGGTCGGTTGTATGGCTGCTTTTCTAATGCAAACAGACAAAAAGGCACATTGAAACACACTAACCCATGTCATACTGCTCAGAGGAAATGAGGCATCACAGAGGAGCGGGGCTTAGTGAAGCAGTAGTTAAAGCATCATTTTATACAAAGCTTAAAGACATTGTAAATTGTACACTTTAAGTTAAATCAGAACCTTATGAATAAAAATAAAGATGGTTCCTTAACATTCTTTCAAACATTTGAACATCATTGCAGTGATATCTACTCAAATCTTTTACATTTCATTTCTTCCTCTACCTTTGTGTTTGCCTTTGTGCTTCACTGGAAGGTTTATTTTGTGATACCTGTTGCAGAATGATTGTATAGATGCCAGCGCCCTATTGACAGTTTGGAGAACGAATTAATGAATACAAAAGGTATTTATTGAGACAAAACAAGTGGGTGTTCTGCAATGGTGGAGAAAACACATTATGGTGTCATGAAATTTGTTGCCAAAAAAATCCTGAAGGAGAATGTCTGGTCATCAATTGGCGGCTTTAAGCTTAAGAGCACTTCAGTCATTTGTTGGGTATTAATTTCAGTTACGAAGTTATGGCACGACCTTGAACGGGTCGTTTTTACTTGTGCCTCAAATGAAACAAGAAAGACTGGGGCACAATTCCTACGTTCTCCACAGTGACTTAAAATACTCAGAGCACAAAAGATTGAAGGCAGTTCCTGCCACAAAGAGTGAAACAATCAACTATTGGGTTTAGTTGGTAATTACTTTCCCACGTAGAATAATTTAAGTTTTTTTAGCTGCCTGTGAAACTTGACAGTTTGTACGGTGGCCGACAGGTGCAAATGCGCAGCAAAAGAGAAAACATGCAAACAAAAAAGAAGACACCCCCGAATGAAATGCAGCAAACAAAAAGAGAGACGCAAACACCCCCGAATGAAATGCAGCAAACAAAAAGTGTTGAAAACGGAAGTGCTCCAGACCACTAGGGGGAGTCAAAGAAAATAGTATTCATTTCTATGGGACCAGATGCAAGATTCAGAGAAAGAAATTTGAAAGAAAGTAAAGGTATCTCTCTGAATCTTGCATCTGGAAAGTGTGATTATTGTGAGAAGTCTGAAACAATAGAGCATGTTATTTTAGAGTGTTGTAAGTATGAAGAAGAGAGAAGATGCATGCTGAGAGAGTGTGTAGGTATTAAAGAAAGGTTTAATTTAATAGAATTTTTGAGGAGAGATTTCGGGAGTAGACATATTCAAATAATTATTCGGTATCTTAAAAAAAACAAAGCTATTTCATAGGATATGAGTAGAGCAAGTTGGGTGTGAGTGTGTAAAGAATATCAAAGAGGGGTATATAAAGTTATAAGCAAGTTGGATAATATAAGCAGGTGTGTATGTGTGGGGGTATGTTTAATCAGGAGTTAATGGAGGGAAAAGGTAGAAAGTGAAAGTTTATAGACCATCTCGAACCACACTCCATACTGGTAAGTGGCGGTAATGCTACTGTAAGTTTGTTGCCAACCGCCAATAAATACCAAGAAGAAGAAGAAGAAGAATCTTGCATCTGGTCCCATAGAAATGAATACTATTTTCTTTGACTCCCCCTAGTGGTCTGGAGCACTTCCGTTTTCAACACTTTTTGTTTGCTGCATTTCATTCGGGGGTGTTTGCGTCTCTCTTTTTGTTTGCTGCATTTCATTCGGGGGTGTCTTCTTTTTTGTTTGCATGTTTTCTCTTTTGCTGCGCATTTGCACCTGTCGGCCACCGTAAGTTTGATTATGTGAAACATTCATGTTTAATCAAAACATGCAAACAGAATAAACTTATAAAGTGGAGAGTAGTCCAGGTATAACTGGAGGAAATAGTCAAAACCGTGCCATTGTTGCTGTGGCTTTAACCCAACAAAACAAAATGATGTGTGAAAAGGTACGCCGTCTTTTCTCGTGCTCTCAGTTTACGTGTTTACAAAGTTACAACAATCTATGAACAGATGGGGTTTTAAATGTCTACTCTTTGGAGAACATTTCTAAAATCACAGTTTTTCACTTCATCTAGCGAGTGTACAAGAGGCGCAAAGCAGAAAGAAAAACTTTGCTTCTTAAAATGTCTGTGTTAGTGTGGTGAGAAGTCATTTTTCATTCTTTTTATTTGTTCATACACGCTATCTTTATTTACACTATCTGTACTTGCTTTATTTTATTAGCCACTGAACACTTTCATTGTCCACACTTCTGAAAGGATTTTCTCACAAACTGATAACAGACACCTGACGTAAAAGATGATAAGGCTCAGAGCAAAACAGCCTCTGATGTCACAAACCGGACATGAGCATGTGAAAACTGTCACGCCATGGTGAAAACATCAACACCTACACAACCGAGCCACCGAATGTTTTCCATTGCAACAAAAGAAGTATCCACCCCCAACCCCATGTGCACACTAATGCACCCATTCGCTCACTTTCTTTCTTTTTTTTTACCCCCCTCTGATAGCTCACAAGGGCTTGGATCATTTGTTTTTGTCAGCGCCTTTTGAATTTTTGTGGCTGATCATTTATTTATCAGTTATCGATCGGCTTCTTCGAACCAGCACATCCTGCCATACATATTAACCATCTCTTTTTCTTTTTTTCCCCCCACTAAAACTAGGAGAAATGTTTTAAAACAAAGAAAATTCTCTCCTTGTCTTCTTGTTTTGTCTTTCTTCCTTATCTCACACTCACTCAAACGCATTTGACCTTGTTGTCTCTTTTTTTTCTGCCACAGCTAACCTTTGCTCTCTCTGTGGTGTTCCTTTCATATTCTTGCGTCCTTATCTAAAATTACCTTCTCCCCTTTAAACCCATCTATCCATCAGTCCCAATTTTCTCTCCTTACCCTTCTCTGCACCTTACCCCTCAATTCTTCTTTCTTTAATCATTTTTGCTTTATATTCTGACTTCATCTGCCCCCTTCATGCTTCCCTTCTGTGGTTTATCCTTCCCCCTCTGCTTCACTACCTCCTGAATCCCGCATGGCCACCACTTCTCTCTTAGATGCACTTATTCCATTTTCTCCATCTATCCCCATTTAACTCAGAAACTCCATCATTTAGGTCTTTTTCTCTGCAAAGTCGACAAAAACAAATCTATGCATCTGCATTTTCCACATTCGCCCGTCCAACAGCCCCCCTCTAACACAACCCTCCCTCCCGCCACCCTGACGTCTCTCTGTTTGTTCAAGGCCTTTTCTAACAAGGCCGGTCTCCTCCCAGATCTCGCTAGGCTATTGTCAATACTGAGGTCTGGATGCACACACACATGCAACAGAGCACACAGAGAGTTATGTGCAAGCACAGATACAAACACAGACTAATTAACATGCATTCAAAAAGTACTCAATAGAGGTCTCCACCTCTTCTTTCCTTTGCCCTGTCCTTTTTATTTCAAAGTTTAGCCTTTAACACACACACACACACACACACACACACACACACACACACACACACACACACACACACACACACACACACACATAGAGAAAACAGCCAAGTTCACCAGGTGTCCAGCACTAAACTTTTTTCCAGCCAGTAGTGACTGATGTAGACTGGCAACATATTCCCTTCTTTGAGAAGCAAACAAAGAGGTTTTTCAAGGAGCACCTTCTCCATTCACCATGGCTTTAGAGTTTCTTTGTATTTTGTGTGTTTATTTATGACCAGAACATTTTTTAAAGTTGTATCTATACATTGCCATTTCTTGGCTTCTGACTTTTTTGTACATGTTAGCAAATACATTTTTTTAATTGTGTACTTTCACAACTGACTGTCGGTTTATTTTTATGTGTAGTTCATATTTTATGTGCATCACTTTAGATAGAAATACAACTGCTCTAATCTCCCATGCAATTTAACATAGTTGTAAAATATTTCTCGAAAATTTTGTACAACATCTTATTTCCATCAATTGTGGGACTGATCCACTCTTGGGCCTGAGAAGAGAAATATAAAGGCCCAAATATGAGAAATGTAGATGCCTGCTTAAACATTATTGATTCAGAGAGATTTTACTGTTGGCAGATATTTACTGGACAACATTATGGTAGGATATGAATATAGGAAATTGCTTTAATTTGTTGGATCTCAAAGCAAGTTTGTGCCGTCCCCCCGATGATAACAAAATTATGCCTTATTGGTATAAAACATGCCAGAGGGATCAAAGGTCAAGTCAACTTTAGACGGGGTCCAAGTGTTCACGGGCACATTCTCTAGCAGCTGCACACACTGAACAAGTTTAGCCTATTTGTATTTCTTAGAATTTATATAAGCAGTAACGATTTAGTGAGTACATGTGAGATGTTGTTTAGATGAGCCATTTTAACAAAAGCATATCTTTCTGTAAATCTGACAGAATCTGGTCATGTTAAAGGAATTTGTGACATTTTGCTGCAAACATTTATGTTGTGTAACCATACAAGCAGAATAATATTTTCTAACCCATGTTTTTTACTCAATATCATCAATAGTTAAAGTAGATGTTACTTCAGGCTTTTGACTTAGTCCTACCTATTGGATTTGACTGAGTAATTTTTACGAACTTGATTTTGTAGATGTCTTGAAATAATCTTGTGAGAATATATTAACATGTTAATTGAAAATATAGCCAAATGTTCTTAAACCATTAAAGCTGCAGTAGCTTATGTAACTTTTATTTAAAAGAAAAACGTTTTTTTGTTTGTTTGTTTTTTTACATAATTATTAAACTGTCATTAAATTGAGACAATCTCACATGAGACAGCAAAAAAATCAAGCTTCTCCACTTCCTCATAATGCCTCTACTGCCATCTGCAAAATCAACCAATCAGAACTATGAGGAGGGTCTTAGCACTGTCCATCATGCTTGTGTACAAGCTGCTAAATGTGCTAATGGTAGAGAAACAAATTGAAAGTTCAGGGAAACACTATCTGCCATCATCAGTGGCCATGGTAACTAGCCTTAGCACTCATGGCAGATTCTGCTATCGGAAAGAAGCTGTAGCGTAACAGAGAGCAAGGGAAGGATGTGAGCAGCGTCACTAACAACATTAATACCCTGGCCCTGATTGATTGCTTCTAACTGAGCTGTGTATTTATGTAGTTAGCAATAGGAGCACTGGGAGGAGGAACAGGAGCTCGATTTCACAGACTTTCTGCCTCATATTAAACCGACAGTGGCAATTTTAATAAATATGTAAAGACAAACAAAACATTTTTTTATTTATTTATTTTTTTACAAATTACATATTGCACCTCAAGTTTTAGGTATTTATTGTGTAAGCATAAACTGATTCCTCTTCTTTCTGCCACGTCTGCTCTCATAACAGCTCCACCGTTCATATAAATATTTTACATCCAAAAGTTAAAAAGGCATGTAACTTCACACTCCACAGACCCCGGTGAATCCACCACTCCTCGCCTCTGACACAAACAAACACACACTGAATACAGAAACGTATGTATTTGTAGTTAAATTACAACATGATCAAAGCCCACTTATGTTACAAAGAGCAGAACTCATCTAATAAAAGAACCAGAAGTCTGGTATACCTTCACACACAAGCTTGCATTGAAGCACACACAGGTTCAGGCTCTACACTGGCCAGGGAGAGGTGAAGGCAGAAACACATACCTTCTTAATGATTTATGTTATGAGGATGAAAAGAGAAGAGCTGATAAATTCTGCTCCCAAAAAACATTCCTACAGCTTCTCGCTTGACCAAAAGCAGATACAGCAGAGGGTCTCATGTATATTGATGTTAAAGTCAGAAACAGCCTGAGCACCAACATAGTTCTGCAATGTGACAGAACCAAGAACCTGGAATACTTGGGAACAGCATTTTCTGGTGTGGATGTATAAAATGAAATGATCTATAGGTATTAAGATGCATAAGGAGTGTTAGAATGTTTTTAGCAAAAAAATAAAAAATAAGAAAATTGATATGTTGTACAAACTATTTATTTTAATACAAGAAACTTAAGATTATCTGGACAGTCTGTGACACCTGAGGTCTTTTTTACCCACACTGGTGTATCAGCATTTTGTTTTAATGACTAACATTGATTTCTAACTAACAGTCTATACATTTCACACTGCAGCACACACACACAATTTAAACACCAGCTAAGCTTGCCTCAATTGTTTTTTGGATGTTTTACCACAAGAGTGCTGCAGGCCTTGCAGGCCATATTGCACCTGTGCACCACTGTTGCAGCATTTATACAGTTCTTATTTGATTTTCTGTGATTTCTACGATGATAAATTTAAGGAGTTGTGACAGATGATATTCCTCTCCTAGCAAAAGGTTTTAGGCCTTTGTCCTAAACTATAGATACTATTCTTTTTTCTCATAAAGTTATAAAACAAATTATTAAAAAGAAAAGTGATGAGATGTTGGTCTATTTTAAACAATTATATACATAAAATATGTCTCATTGTGAAATCATACATTTTTAATTCTAATAATTAGTAATAATTTTCTGTCACATAGCAACTATGCAAAAGATTCATGCGTCAAGACAAAACGTCCACTGCTGTGTTAACAATCACTTAATATTTTCATGCCAATAAATGAATATGTCACAAAGATTCATGCCTTTTTTATTATTATTATTCCAGATTTATATTCCTTCAAAGACTTTTAAGGTATTTTGTCTTTAGTTAGGGAACCATATTATTTTCTTTTTCTGGCAAGCAAGGAACAATTCTTCCATACCCTCTGCCTTTCCATGGTGTTTAAAAAGAACATAAAATGTCCCTGATTGTGCCTGAATGTGTGTTTGTGTGTATGGCTACACACACCAAACAGGTGCATTTGAGCTGCCTAATAACAGTGGAGCAGCCTTCTGTTGGAGTCTTTGTAGGCAGATAGAATGAAGCAGAAGTCAGTGGTGTGTTAGATCCATCAAAGCCTGTCAACAGTGGACCTAAAATCATTTTACTGCTCTAGAGAGCACACAGCTGCGTTGATCTGAATACCCCCTGATTGGGTGTGTGTGTGCGTGTGCATTTGGATGGACTGGTTTGGTTTGATTTTTTTTTCTTCAAGTATGAGCCTTTACGACATTAATGTTCGGTATGTAAATGTGCGAATGTGTTTCTATGAATGTGTGCATGTGTGTGTATGGGTGCGCAGACTAGCATTTTTTATTTTTTATTTTTTGCTGGTTGTGACTGCTTGGCTGGGAAACGCTTGACTTTTTGACATTTGAGCCCACAGCAATTTGTCAATGATTCACAAAAAAGACAAAGAAAGTGAAAGAGCAACAGGGAAAGAAGCTGGGACAAATTAAAATGGAAGGAACAAAAAGGAGACCAGACGAAAAGAACAACGCGTTCCTTGTGTTGCTCTATGAATCCCGAAGTTCTGGGCAATCCTCCCAGGTCTGGGGGTTAACGACTCGGAACCAGAACCAAGAATCAGAACCTGGGCTAAATGACTGTGAACTCTGAAGGAAATCAAAAATTGCAACAGAGGTTCAAACGGAGACACTTAATTCATGTGTTTGATTTGTGTTCAATATTTTTTGACGCAAATAATAGGATTTTGATCATTCTGTTTAATATTTTCCATTTTTGCTGCTGTGACAGACGTGCATGTTTTCACCAAACCTTTTCAGGTGCAAAAACGCTGCAGAGAAGAGTTTAAAAAAAAACAACTAACAAATACAAGAAGTATTATAATTACAAAAAACAAAGTCTCTTTACAGACATGAAATCGTGTCAGAACCACGTGTGCCATCGCGTGGCGCCAATATACTTATTCCGCTTGTCTCTCTTTCAAAGATTTCTCCTTTCAGAGAGGACTTGAGACCAGAATGGCTCTAAAGTAAACACTTGGCTGATCATCCTTCACCCCCTCTGTAGTTCACTGCACTGGGCCCCTTTAATGAGATAAACTGCCTGTCCAGGAAGTGGAATTACCAGCTACTGTATCTAAACTTCACTCGTCCCTTTGTGCTCAGGTCCTCCTCTCTCCTCTGTCGTTTTTGTTAGATTTTTCTTCTTATCTTGACCTTTGGCTTCTTCTCTCCCACGTTAGCTCCCTTATTGAAATGTTTTCTTACAAGAAAAAGCTTTACTCCTTACAGGAAGCTCAATTAAAAGAATAAAACCCATAATGAGATGCGAAAACATTTATGTAAATCAACATGGTTTTGAAGCAGCTGGAAGGGAGCTGGGTTTGATGGATGGGTGAGGTTCGATTTAGCCACAACAAGACTGCTGCTTTTGTTTGCGCATGTGAGAAGATGGAGGAATGTTAATGTAGAGGCTTGAAACATCTGTCAGTGTTAACCATGTGGTCTTTACCAAAAAAAAAAACATGCAGCAGGGATAAATCACAAGAAATGTATTTTATTAAAATTAGAACAATAAGCTAGCTTTTTGAAGTATTGAACAAAAGTTTCTTATTTTAAACAGATAAACATTTATATTTCTTTCCTTATCACCTTCTCTTCTCACTTATTGTAGACATGGAAGTTTACATACCATGATTATATGCTTTAATATCATATGTTCTCTTTATCTGGACAAAAGAACAAACAGACAATAGAATAAGAGTTTAGGAGTCGTAATTTTACATCTTACTCACAGGCTGACACATCATCCTTTAAGAGGGTACTTAAATGATTCTGAGTTACCACATGCTTCCTCTTCTGGAACTAAACACAAAGGTAGATCTGCTTTAGAAGTTGGTTCACACATCAAACAGCCTCTGTGAACTTAAGCACTTCACACAGTTTAAATGAGTCATTATGCATGCTTCAAATTGAAAACCCGCCCTTATATTTGTGTTGATGTGACACAGCCAAAGCAAATAGCTATTCATTCTCCTAACCCAGGTGGTTTTCAGAACACAGCTTGTGCCAAAAAGTAAGGAAAAAGTAGTAGTAATTTTGCCGCAAACAATAAAACAAACAAACAAAAAAGGCATTTTGCATTTAAGTTATTCCAAAGAAAATTGGGATTTGTAGTGAGATCTGTCTTTTTTGTGCACTTCATTTTCTTTTCAAACAAATAGTCTGAACTCTTTAAAATCATTTTTTCATTTTTTTAGTTTAGAATATCAACAAATTCTTTACGTTGACTGAATATCTAAAGCTGTAAGTCATGGGACGTCTCTCAGACCGCTGTGCTGAGGATCTGGGGTAAAAGACAACAACGGGGACATAAAAAGGGCATCAAATTTTCAATTTATTATGACAATTTATGTTTTAAATAAGTGTCAACAGGTTGGCCATGAGTGTGGAGCAAAGTCTAAACTTTTGTGGGATTAAAGACTTTCTTGAAATTGGAAAGTGTTTCAGTTGAGACTTTTCATGAGAACAAAAATGTCTCCTTATCTTTTGCTTTGCAGGACACAGATATGTCGAAGTAAATAATGGGTTTTCAAGGTAGTGCTCAATTAACATCTAATTTTTAGCACCACACCAATTCAAAGAAGTGAAATCTGTGTGTTCCCACTGTTTTGTAAGGAAGTGATGCTGTCTGTATCTATATTATTATTTCCCTTATGAGGCCTTCTTTGACCTTTACTCAGACCAAGAGCCTAAATGTGTGTGTGTGCGTGTGGGTGTGTGTGTGCCTGCATCTCTCCCACACAGAAACTCACGGAGTTGTTATGACATGACAGACAGATAAGCCTAGACCAAAGCCTAACAGACCAAACACACTCGCCCTCCACTGTGGGAACCAAGTGTGTGTTCTGTGTCTAAAACGGTCTGTTTGTCTTTATCTTCTATGGTCAAATTGTCTGATTTTCTCATCTGTTTTGTTTTTCTTTGTCCAACATATTTGTAAAAAATAAAACGCAGCGAAGGTGAACACAAACTCCAAGGTGAATGTGTGTGAGTCACGCAGGCGTTCCTGTTTGTGGCTGCATGTGATTTGCAGCGCGACTCAACGACACTCCAACACTGATAAGTGGCTCGACACAACAGCCTCTACATCAGGAAACCTTGAGAGCAAGCCTCACACACAAACACACCAACACACACGCCTACACACATTGAAAGAAACTGATACTTATGGGTAGAAAACAGGCCGCCATTGGGAATGGAAGACAAATGAACACCACTTTAGACCGCTGGAAGGGACACAAACAGATAACATGTATCCACACATAGAGGGAGTTGTCAAATATTTCATCACACTTATAGTCTCCGTTACCAAGAAAAATGAAGGCCTTCTTGAACGTGTAAATAATACAAAGTGCCAATAAGCTCTCTAATGACAATTTTTTTTTAAACCATCAGATAACTGTACAAAACGCAGAGGGTAAGCTGATGATCAGTTCAAAACATGCATAGTTGGATCTTATTAATTGGTTCACTTGATTCACATAAAATGGTGAATATTACCAACCCTAGTAAACATAAACAAAAGCTTACAGCTGCCTCTCTTTCTACATTCATCTAATTGACTCTTCTGTCCCCATTTTTATTCCCTCCTCTCCCCGCTACTCCCTTCTTTCTCCATCCTGTCCTTGGCTTTAATGTGTTCCTCTGTTCCATCTTTTCTCTTGCCACTCTGCTTCAATCTCTCTCCCTTATGTCCTTGCCTCGCCTTCTTTGTTCTGTTCTGTCCACTCAAATTATGATCCGTATCCTTTATATCTCTCTGCATCTCTCCTGCTTCATCTCGGTACAAAATCATCAAGCACATTGACGTTTCCTTGTGAGCTGGTTTATTAGCAACGTCGAATATTACGTGTGTTCTTTGCATTTTTAAAGAAGTTAATGTCTCCTTGTAACATAAAAAAGCAAAAGAAAAGTGAAAGAAGGGGAAAAGAATGGGAAAGATATGTTTTGGCTCCAAAAGGGAGGCATCCAGACCAGATGACCACCTCAGTTTTTTTGAGGAGGAGAAGAAGTGGCTATGCAACAACTTCTTCCTGGTTGGTGAAACTGCTGATACTACCCCTTATGCTTAGTCTAGCATAAGGGAAGGTCATCTCAGCCGCTTGTGTCTGGTGATCCAGAACTCAGGAGAGTGAAGGTTTAACCATGACCAGACTGGCAATTCAGAGCTTCACTTTTTGACTGAGCTCTTTTTGACCTAAGCAAACTCTAGTGACTGTAGTAACTCCTACATCTGTTTATCCATCTCCAACTCACTCCTGAAAAAGACCCTGAGATACTGCAACTTCTTCACTTTAAAGGAAGACTATGCCTTCAGATTCTGATCATGAACACTACCAACAGGATTGGTGACCAGGGGCAACCCTTCAGTTTGTTGACTTTGAAAACTTATTTCTTTCTTTGACTTTACAAGGACCGGAATGCCCTTAAGAGCACCCTATACGTCCACAGCATCCCTTCAATTCCAGCACAAAGACACTCAATTTGACTATTTTTTATATTTCCACACTCATTCTATGCCTCTGCCTCTTTCCCTTGGAAAACCCAGAAAGTACTGCTGCCTCTCTCCAGAAGTTGCGTTCAACAGCCCAAGCAGTCTGTGGAGGTGAGGCCAACTATCAAGTGGCTCTCACTGAATCTCACAAAGAGGTTCCAGTTCCTTTCCCGTGACAAAGTCTCCAAAGCTAAATAGAGCCACTGGGAATCACCTACTGCCCACCCTGCACCTATAGTTTTGTTGTTCCTCCTCAAAGGGGCGAGGCCCTGCTTGAGGCTCCATCTTGTCGCTTCTTCGAGCTAAGCCCGGCCTAACCAAAACCCGAGAGCCAGGCACTTTCCAGTGAGCTTCACCATGGGTCCTGTCCTCCTGAGGATTGACTAAAATATTGGCAGCTGTTGTAGAGCACAATAAAATCAAAATTAATCAACTAAAGCAAGAACTACATTTTTGTTTACCACTGACTGAATTAAATACAGGGTAACCTAACATAGTTGGAAATGAAAAGTTAAAGGGGGGATAATCAAATATCCAACTATCCTGTGAGATTCAGAAAGTGATAAAACAAATAAACATGTCTGCCCATATGGTTCATTGAAAATAAGGAAAAAAGGACCATCAGTGTAAAAATTACTGCAAATTTTAGTGTTTGTATACTCAGGAGTATCTAAACCAAAGATACAGTATTAATAAATGAGATAAATACAGAGTGTTAATAAGAAAACCCCTCAATAGGGATCCATACACCCCAGGTTGAATAGGCACAAGCAGAGCATTACACTATTGTTAGAGTTAGCTGGATGGAGGGTTTGGGTGGAAGTAATGAAGGAAGAGGAGGAAGGTGAATCCGTAGACGAGCGAGGGGATGGAGGCAACGGTTTGATGAATGGGATTTTGTGGAGGATGGCAGGCCTTGAATGTGTGCAGAGGGGATAAGAAAGTGACCTAAAGGAGAGAGAGAAGCTGCCAGATGGATTGAATGAAAAAATGAGCCAGAAAAAAGAGATGGAAGAGGAAAAAAAAGGAAACGGTGGATAGAGAACAGAAAGATAGAAGGGTTCTAGGAATAGATTTCACTATTGTCAAAGACTCAGCTTGTGCCAGACATGATTAAAAATGTTGCCAAAAACCCTTAAGCATCGGTAAACCCTTTTGTTGAATTTGAGGAGCTAAAGGGATGAGTGGGTGTGTTTGTAGAATCATGCATTTAAAAAAGAGAAAGAGCTGGGAGGAGTGAAGAAGATGTGATTGAAAAGTTATGAGTGGATTCTCTTTGAGGACCAAATAGGCTTATATAAGGCTGCTGCACAGAAAGAAAAAGAGTCATGACCAGTAATTTCTGTTTAAATGCACACACATGGTGGACAGCACCCAGGACGTCTCCCCCCAGAGAACATGCAGGCAGTGACACACTCAAAGACTTAAATCTGCAGACACACTCACTGTACATATACAAGAGATCCAGAAACAGACGGAAAATGGAAAGAAAATCAACGGGAGGATGATGGTATAACAAGCAGATTTATAAAACAAAGATGCAAATGTGTGAGCAAAACCCTAAAGATTTAGCTTCTGTCAAGCTTTAGTTCAAGAATTTTTCTCTCCTGGATAAATCACTGAAGGCGAATCCCTTCAAAGGTTAAAGCCAAACCTCAATAAACTGGATTTCTCAGGCCTTGATTTATTTGGAACTTGTCTTGTATTTTATCTTTTCATCAACCTTTCAGAAATAAATGTACAGTGTGTATCAAACACGGGCTTAATGCACGGACTTTCATTGGAAGAAATCACTGAGAACTGAGAGCTCTTTAGTTGGGATTACCTTAAATGCAATTTAAAAATGACCCATGGAAAACCTCACTGCTAGGTTATGTTTTGTCCTTTCAGACATTTTATTGGGTTTTTACTAGTTATTCCTTTAAAATAATACTAGCAATACTGCTCTTTGATAAAATACATTACCTGTGTTCACCCTGACTGCTAGGTGACTTGCAGATACATGATTATTATAAGACAGTATGTGTTGTCAGCATTGTGATATTCATTATCCTTTCTGTCCAAAATTTGAAGTCTCTTCAAATTTAGATAATTTAGATGTAAAAAACACAAAAAAATAGGATCAGTGCATTTTTCAGGTATAATAATGACTACCTGATTGGTGCCAGATTTTTAAGATTTTGTTTTGTTTGTTTTATTATATTTTTACCAGCCATCATTTGCCACTGTGGCAGAACACCAGTGAGGGCTTTAAATTATTTGGCAAAGTACCAGTTAGTTAGGTTTTCGAGTATCTGCTCTTAAATTACACTTTTGATTTATTTTTTTTTTCCTTCACTGGAAAACCCACATTTAAATATCCAGTATTAACCATTTTTATCTCAGGTTGCCACTCTGTTACTCATCGATGCACAGATTCAACGATTCACTCGTAACATCCTCACCTTTTCAAAGCGCAGCAGTTCTTAAACTACAATTTAGGAAACAACTATTTCTGTTCTCATAAAACCTGCAGTAAATTTCTTGGCTTATAAAGAAACTCTAATTTGCTTCTGGAGAATTTCTTCAATCTCTGCTCTCCCTTTTCTTCACCTGCTGATGTAGGTCATGGGTTTTCCACATCAAAAACTATAACAAAACTTTCCCTCTTTTAATTTTTTCCTCACCCTCACATTCATTACCATTCACATTTCCTCCCCGCTCCCAAATATTACTTTCTCCAGACTGTTTTAAATATTTGGTGGGTTTTCTTTTAGCTTGTTCAACAACCACTATTTCTCATTTAATGCTCCGTTAAAGACGTCTCTACAAATCTTAGACTAGAGTTATTTAGCTGACAGAGTATGGCTCCAGAAACGACGGCTTTGCCATGTGGGTGAAGTTTGGAACACAACGATGGCACTCACGCCTGCCACAAGTCAAGGCAGACAAAAAGCAGATACAGTCTGTAAAGTCGCTATGGTTTTCTGTGACCAAGCAGAGAAATAAGTTTACACAACCATATATTTGCTGATTCTGGTCAATAAGAACACAAAAGAAATAAAATGTTGTTTTGCTAACTAATTTTTCCAGATTTTGATAGAATAACTTTAATTTCAGCTTTAAATAAATGTGTGATGCCTGTGTTTGTGTGCAGGTGTGTTTTCAGTTGTCATAATTGTCCTTGAACTTTGTTAATGATGAATTGACCTGTCAGAGAATCATTCAACATTCTCCCAAAGTCAAGATGTTTGAGCAAGTTTATTTAGTTTAGAAAAGCTTCACATTGTATGTGCTTTTCACATATTTTTAAACAAAGACATTTTTTAATAAGCATTATCTTGCGCAATTTACTTCATGCTCAAAACCTACAGTACGATTCTTATCAAAGAGTCACAGTTAAGTATTCCAAAAAATTTTTACTGCTATAGAAATAATCACTTTTATTTCTGTAATAGACACTCTGTGCCCTTATTCATGTTTACTTTATGCCACCATGTTTATGTTTAACCTTTCATCCGCTGGATCAGTTTCAGTCTACAAACTTCCTCTAACCCCTTTCTCTCCTAACGTGGCTGGAGATTCGGCTTCTCATTTGTTTCAGCTGGTTTTTTTTGTCTTCTTTCTTTCATGGCTGTTTTATTCCATGATTCGAGTCAAGCTGCTCTTCCCTGGAAACTACTCACTCAGCAGCCTCTGTCTCACCCCTCATTGACCACATTCAGACCAGCAGGGGAAAGAAAAATATTTTAAGCCACTTATATTTGGCGATATTCTCTGCATATTTGAACTCTCCGAGTTTGCTGTGGACTCTTATTTTTAGAATAAATTAAAAAAAACTCTGCCGTATACATGCCACTCGATGCTGCTGTGCTCTTGATGTTGAGCAGTAGCGATGCATGTGGACTGCGTTTGATTGGGCTAAAATAATTTTTATGTAGTTGGATTTCAATTTAACCTGCTCAGTCGCTCTGAAAAAGGACCTGACATTTCTTGTCGATTTATTGTATTAAGATAAATATGTAAAATAACGGAAAATAAAATGAAATGCTAAAATATTCATTGAATAGTTCGACGATATTTGAAAATAATAAGTGAGAGAGTGATGTATTATTAATCTGAGAGTAGAAATCATTCAGCTGTTCTGACACTGACAGATGTGCGGTACTGTCCAGATGCTGCTGTGGATTTGACCCGGACCCCGACCCTCATCTGTCGTGCTGTAGTTGTGTTACACGCTCCAGCAAGTGGACGTCCACAAGTTGTCAAGTCAGCAGATTTAATGAATTCCATTCCTGTATTTTTTTTATTTATTTTTTAAGTAATGTTAACTTTTTAGATTTCTCTTCCTGCCTTACTTCATGGATGGAAGATCCTGATGACCCTTAAATGGAGAACACACCATTTTGTCATCAGCGACATTATGAAGAGTTTCCAGTGAATCCACATTTCCACTGTTGGCCACTTTTGAGAAAGCAGTTCCATGAATTTTTAGGTTTTTGGGGTTTTTTTATTACTGGCTTTCACTGCTCTTTTTGCAGAGTTTAATTTGTGTAGACCCTTTATTGTCTATTAGAAGTCAGAAAGTTAAGGAGATCTGGCTTATATTAAATATAAACCTCTGGCAATATGAAGTAATAACTCTTCGAGGATGTTTGCTCAGTTGTTTCTGATTTCCCGGGACCAAGAGAAAAATCACACATCACCAAGACTGTTTTAATTTACAGCTAAATTACATCTTGAAAATAATATAACATTTTAGGTGAGATCAGGTTTTCCTTCAAACAGCCACATGTAATGGTTTGAAGCTGCTGAACAACTTGGTTTTTCGACTTTTCCGTTTGGATTGATTAAAATGTTTTCTTCATTCCCTTTAATAAATGGTTCCCTATATAATTTTTGTTAACTCAATCTGTAAAAAATGCAGTTAAAAATTATTTTTTTTTACTTAAAAAACAGAACCCACTTCCCTATGTGTTCATTTATAAGCCTCAGAACTGGTCTTTATCACAGCCCTTTTTACTCAGTAAGTTTTATTTTCAGTACATGAAGTGACGCAAGAGGATAAGAAAAGCTCTGAAGTCCAGAGCAGTCGCTCTTGGTGCTTCTGTTTTCCTCTGACACTACTTAATGTGTTTTTAATCAACAGAATAAAACTTAGTTGGCATTTGAGAAATTACAGATCCAACAGACCAACTGTTTAAGCCCTCGCCTGACCAGGGAAGGAAGACATGATGTGGAGAGATTAGAGACAGCGGACAGGCAACAGAGCTATAAGCGGATGTTTCTTTAAGCATAAAAAAGTTTCACCAATGCTGCCTTATTCCTGCTTTTGTTCATTCCATGGACAACAAGAAATTAGCTAGACTTTACTTTTGTTTTTGTCTGGCTCTATAACACATGTGTTGGTTGCCAACATGTTCATATTTAGAGGATAAAGCAGTTGCTCTGCCACATAACTGCCTTGGTAGATGCTAAGAAAAGTATGTTATGCTAACATACAACTACCAAAGGATCTGGTAGTCGTGATTGTCATTTTGCACATGCAGAGAGTGTTTGAGATGTGACCACAATGCAGTAGAAAACGGTAGCTTCCTATATTTATTTTTTTTATTTTTTTACCCCTCCAGGGGGTCTTTTGTGGGCTCTAGTGTCCCTTTTACGAAAGTAGGCTGACAGGAAACAGGGAAGGAGAGGGGGGAACACATGCGGCAAATGTCGTCGGGTCCGGGAGTCGAACTCGCGACGACCGCGTCGAGTACTCAAGGCCTCCAAATACGGGTCGCGCTATCCACTACGCCACCATGGCGTGCCCTATATTTATTTTTAAACCATTGCCTTTTGCAAAATGCCTGCCATTAATCCAGAATCAAGAACATTAAACAACAACAAAAAAAACATTTCAAAACTATTGGAGCATGATTCTACCCAGATGTTACCTTTGTTTTATTTCAGTCGTACCACAACTCCCTTCTCTGCAGAAAGATATTTATTGGAGCCTTTTTTGTGTTCCTAATCAGACTTTATTCATCACGTTGTTTTCACAGTTAATCCAGTTAATCTATTAAGTCACTAAAGAAAAACATACATGACCTCAGGAGGTCTGCTTCTTTCGTCAGTCGTTCATGTTCCTTTTCTGTCCTTTTCTCTCCTATGCTGACCTGGTTTTAATGTAAGATTGTTAGATTTTGTTACCCCTAAATGTTATGTTGGTGAGTCAAAAGCTTCAAATAATTTAGACCTTAAATTATTTTGTCCTTTGTGACATTTTCGTTTTTTCTGGAAGATTTAAGTAAGCTACTTTTCACTTAAAGCTGCTTTTCCTGTGCCCTTAATATAGTTAACATTTGTGTGGTTTTTTGTTTTAAGTGTACCCTGTAAAGTGTGCCTTTACTTTCCGTTTTTAAAATCTACTACTTTCCTTGCATATGGTGCAAATTGTGCTTAATAGTCACATTACCTCTGAATTGCCAGATTTTCTGTTCCTCTGCATACAGAGGTTTGACTTTGTTCTTAGTAACCTTCACTAGTTTCCCCTCCCATGGTTAAAGCAGATGTTTCGCTGCTCTGATCATTAACTTTTATGACAAAAAAAAAATCTCCAGTAATACCCAAAGATTTTTCTCCCACATATTCATGTTGAGTAGCTCTTTATAAGCCAAGCTGCCATCCCTCCTAGAAAGACAGTTTTTAATTTTAAAATTGCCCACTGCTGTCAAAAAATATGTGTAAAAGTCACATCCTTATTCTTCTTTTAATTGTGCTTTCTTTGACACTCAACAACTCGTCAGTTACTATGCAGTTCTTCAAAGTGCCCTTAAGGAAAATTTAGTGAGCAAAAACAGAGTGCTGATTTCTGAAGATTGTTTTAAATTTTGTTTTTAAAGAACTAATCTATCGGCACTGTTGCTTTAAAACATTCTCTCCCAGCCTGAATGGACTGAGGGGAAGCATTTCCATAACCATTTGTACTCTGATGGGCGGAGTTAAAACCAAACACCTAATGCGTTTTCATACAATTGCACCGCCATTATGACACATTAATATTTGCTGATTCTGGTACACAACAAAATAAAACTTAGTAAATATGAATTACTCCGCAAAATGACAAACTCAGGCAGAAAAAAACAATTCCAACAAAGTTCTGAACATAAAAGCTTTTAGAACATACGGTATATATCATATTGTCTTTATTTGTTTGAATAACAAACAAATAAAGACTAATAAGTCCCAGAGGCAATATATAATTTGTTCTGAATATTCAACCGGCCTCTAAGTGGTGCTGAAGATGGAAAATATCACTGGATTAACAAAGCCTATATAAAAACTGTACGTTTGTATCTCTGCCACATGCAGTTTTTAATTATAACAAAGTTATTCATTCAGTGAAGTAAACTGACGTAGGTTGAGCAGCCAGAAATCGTACTCAAGTAGCGCTTCCTCAATAGAAACAGAAACACGTCGCAGAAACAGGTGCAACGACTCCTATAAGCAGCCTTTTTCTTGAACGTTTCTTAAGTAAATATAATTAGTTACTACCCACCTCTGGACACATTCCTACTGTAAAACAAACAAAAAAAAAAAGCAGTGCAGAGAAAGACGCATGCAGGTCTGCGCATGTCCCTCAGTGGTCGTTCAGTTTTAACTATCAACTGCAGAGTGACACGACCAACCTGTGCAGGTGTGAGAAGCTCAGCAGCTATGACCACACACACTGATCTGAGGCAGAAAAAACGACTGAACAGCGTGTCGTCTTCAAGTGGAAATCCATCTACAAATGCTAACATAGTAGTGAAGGATGTCACACTTAGGCTGTTTCTTGTCTTCATCCATTTTTTTTGTACATTTTTATTAGTTTTATTTTTTTAAATCTCATCTCCACACATAATAATAAAAAGAAAAACTGACTGAAGCTCTAAAACACACCACCTCTTTTTTTAAGCTTTTCTTTTTCTTTTTGGAAGTGCCTCGTTTCAGACAGGTTTAGCCACGTCTCCACTCATAAGACAACTCACACTGGATGAGTTTAATTTGGACAAGAGAGCTGATTGATCTCTTGACCTCATCTCATCTCCAGTTTTATACTTGAGAAGTGTTTAAATTATCTTCCCACACAAGTGACCTTAGAAATGGGAACAACCCGTCTCCAGGGCAGCTCGGCGTCTTCCTAGCGTTTCCATTTTTCAAATTGGAAGAAATTTCAAGTATGTGATTTGTCAAAATGTATGTGTGGTCTAACCTCTTGCCTTGCTGACGGTCTTGTTGCAGAGCTCCTTGGGGGGAGGTTTTGACCCTGAGCCTCTGTTTCTACCCCTGAAGCACATCTCCTGCTGCTCCTTTATCACACTTTCTTTTCCTCGGCTGTCGCTACATGCTTTCACCCCTCCGCTCCTTCTCCTTTCTGGATCAGTATTCAGTCGGCCGTTCTGCACGGCTTCGCTTCCTTTCCAAACAAACTGTTTTCATTCGGTCAACCATTCTGCAAAGAAATTTCTCCTTTTCTTGCTGTACTCACAGCCCATTAACTGTGTGAGAGCAGCGAATCACAAGCGACGGACGATATGTCAAATCAGGATAATAATTTAAAAAAAGGACTAGAGTGCAACAGTCTCTACACCTGCTTTCATTCATTCTTTAGAGTAAAAATAAAACAAGAGAGTAGCTTTTTAGATAAAGATTTTTTTTTAAAGGAAATAACACTATTTTTCATCAGTGAATCCAAAAGTTGGAGTGGGGACTCCATTAGGAATCACAAATCAACAGGCTTTGGGTCTTGAGATTCTCTTCAAACTAAATAACTAAAGTGACAGCAGTAAAGCAGTTATTCTATAAATTTTGGAAGAGATTGAAAAGCAGAGCTTACAAAAATGTGTGTTTTATCTTACATAGTGTGTGTGGAAACACCTGCAGCATGTATGGCTACAGTGTAGCTTTACATCAAGTATTAGCAATGCTAACACTCAGACACAAAGCTGCCCTAACCGAACATGGATAGCTTTTTGATTTATGTTGTTTTTGCACTATATAATTGTCTGGCTAAAACATGGATTATAATTAAAACTCATCATAAATGACTGACATGCAGCTAGCTAATCTATAGCAACCACAACTGAAAGAGAAGCCTTTCCTAAATGCTTGTAAACCTTTTGATGATATCAGTCTGTCCAAGGGAAGTTTTTTTCTTTTTTCTTTAAGTGGGGTCAATTTCAGGAAAAGAATGTTCCTTCACACTGACTACTCATGCATGCAGAAACGTACAATGCAGCTGTTAAGGGTTACAAAACTTCAGGAAATAAGAGGTGCAAAGAACAATAAGACAGAACTGTTTTCTAGTTAGAAAAGAGATTTACTGCTAAATAAAGGGTTTACAGAAATGTTCAAATAGCTGTGGAACATCATCTTTGCTCAAGTTTCGAAGCAAGAAAAATAAACATTCTCAAACAACTACATATTACTCATGACATCGCTTTTCCTTAAACAAGCTGGAAAAGCTACTGAGAGTTTCTGCAGACATCACTGCTCATGTTAATGTGTTAAACAAGATCAAATGGATTTCTTTGTCAGTAATAGAAATCAAATAGTAAATAAATAATTAAAAAAATAAAGGTCAGGGTTTTTTTGTTAGTTTTTTTTTAACTTATTTTCTTGACTAATGATTTTTTTTTTTTATTTAATTTTTCACAATGGCCCCATTCTGGACCCTAGCTGGTTTAAATAAAGCATTAGCACAAAAACCTGAATTTGTTATGTGTTTATTGGACTTGCCTTGGTTAAAACTTCTCTGCATCGTCAACAATGAAGCCGTTTACCTTATGAATCCGTTTTACTTTTAACCAAATTTCTAAAGTCGTCCACACAAAATCCAATCTGAACCCAAAACTGTTATTTTCCCTCCCTTACAAAAAAAAAAAATCTCCCCCTCTGCTCACACCTCAATGTTTCTGTCTGCTTTCTACCCTGAGGCTATTCAGTCCAGTACAGCTTCACATGGCTCACTTTGCATGCAATTACTGTTTAGACATGAAACACGGGGGATGGAAGGCTAGGAAGAGGAAAATGGAAGGAGACAGTGCACCAGAACCTGGAATTGACAAGATGGGATATAACATAAATAATTAAAGAGGAGAACAAAAGCCAAAAAAAACAAAACAATTTAGAATGAACTTTTTTAATGATGGCACTCACAAAATTCAGGTCCAATAGGTCAAATCTTACACTAATAACTGAATATACCCCCAGCAGCACATGTGGTTCTGGCTCAAAATTATTGAGAAGTTTATTCCTGATAAGAAATGACAAACGCACCTACACAAAGCACAAAGAAATAGTTTAGTAAAAGGAGAGCGGCTACTGATTCAACTCTGTCTGACGTTAAGTTGTATTAGAATAATTCCACTTAAGGCGTGAGCCATGAAAAGCAAACAAAGATCCCAATTTTCCAATCCCACATTTATTACAGCTGTGTAGCAGTGAACCTCGAAACTAAATCTCAGAGAATGGCCCCAGGCTCAATATGTGTCAAACAGCAGGGCGGAAACTGGATCCCGTCAAAGTTTTTTGAGGTTAGATGCCCATCACTGATAAAATGAGAAAATCTGAATAGGAAAATTTTTAAGGAAGCTTTGCAAAATCTACTCAGATTTCAAAAGCAGAAGGGAACAATTTGACCCCTGGTTCTGAAATGTATTGGTTTAATGGACTGAATGTTAAACAACGACAGGGCCAATAATTACATTTCCTGACAAAGTTACAAAGGGGTTATTTTTCAACTGTGGATGAAAGGCATAACGAATAACTTTCCCTGCAACTAAATAAACGTAGCTTATTATTATGGAACTATGCTACAAAAAACACAGAATTTTATATTTTTTTGCCCAAAAGTCTTTTTAATGCTCATTTTAATTTGATAAGAGAATCTAAAAACACACACACATAAAACTTGTTTCTGACCATCGTCACTTCTACAGAATAGACATTCAAAGTCATTATTTACAGAAAAAATGTTCTAGAGCTCAAAGCTTCTCTAAGGCAGCATGCTATGCATTGAAATGACGGGATATTTGGCGAACCCGTTCAAGTAGAGACCTGTTTCGCCAACAGGAAGAGGATATGAAGGAAACTCACCTGTGACCTCATTCTGCCTGGAGCAACAAGGTCAAACCTCCTGGGGTTGTCGGGTGACAGACATCAAGACTGAACTGAATAAGGAACAAAGACTCAAAGAAACAAGGGAGAGACATGTTATCTGAATTTTACAATCAGCTGTCAAAAATGTTTGTGTTATCCGTTTCAAAATATTGCAATGTAACATCTGTTTAAGAGTTTAAGTAGTATTAAATATTTTAGTTTCGATCAAACAAAATTAGATTTTTAACTACTCTCTGCTGTCCCTCAGGTTAACCTGTTTCTTAGCCAATATAATGAAAGATTAGGGGTCAAAGGTTGGGAGTCACAAGTCAAAGGGATGAGTGTGGCTGCAAGGACAAGTCTGGACTGGTCTGTCTTTACACCCTGATAATGTGATGTAGAGTTCATTCTCTGAAACAAATCATGGGAAGCACAAGCAGCCCTAAAGCTACAGTTCTGGAAAACGTTTTGGTCCCCAGCAGAATTCTGCTGGTTTGGCTTCTTGTCACACTTACATGTTTTTGATTATCAATCTAATTTAAGAGTTAAGGGATAATCATTGAATTTCTACCAAAGGGAACATCTACATAATTGTAGCCCAATTATGTAGCCCAATTGATAAAATGAACATGCCGTGAACATGCTCCATGGCATGTTCTTGACTGTTATTTTTGTTTGTTTCGTTTTTGTGGCAGTATTGGGCTTCGATTTGGAAGAATGGCTCGGATCTAGAATTAAATCCAGGACAAATGAATCAGAAAGTGCTTCTGACCCACATGGTGCCCCAGCGTGGCTTGATTTAAGTGATTTCCAAACTTTCCAAACAGGTCAGGTAGTAATCCGATTTGCGTGGCGCCAAAGAAATCAAACTAAGCTTTTCTAAAATCAAAGCTAATTCGTAATTTAACAATTTAACACAAAAGAACAATCTGGTACAACTCTGCCACATGCTTAGATGACATTCAGATAAGGTACATGCAGAGAGAAGCAAATTTGACAAGTCTAGCCATTTTTCATGCAACTATAATCCATAGAGCTTTATGAATAATGAACCTCGAATCAGGTGCATTAAAATGCAGTCCAATAAAGACTGGATATTAAATCTAAAACCCCAAACAAGTTCATCCGTGAAAAGAAGCAGAGAAAAAGAGAGAGGGAGTCCAGGTTCTGCAGCTCTGCTGGTGGTTTCATACCTTGTGTTCTAAAACTGACCAATGGTGCGGAAGGTCGCAAGAGTGGGCTGATCCAATCGGAATAAAGTACAACAGGAATCCGTGAGGTGACCAGAAAACAGGAGGAGTTGAATTTTCCCCTGAAAGAAAAACTCCAGAACCTCTTACGATGGAGTATAATCGGATTCTGAGAAGCTTAGTGGAAATTTGCCCAGAGAAATTGTCTTATCATTATGAAATTCTTTGTTTTGCTTACACCCTTATCTCCAGCCTGAATTAAGGGGGGGATTAGGCTTTTATTCCACCTTCAACCTTTTCCTCCATAATTAGGGCTAAGTGCCCTTGTTTGGTTTGCCCCCACCAGCACAGTGTGGCTCACAGCACAGCATGAAGTGTTAGCATGAACTTGTACCCCACACTACAAAGTACGCATGACAAAGACAAGCACTGGTCCGTTTAGTGTGTTGGTTGTTTTTCAGCAGGAGAACAACAAAGTGTGGGAAAAGCTTCTCTGATGATTCCCAACAGTGGGCCAGCATTTATGAGCGAACCACCAGTCACAATGGAAATGCTAATGAAATGGTAGAAAGAACAAAGAAGGAGTTTTTGGTGGTTAGAAATGTGTTCATGTTTGTGACTTTGTTTTGGATTTAGCTAAAACTTTAATTTTTGAGGAGTAATAAGTTAAAACATGTTTGGTTACCACTTATTATTTAAAGCACTACATTAATTAATAAGGAGTTGCTGTTATCAATCTATATTTGTAATGTTCTATACAAAAAAGCATATGAAAGATGGGGAAAAAAAGCCTCATGTTATGAGAATAAACACTAATTCTCCAAACAAATTGCATCAGAATTGAATTAAAACTAGCCTGGTAAAAAAAAAAAAAAGCCCCTCATTTAAACTTCATATAGAGGGTCTTTACCCTCAGCTATTTAAGAAACAATTGCTTGCTGGAGACGTGGACTCTGTTGAAATTTTAAATGATTGTATCTGATTTTATTTTATCCAATCTCTAAGATGTTTTACATATGCAAATTTTCCAAATGATAAACATTCCTCTTGCTCCAAAGTTAATTTCTTAATTTTTCGAAGCAAGGCCAATTGAATGACTTCTTTCACTCTTCACACAAGCGTTTAAAATATCTTGTAAAGTCAGCCCCATCATAAAAACTTTTCCAAAACAAAAAAGAAGGGAAAATCAGTCAATTGGGTGTCAGAAGTGTGAAACGGTTCCTGAGATCCAGGACCAGTTCCCATAACCCATCCAAAAGATCCATCCAGTCTGTAGTAACGTCTGTGAACACCAGACATTGATGCTTGACCTTCTGATTGTCTGCATGATGTAAAAATGAAAAATTAAAGTAAAGGGTCTGAACTTTAACAACAAGATGTCCCTGAGAAGTTCTGGTATATGTTGAGGGAACGATCAGACCATTTCGAAGTTCTTAAGAAATCTGATCGCCTTGTACAACAGTGACTGTTTATGATTTAGAAGAAATGCGTTCATGACGTTCAGCTGGTACCTTTGATGTCCAGGAAAAGCTGCAAATAAAGAGAGAGGGACAGTAAAAATACTGACTTTGATGCAAAACTAAAGGCTTTTTTCCTCTGTTAATAACTTTTCAGATAGCATTCATCTATGATCTCACCACAGAGAACATCTTTGTAACATTGATAAGGCCAGTGTCACTCACACACATGTAACGATGCCCTACTGATGGCTGAACGTTGCCATCAATCTCCAGATGGCCTACAGTCTACCTGTCATCGTCCTCATCCAGTCATGCTAGCAAATTTTAAGGCACTCAGAAGCAGCTGTTCTGTGTTTTTACCCACATTCCTCTCATCTGCAGAGGTTTACATTTCTTTAGCTCCAGTCTATCCTGTTTCTTTCTTGTTTTTAACAGCTGCAGTTAAAAATACAGATTTGTTGTTTTCTTTTCCACCGTAGAGTCATAATCAAATCACTTACTATAAAAGCTGCTATAAATACACACTTCAAAAACGAAATGATCTCTTTGGATATATGTGCACAGGCGACCATGCATGGACAGTTTCTGAGCTGCAGCTCTACACAATCCTCAGTAACTCTTAGCTACAATACATACTCTGTCTTAGTCCCAATACCACAAATGTCTCCAGAGGAATGTTTTTGATTAGTTTCTAAATTAGATGCAGATTGACATTATCTAATTCATATTAGATAAATTTAGATAAACATCTGCTTCTGGTACTGTGAAAACACTGATGCTTTAAATGTGTTGTTGTTTCCAGGCTGGCCTAGTTACAAAAAGATTTTTAATTTTTTTTAAAAACAGCCCCTGGTTCTATACTTTCCTTCATACAGAGGGTCCGGGCTCTGTTGAGAAATGATGGCTTCCTCAAGGTGTGGACTGCATTGCGGTGTTAAATTTTACCCAGTAGCTAATGTTTACCCGTGACGTATGTAATGCTTGCCAGAAATTGCCTAAACAATCGTCCTCCACTGTGAAGAGAGAAGTCCTAAGCCAAACGAGATGACTGTTAATGTTAATTCAATATTTGGAAGCGTTACTTTGTTCATTTCCTCGGCTGCCACTGTTAAAGCTACAGGCAGACTACCGTTCTAAAAACAGCACAGAAAATCAATGTCATCGTTCATAACTTCTTCTGCTGTTCACTGATTGACCAAAATCAAATATCGACCCGAGAGAATGGGAGTCGAGGCGAGAAAACCCAGACCGCGCTGGAAGTGAAGACCTTCAGCAATAAAACCAGCAAATTTTCAGTGAAAAATATTTTCTCAGTATGTTGAGACTCAAGCATTAAAATTTGGACAAAAACTCAGAAAAGATCCATTTGGACAATAAGATGCAAGTGCTCAAGATTCAACTGCTGAAACAACTCAAACTCTAAAACTTCTGGAAGAGCAAGTTACTAATACATTGTTAGGCTTAATACATTCTCCTTTGCAACGTGTTGCACAACAGACTGCAACCACATGAGTATAAATCGCCATAATCTGCTATAAAACTAATGTTCTTGCACAAGTGTGACACTGTTGATAAATTTGCCTGAACCTCTATTAATTTTTTTATTGAGTTTTAAATTTTCCCTTAGTCAACTGGCTGAGAAAAAAAACTCCTGTTACAAGCCATCTGAACATTTGTCATAGAGAGTGACAACCTCTGTTTTGGTAGCGCCCGTCTGTGTTTTTCTGTTTACGCGTCCCGATTGGCTGCGGCACCTGGCCAGTCATCCCAGAATCTTAAAAGCCGAGTGAAGACCGCCACTGAGTGTGTGTTTCCTCCTTCTCATTTTCAACCAGAGACGGAAAAAGGTTGTCATTGTGGGTCCTGCTGGCACACCCAAGATGGACACTTTTATTCCGCTCATAAACGATATGGACTTGTTCTACTTAAATTTATGTCTGTTGGGGTTATTTTGTTGTCGTTTGTCACAGCCAAAGAAGCCGAGACATGACAAGTGGTAAATCAAGACGCCCAGTCACCAAAGTTATCAAAGTTAAACTTCTAACTAGCTACGCAAATCAGATCATTTTGATCTGGTGCTTTAAAAAACTTCCCAACTGTGACGATTTATTCCTTGGACGCAAAAGGGCCCACACATGAAGTCGACCTCAACTTAAACAAGGTGTGTGATGCATCACAAATAGTAGATAAAGCCAGGGTGAAAAATCTCCTTTCCTGACCTGGCAGGTGTGCTCTCCTTTTTCACACACACACACACACACACACACAACATCTGTCATTTATCTGGAAAATAACACGGGCAGCTCTGCTGCAAATTACTGCCAAGTTACAGGCCTGGAACACAAGCGCTTCGGGATCAGAAGCTCAAAAACTCTTGGATGTGACTTCAATTGATGTATGTAAAACTTCACAGATAAATACGTTCTAGGGACAGAAATAGACACGCAACTGTGTGTCTTTAATCAAGATGGGTGCATCTGTCAACCACTCTACGAACACACGGATCTTCGCCACAACAAAGAGCCGCCCGTGTCTTTGAGCAGACGTGACGAAACACATCCCTCCATCCATCATATCAGCAGAACAAAATAACTGGAGCCGTTTTTAATGTTAAGAGGACATGTCCACTGTAACCAATTAGCTTGATCTTTGTGGACGGGCTGGAAGGCAGCATCTGTTTATTGTGAATCCTTTCTTTTTGTGCTGATGCCAGAAAGAAAAAAACAAAAAAAAAAGAAAAAAACTTTTCATTCCCTGCAAAAAAAAAAAAAGAAAGAAAAAATACAACGCAAGATCAAAAAGTGAAGGTGAGGACAGGATGCTTTTATCCACGTGCGCACATACTTTGGAGCAAAAGCTGCACAAAACGCTTCTGCTGGCACGCAGTCAGATGCAGGCGGAGATGCTTTGATGTGGAAATCAGTGGTGCTACGAAAGCTACAAGCCGATAAAACATTAAACTGTCACATTAGAGTACATTCATAATCACATTCATCAGCTATACATGAACATTAAGACTGCCAGCCAAAAACAAGAGTAAGGACACCCTCAGAATAAGGAGGGCATATGAAGGTTTTTGCAGTAAATGTAAAAAAAATAAATAAATAGAAACTTCTGCAAATTAGGTATGTATGGCTGATCAAAACTATTTATTTAGCATGAGCACAAATGATTTACAATAAAAGTTTAGCCATTTGTATTGTGGTTAAAGCAGCATTTTTATCTATATTTGAATCAAGATCCTGATTACAGTCCAGTACTGCATTCCAGGTGTGTTGCAGTTTTCTGTGATAAGCATGTGGGTGAGCCTGCACGGCATTTATGTATGCGTGCGTCTCAAGTTTGTGAGGCTAGGCAACTTTCCATCAGCAGCAGCGTGAAAGTTTCATAGGCATAGCGATCTTTTACGTGTTTTTGATTGTTGTGAGCTCGATTTTGTAAAGAAATAAATTAATAAATAAAAAAATCTGGACGCGGTGAAACTATAAATATGGTTACGAATAGGAGCAAAGTCAGATTTTCATTTCTCTTTGAAATCTTTTAATGTTGTTGCCGCCAGCTCTGGTTTATGGCATCAGTAATCTGTCGTGATCAGAAGACGTTCTGCGATGCGTTTAAGAATAGAGATGATGGGCAGTTTTGGGAGAAACACATGCATAGCCAGACTATAATATAAAACATAAGAAATATTGTGCCAAGGAGATTGAGTCTCTTTGTATAATGAACACTACATTATTTTTTATAGTTAAATTAACCTTTAAAGTTTTAATTTAAATATATTTTTTACAACAGGAGAATTTCAGCAGCCCAGGCTCAGGGCTACTTCAAGAACAAAAACCATCCTGTCCTCGGTAATCTATATGTACCGGCCGTGGAAAATTTCGTCAAGGAAGTGAAGAAATGTACAGATTAGTAGATGAAGAGATCCTGACACACTTCAGAAGGTTGGAGCGTACAGAGAAAAGGATCGTTGATCATATTTTGACCGTTCTTGTGAAATCTTCTTAAACAGGTTTCCAATGGGATTTAGGTTTGGACTGTGACGGCTATGGAAGAAGGCTGGTTTTATGGGCGACTGAAGTCAGCTGGCTGATTTTACGCCCCTCGTCCACCAAAGCAAAGACAAAACAACTGTAGCAGCGATAGCTACGCGTACACTGATGCGCACAGAGCAGAGTCAGCAGAGTTTCCTCTATGTGCATCTGATCTGATTCTTGTTGAAGATGATGCACAACAACTTTGCTAGTATTTGACAAAAAGGAAAAGGTTTCTTTCAGCCATGAGTCTACAACATTTACAACTCAAAGAGCCATTTTGGCCCTAAAAAGTTAAATAAAACTCATCAACAACAGCTGATGTTAAATGACCTTTAGAAGGAAAAAAATACAATGTATGTATAAGCTTTGATACATATCTGCTAATGAAAATGTGTTGTCACTATTAAAGAACCTCTATTTTATTTATTTAGCTTTTAGAATAAAGGAAAACATAAACCATGAACATATTTTATGGGGAGGAGGGTTGATATTTGTCAAAGATTATTTCTAAAAATGGAATTTTCCAATTTATAAGAAAAATATTAAAATATATGTACAGTATATTACTTGCACTTTTAGTGTCATTCTGTTGTGGAAATTTAATGCAATCACTCCACAAAAAATTTAAATTCTGCATTTGCAATTACATCTATATTTGAACGCATTGTTGGTTTTTAATTATTTTTAACCAAAGTTATTAAGAGTCACTGAATATTCTGAAGGGCCATTCTCAGTCCTGGAGCTACAGGTTACACGTTCCTGCTTTAAGTGTTAAGAGTTCAAATGGTCTGTGAAAAGCATCTCACTTGTGGCCATTTATGTCATTTCCTGTTTAGGTTCAACCTTCAACTCAAATGCCAGAAATGGAGTCAACCTGCGGTTTTAACAGTATGTGGGTCTACATCCAAGTGTGCAGATGTTTGGTTTTGAAGGATTACCTGCATGGCCCTGACCTGATCCCCATCTCACCTGGGCCAGCTCCCTCCAGCACTGCACCTCATCTCCCTCGTTTACAAGATGGAAGATACTCTGTCTGATGCACTTTAACACATCACCAGCATACCGTAACATCACCCAGGTCCAGAGTTTTAGGGAGGTGGGGGAGATTAAGACGTTTCAGGAACTTCCAAAACATTTCATGCATGACATCATATGTAAATCAGTAATCGGCTTCCAGTGCCTGAAGTTGATCAAAAGAGGCTCATTTTGAATTCGCCATGCTGGTTTTTAAACATAGATTTAAAAATTAAGAGAGAAAGATAAAAAACCTCCATCTTCCACATGATCTAGGATGCAACAGAAAGCTTATGGCTTGTTGTCTGCAGGGAAAGGTCACAGGGAGCAGCGAGGAGTGAATCAAAAGGGGGTGCAGCTGCATGTGCAGGAGGTTTTGGCAACATCAGCTAAATTAAAATGCGAGAGACAACGAGCAGGAATATGGAAACTGCTATAAATCTGTAGCCTTTTAGATAAGGAGAAGGTTGAATCTTGGAAATAAATAATTTTTACATTGAATATATTTTCAATATGTTTGTGGAACTCTTCCCAATATGGTTTTATTACTTGGCAGTCTCAAAAAACATGGAAGTGGTTGGCTCCTTTAGACTCACCAAGTCTCCAGCAGGCGTCCCCGTTATTTTGATATCGTCTCTGAATGGGTATAACAAAAAATCGTGCAATGTTTTTCCAACAAAACTCCCGCCATGTGTTTGATCCGGTCGAGACCAACTGCAGTTGACATATTTCTTCCCATCATCTTGTGAGATTATTACCTTAATTTCCTTTCCCCATTTCCTCTTTATGTATTCTGTATTCTCATGTTTAGATAGCTGTATGGCATTGTATAACTTGGAGATAATTCTGCTGTCTGATCTGGGTTTAATTAGTGTTAGAAGTACCTCCATGAAACTGGAATCATTTTTTCTCAACACCTCTTTAAAATTTCTATTAAAATAATGTCTCACCTGCAGGTACCTAAAAAATCCTCTTTTTCCAGTCCATGATCCTTCTGTAAGGTTTCAAGGCTCTGAAATATCCCTTTGTGGACAAATGAATAATAGGTAGTTAAGCCTTTTGAGATCCATAACTTGAATCTGTTATCTTTTCTATTTGGTGTAAAATCCAAATCATAGGCTCACCACCTCATAATTTTAGAATCGTCTCGGAGGCATTCAAAATATGATGCAGCACTTCTTTTTTTTTTCACGTCCTCGCAAACGTTTCTTCCTTTCTTCACGACGTCTCCGTTCTGCGTTGCAGACGTCGCAGCCAGGTAGGATGGGTTCTCGTCTTCTGGGAGCTTTGGGAAGTTTGGGGGGGTATTTGTCCAGTACGACAGATTTGTCTTCCTGGGTCTCTTTCTTTAATGTTGCTGAAAGATCCGAGGTTGGGCCAGAGGTTGGGCCAGAGGTTGGGTCTACAGACTCAACTTTTAAGGTCAAGTGAGAGGTTGAGTCTTTGGGCTCAACCTCTGAAGTTATTTTTGCTTCACAGCAAGCTTCCCCAGCCGGGGAAGTTTCTTTTTCAGTATCGTCATCTGTAGACTCGTCGTGCTGCGAGTCTTCTCTATCCGGTAACGTTTGCTTCCGAGTCCCAAAAGTGTTAAAAAGATAGTCGGAGTAATCCACGTTCTCATCTTTATGGCTGCTACAATCAAATGTGACACCAGGAAATAGCGTGGTCACAAGTTTTCTCACACCAGTGGTTACTAAATACCCGGCGCCAAAAGACAACGGAAAAAAGACGGCAGCTGTTAAAAGTTTCTCCATATTACAATCCTAGTAAATGAAAGCGAGGGGTTGAAATGGTATCTGTCAAAGGGTTGCTTGTAAAATACCTGATGTTTTGAGATGGACGCATTCATAACCTCGGATGTTCTTTGATCTCTGACATAGATCTATGTCATAGATGTCGTCATAGCTACAATGAGCTCACTGTAGTTCTGGGGGAATGTCTTGCTTCTGAACGTTGCTATGGAAACGGTCAGATCAGTTCTGCATGACTCAAACTATTAACCCTTTGCAAGTGTATATTTCAGGAGGCTGGGGATTAAAACAGGGATTTTAATAGTTAAATAGTAAGTTTAGTTTGACAATAGTATATTAAAACCATTCATTTAAGTAGGTTTTTTTATCATTCTATCAGGTTTAAAATTTTGAATCATACTTGACTTAAAAATATCTTGAAAGTAAAATTAAATGTAACTTACAGACATTTGCTGCTGCTGCTGTTGTAAAATGTGACAAGAAATTTTGTCCGCTTGGAGAAGAACTACAAAGAAATAATTTTGGTTTAATCATTTTACACGTTAGCATAAATATAGAATAAAGAATGATCCCAAAGAAATGATGCTGCCGCTCCATATTTGATGGGTTGTAAACAATCCACTCCAACACATTTGTTCTGTATGGTGCGGAAATGTAAGTAATAGACAGAATGTAATGTCTTCCAGCTTTTTCTGTGTAATTGAGAGCTTGACACCAACAGCCCACACTGCTGATAGCCGGGAAGGAGATGAATGAGTCCATTTCTATGCTCTCCTGTAAACTGGTTATGAGTCTGTTGGTTTTTTGTGTATTTTAACTATTAAAACTGGTAAACAAATGTTTATGTCTGTTTTTAAAAGAATAGCAGCTTCTCTCTTATGTCTCCATCAGATGACCAGCATTAGCAGCTTTTGGTGACATTATTATTAATAATAATTAGATTGTTTTTGAATACGATGCAGGATTTAAAATGAACTGATGAAGATGGTCTATGCGTCAAGTCTGGCCTGGGAGGGATGTCTATGGTTCCTTTCTGGACCTGTTCAACCTTCAACCCGATGTGATAGACTAGCTGTGCAAATGCCTTTCCATGCAATTCAGCTTGATTCTCATCTCCCTTCAGTACTCTGTCTGAGATTTCTCCCACTGACCTCAGTTTCTGCAGTAGGATTTCAACCAGGCCAATCAGCGAACAGAAGGAGAAGTTGTGAACGATAATATAGATTTTCTGGGCTCCTTTAGTGTTATAATCTGCTTGTAGTTTTGTTCACTGACTCCGCAGTGAACAAAGTCTTTCAGTCTGTGTTGGCCACTTCTCCTAGCATTGAGAAATTAAAGTCGGACCAAGAAGAATGTTCAAGACATTTTATTCCTGGTAAAGATGCCATTTGGCTTGGCATTTCTATTTTGGATGGTTTGCATTTACCAT
Organism: Xiphophorus maculatus; assembly: GCF_002775205.1. Taxonomy (NCBI): domain Eukaryota; kingdom Metazoa; phylum Chordata; class Actinopteri; order Cyprinodontiformes; family Poeciliidae; genus Xiphophorus; species Xiphophorus maculatus. The sequence continues at coordinate 9,448,410 of NC_036443.1, read as the reverse complement.
TAAGCTTCATGATTCCTTCATGATTGAGCTGACACATTTTATACGTCACGGCCAAATGCTAGCAATTTGGTATTGTAATCTAATTCTTTGAAACTTGAAGTTCACACCTCTATTAGACAATCATTTCTCAGTAGCCCAGGGTCTAGACCCGGTGTATGAAGCAAAGCGTAAATCAAGGAGCTGGGTTTTTCCAGGCTAGTGGGACACAACAGATAGAAATTGATCTTAAGTATGTGTGCATAGATGCGTCTTTGTCAGTGACCCTCGGGACAACCTGTGAACAACAAAAACATTCAGCAACCATGGTAACTGCGGCCGTCAGACAGTAGAAACCGATGTCAGAGAACGTTGGTGTGGTTAGTTTTGAGTTTTAGCTGAAATTGTGATTTGTGGAATTTCTAACCGTATCAGAAAAACATTTGTTCTGCTTCTGGTGTGACGTATAAAAGAAAAAAAGACAAGCAGCACAAAGCTTACTTCAAGATATTTATTATTGTATCACTGTCATCACTGATTTACATAAAATGTAAATTAAGACAGAGATCATCTCAAAGCAGAAAGGGGAACAGTATACAACACATCAAACAGGTCCTGTGCAAAAACAAGGTAACAGAAGTTTTCCTGACTACATGACTGATAAAATGTAAATATTTCACACATATATATATTTATGTTTATATATACTCATTTATTTGGTCTCATTAATCACAACTTCATGGAAAACACCAATTAAAACTTGAATCTTGTAGCCCAATATCAGTTTCTGATGAAAAAAAAAAACAGTCAATAAATGATCAGCGTTTTGGAGATTTGCAGCGTATTTAGGATTTAATTAGGAAGTTTACTTAGTTTAAAGAATCATCTTATGAATATAACATTTGTCCTCAGATGTAATAAGATGCACCAACAGATGCAAAAAAAAAACCCAGACAGTTTATGCAGGATCATTGGCTCAAAAGGCATCGTGTCACAGTGTGAATCTCTGTCCTCTAATCAAGCTCACTGCGTCCTGTCGGCTCTGGCTGAACGCAGAAGGAAGAGGAAACTGATATTTTCACAATATATCAGCTACTACAATGGACAGAGGAACTAACAAGTTCATGTCATCATATGGGAGGAGGTTACTGGTTTCTCAGTCACAAGCTGGTTGCAAACCTGAGGCCAGCAGGTGTCAGTCAGTTATGGTAGATCTGAAATTTGGTTTGATGACGTCAATATGAGACGCTACAGACTGATAGGAGGAACCAAAGAGCTCTGTAAAGGTAAAGGCAAATCTTCTGAAGTTGGGATATAATTAATTTAATTTCACATAATTACCACGGTAGAAGCCATTTGTTTGTTAAAATTTTATGAAATATATTTGTTCTATTTGATGTTTGTTGTGAATGACGTAAACTCACAAATGAACGAGGTAATTAGTCCAACATTTAGAAACTACAGCGGCTGTAATGCGCCACAACAAAGGTAAACAAAGGTAAAATAACCTGAACAGGTGATCAACTCAAAACCACTCCTACCTTTTTACTCTCTCTTTGTAGTTTAAGCACACCTGTTACCGTGGCAACCGCCTGCGCCCATCAAGACAAGCAACGATTACGTTAAAAACATAACATTCAGTCCTTTACGATATCAAGTTTCCAGGCTTGATATTTATGTCTCGATTATTAATCAGCTTCTCTGAACACAGCGATGGTTGATTGACTAGCTGTACTTGGTGCTAACGTGGCTAACACGAGTAACAGTTTAGTCCAAAGCCTTTTCTGCTAAAATAAAATCTTTAGTGTATGTCAGATACAGACACATTGCATATTGATCTGAATAGCTAATGTAAGACTGTGTAGCAGGCAGGCTTCAAGGTGTAGAAGTTGTATCAGTTCTGCCATTATGCTTTACTTAGCTAACGGGAAGCTAAGTGTGTTTGTGAGACGGCCACGCACGTGACCACGTAGAATGGGCATCAGCCAATGAAAAGCGGCCCCTCTGGTAAGGTCCATTGGAGATTAAATGTGGAAACAACATTAATGTTTATTCAACATTTCATGCAAAGAATATAGAAATGACAAAGTGAGGAGTTTGAGCAAAATTGCTACCGCAGTTGATAAACCCGGTAACTTTTCAACTGTTCTTCGTTAACGTGACATAAATAGGTTATAATGATTTTCATTCAGTCAGGACTTTACGCTGACACTAGCCACATGCATTGCAGGTAGATTGTAGTAAAGCATTGATTAATGCCTGGTTTTATAATTAGTTAACTGAACTTGTAGCCATTATTTTGTGCCCACACGGCACGATTGAACCGATCGAACCGTTATACCTAGGATTTCTGTGGGCTAATGTGTGATCTCTCAGGTATAGAAAATGGGCCGACAATCGGCCGATAGCTCTAAGATCGTGTAGTGTGCGCTGGGCATTACACATCATTTTACATTTTTCTGAAATATCAATACAAGAGAACAATAACTTTTCAAATTGTTTTATAATCTTTTGTGTGATATTTGTCTCATTTCATTTCACAGACATTTTATTTGAATAAAATAATCTTAGTTAATAATCTGCTAGGAGTAAATTTGCTATATTCAGAAGCTGATTTTGAATCTAAATTTCTAATCTTTGCTTATGTTTAGTTTTATGCTATTCTTGATACATTCACTGGTTATTTTTTAATGGAACCACAGGCAGATGTAAAATGTGATCAATAGTGAAGATTTCCACCAGAAAACAAAAACCATAGATACAAAGTTTTTACTTGTGAAAATATTCAGGAGTCAATTGATGCTCCAGGCAGGTTAAATTGTTCTGAACTGGTACCTCAATTAACTCTACGGTTTTTGGACTAAGAAATAAAAACTAAGAGTCTGAAGTAACTGAAAACTGCTCACAGTTTGAAACCTTTATATATCTATTTTAAAAGGACGTGCTCTCCTCAATACTACCTTGATTTAAACCTCAGCTGTTTCATAACGGATTTTATTTCTAGTGCACTGACTGAAAACCACTTAATTGTCGCCAGCCCTGCGCTGTCAGTGGTGTTTGCACAAGAGGTGCCAGCGTCGTCACACAGATAGCTTTCATTAAATATAATCTCCGACTGATCAGGGGCTCCGTGTTTATTCAAAGGTAATTTCCACAAAGTAAAAATCCAATAGAATTGATTGGTGTTGGTGTCAGTATACAGCCCAGCTAGCAGTAGGCCACTAGATTAGTTTTAAAACGACTCAGCTACTGAATGTATTCCCGTATTTGTTTAGGCAAATGTTGGGCATTTATTGAATTACTGTTTTATTTTGTGCTGGAAAGCAATATTTTCTAGCGACTTCAAAAAAATCTCAATCATGATTTTGTCAAAAGTGGAAAAGCTTCTCATCACTGGTGCCAGTTACTGCAATTGCTTGATATTATTTTGTTTCACCTGAAAACCTAGTAAAGTTTCTACACTAGACCCTTAAAAACATTCAGGTTAGCGAGCACATTACTCTCTTTTGTAGCAAACAAAAACTGGAGAAGTAAAATAATCCAGCTCCGATTTACGCTGTCTAATCTGTTTAAACTCTGCTCTGAAGTCAGTCAGAGAGGATTCCCAGGTCTAATCTTTGCGTAGAGGTGACTGAGGGAATATTGGGGAAAACTGAAGCAATAAAAGCGAGACTGAAGCACAGAGATTTCCTTATTAATTGTCTGTCTGAATATTTCTTTTCGTACCCATAGAGCAATACACTACATCGTCAGTTCTGTGAACTCACGAAACGCCTTGCAAAAGTTTTCACAAACTCTATGGAAGCCCGTTTCTGCCATGTATTTATTTAAAAATAAATAAATAAATAATCTCATAATAATGAGATAGTATCTGAAAATAATGAGATATCTCAAAATATCTCATTATTTTCAGATACTATCTCATTATAATGAGATTATTTATTATTTATTTTTTTAACAGAGTGGTGGAAACGGGCTTCCATACGTTTCCGCCACTCTGTTAAAAAAATAAATATTTTTCACTTAACCTTTCAGATCCTTTGTCTCCGCGTGGAAGTGTCTGTGTGAGAACATGATTAAATCACGTCTCCATTCAAGTGTTTTATCACAGTGCAGAGCTCTTAGTCTTATGAGGATCTGTCTGCATTCAACCTTCTGTTCTTTCTATGTTTTAGGGCCATCTTCTCCACTGTCACTGTTGATCTCTGGTCACTGTTGATAACAAAGACAGAAGCAGACAAGCCATCATAAATTATTATTCTTTTAAAACCCTAAAGAAAGTTTTTTGAGACAATGTCACTCACCTTCAACTAATGTGAGAACAAGAATAGGCAAAAACAATCTAAATGTGCAAAGGAAGTGGATAAAGTCTTATTGTTCCACCCATATCATGCAACACCTTGTGTTGGCAAGTAACAAAAAGTCTCAACAAAATACTTAGATTATAACTAAATCTGAAAAAGTTTTGGAAAATAAACACTTTTGTGTGACTCTGTAAACTCCAAAAAAGGAATGTCACAACACATGACTATGTGTTGTGACATATCAGTAAGAATATGAATAGAACCAAGAGGTATTTATAGAAAAGACATCTGCCTGGCAATGCTTTCAGGGATGTTCCTGTTTTGATCATCTGAAAGCCTAGTCGATACCACTGCTTCTCTTTGGTGCTGTCGATACCACGTTGCCCATGTGGTATCGACCATGTGATCCATACTTTAGTTCAGAGGTGCCATAGTGCATTCGATCCCAATGGAAAACGGTTATTTATAAACAGACGTAGAAAGCAGTGCTTTACTCATTCATCCTTCCATTATCTTCCTCTTACCTCTGATCAAATCATAGTTAAACATCCTCCTGATTAGATGCCTAAACCACATCAGCGGATTTCTGAGTATATCAGAAACTCTAAACAAAGTCTGTCCAGATAAAAAAGATCCTCTTCTCTGTAGTGCTTTGGCTTCTAGCACAACTGGGTAGCAAATGATTCCAAGTACTAAAACATGAAGCAAGATGTTGGCGGCTCTGTTCTCAGCTTTTAGCTACATGGTGTCCTCCATTTGATTCTTTGCAGTCATTAAGAAATCGCAAACTGTATGTTTTATTTATTTATTTATTTAAAAGAAGGATTGAAAAGTGAAACAAGCAGAGAGGCACTTTTTACATAACTTAGAAAATGTAAGAGAAAGCCAGAGCTAAACTCATCCAACTATTCAGAGCTTTTTTGAAAATGTTTTATTTTGACCTCTCAGTGATTTGATGCACTTGAATAATTGTCAGTTCTGCAAGTGAATGAATAAAACACAGAACATGACAATAACACTATGTTTTTGTAAAGCTGTAACCCAGCTGTTTCTTTTTGCCAGCTTGTTTTTCTGTCAATTATTTCTACTGTGTTTATCTAAAGTCAGTAAATGCATATTGTGTTATTCACCAATCCCTTTCCACTGCTGTCACCCTTCTGGCTTGTCACAACAAGCAATAATAGAAAATTCTCTCTAACTTAAGCAGAATCGCATTTTCATTGTCTAAATAATACCCAAGTAAACTAAAATTACAATGATAAGTAGGCAGCAAAATAAAATCCGTACATTACGCAATCTTTACTTAGTCACGAATAATATAAATGGAAATCTTAAATGCAATTTTAGCAAAAGCCATTAAAGAGTTAGATTGCTTAATTTTTTTTCAGAGATCCTATTACTTTAACTGTAAAGTAATTTACAGTTAAATAGATTATTACGTTACTTTAACAATCCATATTTGTAAGCTTATTCACTCACTCTGAAGTTTTGAAAAGAATTCTAAGAAATCTACTTTTTATTTTCTCTAATTTTTACCCAACCACAGAAAACAAACATGTCATGCACAACAAAAAATGGGAAAAAAATTACTGTGAAGTGAGCTCAAACCTCCAGACCACTAAAAGTCCTAGTTTCTCTATGAAAGATGCTCCCCACTTGTCCACATTAAAAGGTACAAAAAAATTTAAATGTTTTGTTGGTCTGATATTTTAATCTTCCATATCACATTTAATATCCAGAGTAAGGCTATAAAGTAAATGTGGGGGTAAAGGGCCCTATGTGGACTTTCCAAGAGTTCTGCACTCAAGTTTCTCTTAAAATATGAATAGTGTAACAAGATCCACCTTTGCTCTTACTTTTTACTCTGTTTTGGTGAACATGTTCAGGCTATAAGTACAAGTTATAAGGCATTCCACGTAGCTTGAAACCCTGCTATCTCTGAGACCCTAGGAAGAAAAGGTCTCCATTTTGTTGAGGGCACAATAGAAATGAAAACAATGCTAGAATACCACAACAGGCTATCTGGAGAGTTAAAGTTAACATCTTCATGGCTTCCTATTGGCACTAGTTTTTTTATTTTTTTGTATTCTTCTTAAGGAGTCTTGACTCCAGCTGATCATTTGTAGTTCAAAACCTAATAAAATACATCCAAAGGTATAAAGCTAATATCTTTACTTTCTCCACTCCTTCTTTTTTCTGACTGGGCATAATTAAATTGAGTCATTAGGTCTCCACACTCATCCAAACTATTGCCTAAATTGACGTATTTTTAAAAACTTTTAAACATCTTTGGCTGAGTCACAGCAGCGTTGGCAAAGAATTTGCTTCCTGTGGAGTCTTTTCACTGACTTCCTCTGTAGGTTTGAAATTACACTGGCTTATGCACACATTTAATCTGGCAGCAAGCATCTGAAAACTTCTGGCGATTCACCTTTATTCTTTAATGTACAAATTTATTTAAAAACACACGAGACCAATTAACCAAATCAACTGCTTCTTGTATTTTTTTTTGTGTGTGTGTTAATTTTTTAACTATTTGTTTTTAGCTGTTGTTTATGCTCCGTTTGAGGAAAAGAAAACTGTGGTTTGGCAGGTTCTGACATGGTTTGGCCTGGATACAGAGGTGCAGTAAACCATGTTCCTGCGTGTAAGCTGTAAATCTCTTCACAGTTTGTTGAGCTGACGGAGGAAGGGAAGGATGACGGATGGAGAAAGTAATCGGAGGAGAAAGATGGAACGATACGAGACAGGAGAGGGTTATGTGTTTCTCAAAGTCCAGCTGGGAAAAGGAGATCTGCTGCGATGGGTTAGTATTATTGAGGTGCTTATGCTTGTGCAAGACGGGCATAGGTTGAATTTGTCAGTGTAGGTCAGAGCACATCCTAGAAGGTATCAGAGTAAATCAGATAAAGTCATATAAAGTTAATAACTTAAATTCACTCATTTATAAGATTTCAAGAACCTTTCCTCAACTGGCTGGTAGAACTTGTTTTTTTCATGTACTTCAGATTAAATCATTTTTTATCGGTAATAGCTGTAATGTTCCTGCTGTGGCAGCTGCAACATGATGCATAAGGAATTATGTCTGAATATGTAGTGCAACTTTAAAATATACAATTAAACTGTATCATGCAGCTCCAGACCAATATTTTTAAATAATCCAAATATCAAGATAATTTGTGCTCCGTTTTTTTTTTATATACTTAAATGTATAAACCCTGTAAATCACAAAGTAAGCAAGAAGAAAAGGTGTGGCGTTCAGTCCGAGTTTGTAGTTGCTAAAATGTAGTTGCTGTCAAATTTAGAGCCTCCAGGTGAGTCATGCTAATAAATGCTCTGCTTAGGAGAAGAAAGAGTGAACTCCCAGCCTTCAGCCCTGAGCTCTGCACCTCTCATTGAAAATGAGTCCATGCTTGTGGATGCTGTGCGCACAGAAATGCCAATTAGGGCTGGAAACCCCAAAATGCCTGCGACGTCTGTTAAATCATTTGACACAGGATTTTCCCACTGCACTCAAACACTTATGTGCCTTTTTTTTTAAGAGTATGAACAGAGCTTTACAAATCAGTGCTGAAAAATAAATCAGTTTTATGATCTGACAACAGGACACTGGAAAGACGATTTATGGTTGGATTTTAGTGTTTGAACAGAAACCTTGTCATGGGTATTTTTGCTTGTTTTTTGGGGGGAAGTCCTAAAACTTAATTGGATGACTCCGTTCCTGCTGACTGCTTCGCCTGGGCCTGGTACAAATTAATCTTAGATGTGTCCCTCACCAACCGCATTCTGTACCAGGTAGAAAATTCATTAATATTCACCATTAAAAATCTTTTTCCTTACTCTCCTCTTCCTTTCTCTTTGGATACTTTGTAATTTAAAATTTCTTCCTTAGAGCAGGTTCTGAATTACATTCCTGTCATTGGCCACATTTTGATATATATCAATTTCTGAACTCCATACATGCTGCGGTCCAAATTGTTCATATTTTAGGCATTATGCTTGTGCCACATTTTTAATGCCATTGGCATCAGATCATAGCTAAACATCTGCCTTCTTGTAGTAGTTCAGTTTCTAAAGCAGTATCTGCATTTCATTGACATCGGCTCACCTCCAGCCACCAAAGCTCATGGCAGCGGAGAGGATGCGCCTGGCAGGAATGCCAATCCATATTTTCCTCCTTCTGCTTGTAGCATTTTAAACTCTAAATTGGCTGAACAAACTCAAAGTCAGAAGAAGTTGTGGTAGAAGCCAAAACAATTTGGGTTTGGGATGGGAGCGGGGTTATGGAGAAAAAAATAGAAAAGGTTTTATGTAGCTTAAATACCGAGCTGTGGTTCCTTCTTTGGACCCAGGAGAACCGTTTGACCCTGTCAAAGGTCGTGTCTGCCTGTTACATGAGTAACATAGATAAATGTCTCAAAAAAACAGGCTGTACCTTACTGAACTTTGATTCAAACCTGTTTCAATATGATTCATGGAATTCTGACATCAACTTTTCCTGTATTTTGGATGTTATGCTGCCTGGACGGATCTTCAGCCAAGACAAATGTTAACCAAAGGCTGTACAAGAACTCAGCTCTCAACACTGCTTGGAAATACTTAAGACTGAAAATGCCTTACATTTCTAGCTATTTCTACAAGAACCTGCAAACCCTTTCTGTCAGCTAAATGAAACAAACACATGCTGTGGTGACGTAACTAGAGCATCTGACTGAAACTCCTGTTATTTAACATGAAACCAGCGTTCATCTGCAGGAGTAATTTCCAAAAAGCTTCAAAGGAGGTGGCCTGGGGTGCTATTATCTGCCTTTGTGTTTATCTTAGTTTATGTTTAAAAGAAACTCTGACAAAGATGTATACACACAAAAGTAACAGGAACTCTTTCTGCAAAGGACAGATTTTGCTCTGGGCCTGAAGCTTTGTCAGAAAAATGAGCCAGCACTTCAAATTAATGCACCAGCAACAGAACAAAGAGATCCCTGCAAAACATCATCATCCCTGAATGCCCCACGATTTAACAGACTTGCTTTTTTTTGTAACTTTTCAATTCTTAAGGTGTTTTTAAACTCAAGAAACCAAGATGTTTTCTTGTTGTAAATTGTGTTGGAGTTCTTTGTATTGTGAAAATATAAAAGATACAATATTTTATCTGCTTGGATAAACATTATAGAAACAGTCAAACATGGCGGTGGTAATTTGATGCTCTGGTGCCGCTTTGTTTCTTTAGTGACTTTTGGTAATTGATGAAACAATTAATTCTTCTCTACAACAGGAAAAAGGAAAAAGATGAGTATTTTTATTGACCCAATTGTGCGTGACAGATGAGATACTGACACACGCCCTTAAACGTGATTTTAGTCATGCCTCAAACCTTCCTATGTAGCTTAATGAAGACAATTCTGCACATAAAAGTGAGTCAGAATTTCTTCACCTTTATGTAAAATACTTTTGCCAGTTACCAAAACTGTCAAAGGCAATTGTTGCCAAAAAGGGTGGCACAACCAGCTTTTGGTATGGGTATTTTTTTGTCCCATTTAGTAAACCAAATCATTTGAAAACAGATTTTTGCATTATTTGGGTAATATTTGTCTAACATTAACATTTGTTTGAAGAACTCAACCATTCAAGTATGAAAGAAAAGCAAAAACAAAAGAAATATGTGAAGTGCAAATCGTTTTTCACTGCACTGTTGAAGCTACTCCTCTTTATACTTCACCATGTTCATATCATCATAGATTTTATGTGAGATGACACTTAGTAAACTTAAAAATAGTAATAGCATCTAATATGTACCCTTTTTTTTATTATATGCAAGATGAAAGAATGTTTTATCACTGGTAAGCGTTATAGACAGCCTCAATGAATCCCAAGATGAATCTTAGATCAAATTGCTGATTTTATAGTTTCTTCTGCCAGCTGGCGTGAGTCCATAAACGCTACATACAAAGAAAAGCGAGTCTCAGCCTCAGGCTCTGTTCATCTCCATTGAAACCTTCAGCTAATACACTCATATAGATAGTTTTCAGTGGTGGCTAGGCCTGTCACGATATCAAATTTTGCTGAACGATTAATTGTCTCAAAAAACTATTGCGATAGACGATAGTATTGTCTGAAGACCTTTTTACACTGATTTAATGGAAATGACGAAATAATGCATGCGATTTCTTGCCAAAGCAGATTTCAGGTTTTCTCCCAGGGTGTTAGCAGTATGGTTATCTGGGACATACCTGGTCTCTAAACATTTAGAGTGCAGGGTCCAGTCAGCAGCTATATAGTGAATGGTCAAGCTCATATAAGGAGTCATATTTGAACTTGACCACATATCCGACGTAGCAGAGTAAAATGAAATGTCTTTTATCTCCTTCAGTATGTCCTCTTTAATACTGCTGTAAAGTTGTGGAATTGCCGTTTGTGATATGTATGTTTTTCCGGGGATTTCGTACCGTCTATCAAAAGTTTGCAACATTTTTCGAAATGCCGGCTTTTCAACAATATTAAATGGGAGCATCTCTTTAGCAATTAAGCGAACTACGCTGTCTGTGAGCGCGCACCACTTTGCGCCGTCCTTTTTGTATGCTTCCTGTCGATGAAATGTTTCAATGACGGTGGACTGTCGCGAACTTGAAGACGAAGACGGGCCACCGGTTGTACTTTTCCTCCTCAGCTGGAAAAACTTTACTGGATGGTTGTGCTTTAGGTGCACGTACAAGTTGGTTGTATTGCTACCCTTAGTTGCTACTATTTTATGACAAATGCGACATACCGGCTCGCAAAGGTTCAGCGGTTCGCCTCGGTCATTTGGTTTGAATCCAAAATACTCCCACACTGCGGCAGTTGCGTTCGGCTTTGAAACGAGTTCCATTTCGAGTCCCTCCTCCCCCAATATGAGATAGTGTTTCTTTACCTTGCTAACTCCTCACGGGGCTCTAAAGCTGCAGCAGTACAAAATGATGTGCGCGCTGACTACCTGACGTAATAGTCCCCTCCTCCTCCCTTCTCATTTTTCCCTTCCTAAAAAATGAGGAAGGGAGGGGTCAGTGGATAGCGCCGGAGTTGAGCCTACACATCCAGCGTCATCAATAGAAAGAGAAAAATACAAGCAGAGACGATATGGACGATAAATTAAATGACGTCGATAGGTTTTTTTTATCGTACAATTAATCGATTTACGGTTTATCGCGACAGGCCTAGTGGTGGCCATCTGTAAAATAGTAATATGTTGTGCAAACACAAAATACCAAAAACAGTAATATTTCCACATGTAAAATACAAGATACCACTTGATAAGAATAAATGTTACTGGTGCCAAAGGGAAGTACAGCTTGTGCACTATTATGAACTATTATGAAGGGGGTTTGGCAAAGAGAAATCATTTATATTCATAGTGACTCCTAAGTTTCTGCATGACTAAGAAGAGCTGAGGACTCACCTATTTATTTCTTTATGCAAGATAACTAACTAATACTAAAAACAAAATTCTTGCAATGACCTGTTATTACAGACACAATCCAAAAGTTGTACATTTAAATCTCACTTACTCATAAATTGGTGTCCTAGAGTCGCTTCATTATGGTTATTATACTGTATAATAGTATATTATTATACAATATTATATTATTATTATAGGAAACTTGGGTGGATCAAACTTTTCAAAAACTGTGGAATCAATCTGTTTGCATCTTTAAATCCAAGAAGATTCACCATCATACGGTGAGTCATTGGAAAATGAGCTGGCAAACACTTCAATAGCGAGTTTCCATGTATAGAAGGAGTACTTATGAATGATTTTCTAACCATGAACACGGTTTTGAAAACATTTAATCATGTGCATGAATTGTTGTCATAGTCAATTATTAATAATGACTGAACCGATCCACTTGCAAGTACCAGCCGAGATGAAAACTGGAATGGGTGATGGAAAATATCGTGGGTTCTTGAAAGTCCTTCCTCCTGGAGGGTTGTGAAAGAAAATTATGCAAGAACCTAGTTATATTTGTGGATCTAGTTTGATGTTTTTGCTTTTATATATATATATATATATATATATATATATATATATATATATATATATATATATATATATATATATATATAGTACAGACCAAAAGTTTGGACACACAGTTGTGTCCAAACTTATGTATATATATATAATGTTTAATATAAAATAAAACAGCGCAGGCAACTTCTGGTAAGCTTCATAGCATTGTACTGGTTTGTCATGGCTAAGTATTAACGATTGAATAAAATTTAAAAGTTCAATATAATCCACGCTTCCAGCAAGCAATAGTTTCTAAATAGCCGAGGGTTTAGACCCTCTGTGTGCAGCAATGCATAGAACACGTTACAATAATACTAGTATACACAGAGAACTGAGAAGAATATGACAAGATACAAAGAAATTATGCAAATGCAATCAAAAGAAAGTTTAAACTCAAATGCCCTTTAATTGTGACACAATGCAACACTTGAAATCTAAAGTAAAGTTACATAAAGGAAATGTGAATCCCAGTCTCTGGTTGGTTTAACACTTTTAATCTGAAAACTACTCTGACCAACTTGGAATAGTGAATGGGGGAATCTGTATGTGGGTATGAATGTTAATGTGTGTCAGGAACTGGTGCAAGTTCAGAGTCTGCATTCTGCAGCATGTTTGTGAGTTTCTTCATTTTTTTCCTGGCTCAGCAGTTTGAGTGATCTGTAGATCAAAGTGCACAGAGTTAACTTAGTACTGCAGAGAAGTTTGAGCAGTTGATGAATAAACATGAGGTGGGACATTTAGACAACATGCACATACGCGCAGCTCTTTTTAACTAAAGCAGTACATTACATCGGACGCTGCTGCACACTGGGAGCCTGCTGAATCTTAACATGCATGAAGGATAATTGCACACGCACAAGTTTAGATTTCTAACCATATTAGGACTTTGTGTTGACTTCCATTAATATTAATAACTCAATCTGTGGCTAACCTAATACTTACAACAAACCTTAATGATTATTCATACATTCTTAACCCTTACCACTAACCATAAAAATGGGGGTCTGCCGCAGTAATGCTCGGTTTTGGACTTTGTAAGGCCAATTAGTCTATTACCAGAAAGCAATTCAATATACCAGAAACTAACAAGCAACATAAACAAAGACACACACACACCCGCACGCCCACACACACACACACACACGCACACACACACACACACACACACAGACTGTGTAAAGCTGGTCCTTGGACCAAATGTACCCTCTTTTTGCACAAGTGCAATTTATATTGAAGGTTAAATAAACCCAGAGAAGAAACAAAGATCACATTCAGTGGACTTATAATGGTATGTGTAAGACTGGTGGTGAATTTAATTTCAGGGTATTCGATTACTGCCTGTTTATCTTTGAGTATGAGAAGCTAGGGCTAATCCTTCATTTATGAATGATGCATTAAGTTAGTCCTTATATACCTGAAACGCACCATGGACTGGCTAAGATATTGCAGCCAAAACCAGCTTACCCACACACATCTTCTTGAAACTCATATGTGCATGTGCCAAAATTAATGCACATGCACATATGAAAGTGCTTAAGAGGGAAACATATATTCTTAACACACTGCTTTTCCCCCATTCTCTGCACTCTGTAGTTAGCAGAAGCAAGCACTGACGAATAAACTGTAGCCAACTTCATTAATCAGTAGCAGAAAGAAACCTTGGCAGACTAAGTAGTGGGCATTTAAGAAGAAAAGAAGCAGATCTGCATATTTCCATGTTGAAAATAAAGAAAAGATAACCAAATACTATGTGTTGTATGAGTCAGGTCACAGGTCACGCGACAAGGATGAGAGTCTGCCCTTTTTAGCTGTAAAAAGAGCAGTTATTAAGTTAAATGTTTCTGAACCACCAGCAATGGTGGAACTTCCTCTTAACTGAATTTATCTATATTTCAAGTATCACTTATGATGATGGCGAGAGTCATGACCCAAAGGCAACTCTTTGTGGAGGAGGTTGGTATAAGTTTCCTTCTTCCTCTACATCAAACTAGTTTGCCAATTTACCAATAAGTCTACAAATTGAAACATCTTAAGATTCCTTTTGTTTTCCATCACTATTTTTTTCTGCTTGATCTTGGGTCAGAGGTTTGGCAGGTAAATCTGTGTGGCTTAGGCATTAGAAGTGTCTAGTTTGAAAGATAGGAACCTGATAGTTCACATTGAAAGTACTTTGTCTGGTAGAGGTAAACACATTGCCTATTACTTAAAAACATTACCTACAGTGGAGAAATGTTAAAACAGGTATATTCTTAGGATCAAACAAAGGCCTGTCTGGCACATTATAGGAAATGCTCACTTGTAAGAACCAGTACAAGTTGACTGGTTCCAGTGCCAAAAACCAAGAACGTGTAAAACGTTTCTAAAAACAAAAATATGAAATAAATAATTCATTAAATAAAAACTATTTTACTTAATACAGTATTGCTTTCCAATTTAGCAATATCATTTCTAATGGCACCGCACAGCACTGGGAAACTCTGAACACTGTATAGTCACAATGCAACACTCAGATTCCCGTGTGCGACTCACTGAGCAGTGTAATAACAGGTGGCGTTCACAGCAGCTTTAAACTTGACTAATGAAGGTCCATCCCATTTCTTAGCGATGAATTATGCATAACACGCATTACTAAATGCCCCACTGCATAGATTATTCATGCAAAAACACACACTCTGCATATATAGACAGATAGGCACAGAAACACAAAATGCTGACGTGGACAAAAAAAAAAAAAACCTGCACAATAACAAAAATATTTAATTTAAAAATCCTTCTTAATTAGGGTTTTATTATCATGTAGAAAACAATAAGTCTTAAGACTAATAAGAAGTAGATCTTATAGATTGATTGTCATACATTATTAAATGCAAGCACCACAAGGTGTCCTTTACATTTGCTCCACAACAAGCCATCAGAATGGTTTACATAAAACTCAGATCTAAAGAGTACAGGAGCCTTTTAAAACATGAATGCAGATTTCACACATTCACCTAAGGGCCGTTGGAATACATTGATAATTCAAGTGTCTGTAGCTCTTTTGGTTGAAGTCTGATCTGACATGAAAGAAGATTGTGTGCATAGGTTCCAAACTCCACCATGTAAAGGAAATATAATGGATTATAGAAGTATTAATGGCTTAGATTCTGGATCAGGAGCAATGTAATTATAATCTCTCCTGCTCAGGATCTTGCATCAGAACGGCTGAATATTTTATTGTTTTAACAGAACAAGGGCTTGCTGCCTCTTCCGTTCTTTGGTGTAAGTTGTTTTCGAGGTAGGAGCTGAAATCTCCTCCCCTCAGCCCGCTATTATCCTGCATGGCACTGATACAAGAAGTAGCTTAGGACACAGCATGGGGATCGAGAGATAGTAAAATGCGACAAAAGGAAGATGGAGGCAAGCCAAATATTTGGATGAGGGCAGATGAATGAGGGTTGTTTGTGAGGGAGTTCAGACAGCTCCTACTGTTAAAGTGGAGCAGAGGGGGAATATTCCCATGATCCTGGATGGTGCAGGAGACAGAATTCGTTCATGCATCATGTATGGATAAGGGTGATGCTTTATTTACATGTTAAGAGATGGGAAAACAAAAACAATGTAAATTTATATTTGAAATTTAGGAATGAAAAACAATTTTTACTGGATTGTCTCTGAAGTTTGCATGTTCTTCCAGTGTATGGACTTCCTTTGGTTTCCTCCCCTGCTCCAAAACTACTGTAGGCTATTTGGCAACTTATTTACTCTTAGGTGTGAGTGTGTGGGTATATTGTTGTTTGTCTCTGTGTTGGAGCTGTAATAAACTGGTGAGGATGCTTTGCAATCTAAGCCTGCTTTTCCTTGCAGGGTTGCAGGGGGGCTGGCGCCTATGTCCAACAGTCATTGGACAAGAGGTAGGGTACACTTTGCACAGTCACCAGTCCCTCTCCCCTACACCTCCCAGGAGCAAGAGGCAAACTTTAGAAACTGAGCTGGAACACTAAAGAAAGTTTACATTGAACATGTAATTGCATTTGACATGTTAGGCACACCCTCAAGTTCTTTTTGGGGGTAGAGTGATCAATTTTCCTCATATTTCACAATTTAAGCCCCAGGTAGATGTTATATATACACTGCCTCGCAAAAGTAGCCACAGTGGTCAGAAAAAAATGGTAGCTTGCCCAAATGTATGGAGGAAGGTGATTTCACCAGTCAAGACAAAATATAACTTTTCAGCCATGACCTCTGTGCCACAAAATCAGCACATCTCATCACCCCAAGTACACCATCCCCTCAGTGAAACATGGTGGTGGCAGCATCTTGGGAAACAGCTAAACTAGTCCGATTTGAGGAGATGATGGATGCCGTTATATTCTTGAGCAAAACCCGTTTCAGTCTGTCAGTGAGTTGAGACTGGGGCGGAGGTTCTCCTTCCAACAGGACAGTGACCTGAAGCATACCACCAAATTAACACTCCAATGGTTGAAGGAGAAACGTGTAAATGTATTGGAATGGTCTAGTCAAAACTCAGACCTCAATCCAATTGACAATCAGTGGTCAGGCTTGAAGATTGCTGTTCACCACTGAGTGTGCAGCAACAGTGGACAGTTGATTCCATTGAGTCATTAACTTCGTAGCAATCCCTCGTACTGTGCATGCATGTGGTGACAGTTGACAGGAAACTTGCTGCGACCAACTAGAGGTTTGAGAAGACTGGGCATAGACAAAAAAAAGAGGAACTGGTCCCGGTGTACCAGAAAATAAAAATATCCAGTGGTAATAGTGGTGGTGGCTGGTTTAGTGGTTTATCTATGGGAGATAAACAGATACCAGTAAACTAACATATAGTTAGTGACAGCAGTAGCTCCTTCAAAGAATCTGTGAAGGAAAAAAAATATCATTCCACTACTTCTTCCATCTGTTTCTAAGGCAAAATTAAGAATTTGGTTTCCAGTGGAACAGGGGGAAATCCTTTAAAGCAGAAGATAATCATTTGCAAGACGTAAGGCCTAGAAATGAGACATTTTTGGCAGCTAACATCAGATATGAAGTCAGATCAGATAATCAGTAAAGATCCCGATGAAAGCAGGACACAGGATGTTGAAAAAAAAACAAATTGTGTTGCCACATTTAGGAAACAGCACACATAGAAAATGCAGGGTGATGTAAAAAGCCAGACAACCAGAAGCAAATGAACAAATATTGACTGATTGGTTGGGAAAAACAGATATGGTTGTTATGCGGTAGAAGCAGTGACTTTTAAAGTATCGGATTTGTTTTTGCAAGAGTAGAAAAGAAACAGCAGTGAAAAAAAGAAGGACTTGTAAATTGTCACCGTCTTAAATATTTCCACCATTTAAAGGGCCCAAACCAGCTCCACCTTTCAAGAAACACAATGCGACCATGTCCACAAACCTGCTCTTGTTATTGGAAGGAAACATTTAGTAAAAAAAAAAAGGGAAAAAAGGAGAAAATAATGAGATAAAAGAGAACAAAAGTGGCAGTGGCGTAATACTAAATCACTCCTTTACAAACTGCGACCCGTTCTCTTCAAACAACCCTCAACAGCTAAATAATGAATCAAAAAGGAGATTCCTTTCAGTGAAGGCCACCTTTAATAGGCTTTTGAATGAACACTGTACACAGACCTACAAATGGCTGTTCATGGTGGACGCCAGAGGACAAAGACAATGGGATTAAAGGCAGGAAGAGAGCTTATTGGTGGGAAGAACATGAATGGAAAATAGGTATAAGAGACTAAAGTCCTCCTTTTACTGAATCGTGTGAAGTCAAACTCTCAAAAAGAATTACTCTACGGTTACAGAGGCTTTTTGAGAAAGGCATACAGTATCACCGCACAACCAGGATTTCTAACTCAAGGTCACGGCTTGAGGGTTAGGACAAAAGGAGGGGAATCAGCATTAGTTTAAGGAGATGCAGATGTTGAAACTTTGCTGTTGGGAATTAGATCTACTCGTCTTGTAAATTCGACTTTCACATTAGCCAACCGGAAATTAAGTTTAAGATAAACTCTTGAAGTGCCAAAAGTTAAATGACGTAAATGTCATTCTGATCTAATGTCTTCTTGGCCTTTAGCAGTGCCATGCATACGTTTTCAGTCAACCTTTCAGGGCTGAACTGCTTTTCTATGGAAAGACAGCATGAAGTAATGTAAAGCCAGAATTCAAAACATCCTAAACAATTCTTTATTCATCAGACTAAGACCCATTTTAAAAGCACTTGAATAGAACAGCCTCATATTTCCATTCAAGGTCTAAACTATCGGATGTTACCTTTAACGGATTAAAGGAGCAAGACGTACTGTGGCATGTAATATGACATGTTTAGTGTTGGTAATCAGATATTTCTGACTTTAGACAAAACCAGGCTTGTTGCTTCCCTCAACTGTTTCCTGTCGTGCTGAGCTGAAAGCCTGCTGGCATTAGCTCCGGCGCCCAACCCGTTCCTTTACTTCAAGGGAGCTGATCCACAGCAGCTGCCGGTCCACCATGAAATATTTCAAGAGTGTATTTCGACTACTGATGTTTTGATGATGGCTGCAGTGCAACAATGCAGGCAGGGTTTCCACTTGCACAAGAATGATGTCTCAGTTGTCACTGACTTCTTGTGCTTCTCCAGAGCAACAATCTGGTTGTTAAAATCCCACAACCATTGCAACAAACAGTTGGGACCCAGCTACGATTAATGGCTTCAGCATAAACTTAATCTCAAAGTTATTCATACCATTTTTACCAACAAGTTTCCTCTTACGGGGAGAAATAGCGTTTTGAAATAGCCCATCCAGATTCCTGTCTTGAATCTGGAGAGCCGTCTAAAGATTAGGGTGATGCTGAGGAGGCCTTTCAACTTTAAAGATTTGAGCAGCAAAAGATAAATCAACAAAACACAAGAGGAAAAATACAAAAAGCTGGTCAGCAGTTGCATGATGAGATAAGATCTCTGTATGTTCTTTTAAGGAAAGTCAAATCTAAAGAGACATAACTCAGCCCCAAGTGTTATTTTTGCTGAGTCTTTCCTGTCCATCTGTGATAAACTTGTTTTTTCTCTATAGGCGATTAAAAAGGGAAAGCACCAGAAAACTCTGATACCAAAGGACTCTTTGTCCAGCAGCCTCAGAAAACAACACTTTCACTCTTTCCTCCTTTGTCTCCCTACCTCCTACATGCACCAAGTTTTGAGCATGAATCTTCCCCCCCTTCCTCTGGCTTTTTAACAATACTTTGTCTCTTTGCACCATCCCACGTCAGAATACCACAGAGGGACGCCATGAGCCTGTCCTATTTTTTGGCTCGCTCTCCGTCTCCAACACCCGCTCATCTGTCTATCACTTCTTTTTTTTCCTTCCTACGTCACTTCCTCATCATCACTTCCATTCTGCCCTCCATGCATCCATCTCCCACACCAATGACCTCACCCATCACCCACATCACAGTGACTTCATCAGACAACAGCTGCGGTCAAGGCTGCAGATCTGGGTGTTGGTGAAGACAATCAATGCCGCCACCATGTCTGGCTGATATCTTCTGGATAACAGAAGATATGAACCAAGTCAGTGCTTCAGCTCATCCGTCTTCAAATCACCATCAGTATCATGTCAGGGGGACCCATGGTGAAGGAAATGAAATTGGTGTCACTGCTCATGGTCAAATGCAATGTCAACATCAAAGAACAACTTAAGCTGCAATAAATATTAGTGGACACTTTAAGTACCATGCTTTCAGGCTCTCTATCCTTGTAGACATGCTGGACTTGTTTATTGAGGATCTCTGATGATTAATGCAGCATAAAATGCTTTAGAAGGTAAAGTGGTGGTAATGTTATTACGGCAACTGACTGCAGGCTTTGTCACCCTTGGCCATGAATTTGCCAGTGTTGGGACAAAGAGCTGCTTTAGATAGTTTAAACTATTCATAGTCGGTCATAAAACATTTATTTGAACCTAATGCACAGATTTATATTGGTTCATATTTTGAAAAATGTCTATGGCCCACATTCATCCTCATTTCATTGGGTGAAAGGTTTAGATTACTTTGGACACTTCTGTTTTTTGTCATTTAGGCTGAAATTAAAATATATCAGGTGTAAAAGTGAGGTCTAACTGCAAACTCATTTTAAACAATACTGAATTCCTAAGTGTAGAATAGGGTAGTCTTAAATTAAGTACCTCGCAATCTCTAAAATAGTCTACTCAGTGACCTACACAATCACATGTATGTATCAGATATGCAAATGTTTTTAAAAAGTCCAGGACATTTTATGTGAACTAGAAATAGTTTTACTGCCATTGCTGTCTTTATCACAAGAGCAAATTAAACTCCATTTCTTATTCCAGAGAAATTGTAACAGCAGACAGTTACCTTTTTTAAGTGATTTTTTATACTTTGATCTTTTGGGGTAAATAAAAACGGTTTTATGGAAACTATTGTGTCTCCTCTGCCTTTGCTACTCAGTTATTCAAGCTGTATAAATTAATTATTTTTCATGCAGACATTTTGACTAATTTTTTAAGCTTTTTCGGTTATTAATTTCCAAAAAAATAAATAAATAAAGGAGAGGGGTTTCTCTGACAATAATTGAGATTGACTGTAGGTAACTTAACTCTAATTGGATTATTCTTATTCAACTTTTCTTGAAATGATGTTTCAGTGAACTGAGGCTATATGAAATAAACTGGATTGTATAGACTGGGTTATTATGGCTTCACTTTCAAGTAGATTGCTTTCTTGGATCTTGTTTCAATCTCTTGACTTGAAGGTCAGCAGTATAGTTCTTCATGCTTAGCCGGTCCCTTGAGAAAGCTGGTCAAGAGACTCATTAAAAGGATATTACATTTCAGGTGGTCTAGATCCATGCAACCAGTCTCTGTGGTTACTAAGCCTCTGATGTTGAGTATCTCCTGGCATCCTAAGACTTTCTCATCTTTACTTTGCTTTAAGCACAAGTAGAATTGCTTCAGTTTAAAAAGGTATTGCAGCTTTCGTTTTTATTTAATTACAGCATCTTCATTGTTTTTCAGAACTCTAGAGATACACATGATAAACCTGCAGATTCAACCAGGCATCATCTTTTACTAAATAAGTAGACTGCCATCTGCTGTACGACTTTCTGAATTACATTCACGGTGCTGTTTTAACCCAACTTTGAAAAAGTTTTACAATCACAAGTATAGTTTGTTTAAGAAAAGTGACTCAGCTGAGATGCATTCGTAATACTTAACACTATGTTAACCCTCTATGGCATGACTTTTTATTTTTGTGGGGAAGAAATATTTTCCTGCATTCTTTGGGAGCTTGGTGGTCCCTAATTACATGTCAATCATAAAATCGGACTCTGACACCTCCTGGAACCAGATTTGGGTTTGTTGCCTCAGGGTAACATTGGTCTAGAACACCAAGATTGTCTACACTGATTATGAGAAATGAAATACAAATCAAACAAAAACTATATTCATAAAAGAACTATTTTTTGGACAAAAATATGTCAAAAATCATGCCCCCCAAAAAATAAAATAAAGGAGCAATGTGAGGTACAGCTATGTGGTTTGTTGCCTGAGGGCAACGCCATGCCATAGAGGGTTAAGGAGTGGTGGGTCTTCACAACGGTTTCTGTGCAGTTGATGGTTGCAGGACTAAAACTCCAACTACCAGATGCACCAAAATATAAAGTCAAGTGGAAATTTAAGTACTTTAAGGACAAAAAGAAGACAATAATTTATATACGTACATAAAAAAAAAAGTTAAATCAGGTAAACGAAGATATTGCAAGAAATAAGGTAGTCTTTCTGTTCAATGCATACTGTAATCCTGATCAGAGTCTTAAGACTTTACAACGTTACAGAATTGTGTTACAGGTATTGTGAAACAGGTATTTTTCCCCCCCATTCAACTCCACCAGATTATAACCCTGTACATTGAGCTTTGAATGTGACT
This sequence comes from Xiphophorus maculatus, assembly GCF_002775205.1. NCBI lineage: Eukaryota > Metazoa > Chordata > Actinopteri > Cyprinodontiformes > Poeciliidae > Xiphophorus > Xiphophorus maculatus. The sequence goes on along the minus strand of NC_036443.1, from coordinate 9,426,166 downwards.
AAGAGACAGAAAATGTAATTTATTTAAAAATGACTCAAATTCAAACAGGTGTTGCCTCAACTCATCACAGGATAAAAACTATTACCCTTAAAATCTATCTGTGGTCTGGAACTAAAATCTATTTTTGTAAATCTCATTTGCCATATGTTCCCAAATATTTGTAGAAGGATTTAGACAGGAAGAAGCAGGACAATTCAAAAGCGGATGCCACTCACTTGGAAGAAGTCATTTGTCAGATGGGAGTTATGAGGAACCTCAGTCAAAAGAAATGCTCACTGCAGCATCAACACAGCAGGCTTGCTCCGATGCTCCTGCAAAACATGACGTTTCATTATTCCACTAAAGGAGAAAGCTCCAGTTTCACAATAAAGTCTTCTCCACTATGATGCATTGGAAATACCTGCTTGTCATGTCATGATCACTGGAGATTTGTCTAAGATCTTTCTTCCACCTTGCCATGTTTTGTTCTTCCATTCAACAAACTGCTCCGTTTGGACTTTGGAGGAGGTGTGACCTTTGAAGTCTTTGTTTTGTTCCTTAAGGACTTCTCTCACAGATGCTGTCTTATGGTTATTAGCAGTGTTGTATAGTAACGAAGTAAAAATACTTCACTACTTTACTTAAGTATATTTTGGAGTACTTCATACTTTCCTGGAGTATGAAAATTTTTGAGGACTTTCACTTTTACTTCACTATTTTTCCGAACTTAATTGCGTACTTTTACTCCGATACATTTTCAATGTGTGGTTTAGTTACTCGTTACAAAAAAGCGAGAGAGAGAAACGCAAAGTGTTTTGATCCCACCTACTGATTAGCAAGTAGCAAGCAGGCTACCGAACAAAGTCCGTAGCCTGCTTGCCTGGGCTTGTTCATCACCACCAATAGGATACACCTGCTTCGCTTCTCCCATTAAACACAAAGCAAGTCTCGCAATCAGGAACAGCCACATGGAGGAGGAGACGGAGACCACAACGACTGCAACTACGTCGGACACGGCTCCAGGGGAACCACCAGCTGGTGATAGGGTGACCAGACGTCCTCTTTTTCCCGGACATGTCCTACTTTTCAGACCTAAAAAGATGTCCGGGGGGAATTTAAAAATTGTCCGGGATTTTGGTCAATTGCCTCAAAACACATTACATAGCTTACAGTGCATTGTAGGGCACTGCGCACGGCGCTGCGTGTGACGTAATCCCTGAGCCGCGTCAGTGGGCAGCACCCCCCGCTCCGAAGTTTTCTGGTTTTTTTCTTTTGCATAATGACCAGTTGTGTGCACCACCTATTGACTGATTCACTGATTTGTGAAGTAGAGTAATCGTAACAGCTCTTTTTCTTCATGTTGGCCGCATTTTCTGTACTATTTATTTTTCTCATTTTCAGCACTGACCTTACTTGAAGGGAAAACTTAAGGCTTACAAAAACTTTGTATTTTCTGTCCTGGAGGGTTTACTAAGAAGCTGGTTCAGTTGTAAAGCAGGTTAAGTTAACCTTGTGCTATAGGTAAAGCACCTAATTTTCTTAACTAAATGATGCCTGCAGGTATATCTATTAGCAGGTTTAATTTTGCCTGCACTTGGTTGGGTACATTATTTTAAGTGTATTTGACAAGTTTACCAAAATATAAAAAATGTCATTCAACCTGCATTTGCTTTGTTTTACTTTTTACTTGTACTTTTCATTACATTACTTGAGTACATCCATTTTTACAGTAATTTCCATACTTAAGTACAAGAAGTTTCAGATACTTTAAGACTTTTACTCAAGTAACATTTCAGTCAGTGACTTCGACTTTTACCAAAGTCATATTTTGGAGAGGTACTTATACTTTTACTTGACTCTGAGATTTCAGTACTTTATACAACACTGGTTATTAGGCTGCAGTCAGCATCAGTAAGGATCTTTGTCTGTGGGGATGATCTGCCCGTCTTTTCATGGACATCCAGTTTGGCCCTCCAGCTAAGTGGAGATTAACTTTTTTGGTGTGGAAGGATTTGGCATTTGTGTCCCATAAACCCTCTTAAGAAATTTTAAGCGACTGTCTCACTGTCTCCAACCTCATTAAATTCAAAATACCTTTATTGTATTATTATATTATGTGATCCACTAGGAACTAAAAGCAAATACTTGGAATTCCTCCTCAGTCTTAAGATTTTGTTCAAAAGTTATGATTACAAAAACAACAACAAACACTAAGTTTCCAGGCAACATACTGGTTACAGATAAATGTAAAAAGTTTAGACAAATTTAAGTGCATGTCAAGTGCATTGTAACTTTTTTAAAGTTTTTGAAATTTTGACACTAACGACAATAAACACACATAATATACTTGAAAATAAGTATATATAATAGGGCTAAAAACATTGTCCATTAGAATGAAAGAGCATGTTTAGGTACTTAAATAGCATATTTTTATAATGAAAATGCTAGAGCACATTGCCTACTACCACAAGCTAAAGCTAACGTTAGCCACAAAGCTTAAAGACAGTAAAACTCACCTTCGTATCCATGAATGTATAACAAGGCGTACATCTTAAAACCTTTCTCAAGTTCACTTGTTGGAGCTTCGGATTGATGTACATCATTAATTGTTACCTTGGGCAAGAACTGCAAGCACCTAGCGTAAAATGCCATTTTCAATAGACCGGACGCGACCGAGCAGCTTATCCCCGAACACGGAAGCTGACGTCCATTGGCTCTTTGCACGCCTTCATGACGTGGCGAAGGCGGGGCGTAGGAAAAAGTAGGAGCTTCTTAAAGAGACAGATCAGGTCCAATTTCAAGTTGTCAAATTTCTTTTCTTTTCATAAAGACAAAAAAAAACTAAACAAAGGACTGAAAAAATCTGTATTTCATTTTAAAAATTGTAAATGTATTTTAATTACATCAAATTAGATCTCTTTTTTTAAGGTACATCAGGTATTATATTTTTATCCATTCTTAAAAAATAATGCGCATTGATGTCAGCTATTTGCATTAAAAAAATCTCTACCTGAAATTACAATTAGGGCAACCATAGGAGATACGGTTCAGCTTTATACTCAACCAAGCTGAAACAAAACGATCCAATCTGCAGATCATGACCAGTGTTTATTGCATGATTTTGTTTCAAAGACACTTTTATAAAATTAGGATTAATTTTAGTATAAAGAAGGGTTTCTGTTTTATTACAAATGAGGGGTGTCAAAAATTCAGCAGCAGTCAGCAGAATCACAGCAGCCTCGTCACAGGGGTTTGTTTGGAGGGATTTGCTCAGAGGTGTTGGGTCAGCCACAGCACGGTGTTGAGGAAACAGTCAACCTGAGTGTCCACCCTGGACAGAGAGTGTCCATCCTCTGGAAACCACAGCAACCTGGAGAAAAATGAAACGGCAGAAGTAAAAGGGTCTGGGCCACCATTTTAGGTTTTTATGTTGCTCACTTGTACCTGACAGGTGAACCTCTGCTCTTCAGTACTTTGTAGAGCTCTAGACCCTGATGAGGAGAAACTCGTCTGTCCTTCCCACCCAACATCAGTAGCACTGGTGCTTTGATCTACACACATTAAACACAATGACATTGATTTGATAAAGGTCATGTAAACTCTTTCTTACCTTAACTAGAAGTAACTATAATTCAAAAATCTTATCTGTTGATGAAAGTAACGTTTTATAGCATCTCTAAAACTCAAAACTGTTATGTGAACATTTTTATGTTAGAGTTTAGCACCCCCTAGAGGGCATTTTTGGTAATACAGGGAGCTTTAAAATGCTCAATAAATCATGTTAAGAAATTGCTACTGAAACATATTTGAAAATAGAAATTAACTTCTGGCCTAAATAAGGTAATTTATCTGTTTCTTCAAAGCTGTAATATAATAAAGTGTGTGTTTATATGAGTCTTACCTGTGCTGCATGTGTGATGGGAGACTTCAGTAACATTGCAGCCAAAGTTTCAACAGTAGGGATGTTGTCATATGAGAACTGAAAGCCTGCACTTGTGTATCTCCTGTAAGCAGGAAGACAGAATAATAAAACTCATGTCATAAAGTGACTATTACAGTCCCATGTGAAAGTATCCCCACCCATTGAACTTTTGGAGAGAACAAACTTACACAATACAAACTTACACAATGTTTTATTTCCCTTTCACTTAATTTATGTGTTTTTATGTGCTCATCCAACAAAGAAATCCAAACAAAAAAAAAAACAGAAGAGGTCCAGGAGGTGTGTATACTTTTTCACAACCCACCAGTGCTGCTGTGAATATTATGTACAGTTTTTCTCACCAGTCCACTATGTCACTGGTTCCCAGCAGCGTAGCGGCGTTAATGACCGGATTCCTGGCTGCACACGCTCTGTAGGAGTCTGGGTACTGACCAATCAGATGACAGGACAGGAAACCACCATGGGAACCACCGATCACAGCCAAGCGTTTGGGATCGAGGGTTTTGTCATTCTGGAGCGCAGCCATAACAGCCCGCTATATTACAGGATGAACACAGACAAGATTAATTTCATGGTGTTAAGGTGAAGGATCTCTGTGCTGTGACAAACACTCATCTGCTAGAACATCAACACATCGCTCATCATAGGTTTATTTCAAGAGACAGACAAGGAAAGTTGATACCTGAACATCTTTTACATCCTGACTCCCGACCTGACCAATCAGGGATAAAATGCTGTCTTGTCCGAACCCTGTGGATCCCCGATAGTTCACTGGATGGAGACAGAGTGGCAGAGAGGCAGAGTGACGTCGACTGAATTACAGAGGGATCAAACCCTTGGAGCCCAAAAAAATAATAAAATCTGGTTATGATTATGATCACTAGCATACAATGTAATCCAAAACAGATATTTAAAGTAAACTTTTAAAGTGCAGGGAAAAAATCCAGGCTGACATTGCCACATATTACACACAGCAACTTTACATAAATGGGATCTTTCCAGATGTTTTCCTCAAAAACATCTGTAAGATTATGAAAGTCGCCATCTGTATGTTTCTGGGAGAATTTCTGCAGACAAGCAAGGAACGAAAATATCTCACCCATAAGCACGGCAAAGCCCAGTTCAACCAGTCCAGCGGTGGTGCTGTTCCACTCTGCAGGGAACTGGGAGTGAGGGCCACCTAAACGAGCAAGGCATTATTCTGGGTGTTTATATGTGCCGTTTTGTTATGTGAAAATTTCCCATGCAAAGCCAAAGAGAGGTCCAGACCATGGATGAAGACAACCACAGGTGTTCCGGTTTCACAGAGGAGATGGGATGGTTTGACCAAGATGGCCCCGAAATCTAAACCAGCTGTTTAGAAAACAGACAATGAAGAAGAACGAAGAACAAAACCTATTCAATCCAACATTTGGTTTTCTTGAAAGGTTTTTTTGATTCTAAACCTTGCAGAAATTCACAAATGGAAAAATCTCAAATGTTTTCTGTTATTTTATTGTTCATATAAATGTTCCAGCTCTTAAATGTGCAGTAACATTTTTTTTTTTAAATCTATGTTTTTTTTTTACATATTTGTTAAAACTGTCACCATGTCGTGCTTGTATGTCCTGAGACAGATAATCTGTCCATCCAGGTTTGACAGATTACAGCACACGTTTATCATGTTATACCCCAAGGAAATCTTCTAATGAGACAGAAGCTGAAAGCTCACGGTAACGTAGGTTGTCCTCGTCTGATGTGGGTGTGACATCTAGGACCGTCCAGAGGTAATCAAACGTCACGACAGGCTGCTGCAGAGTTCTCCAGGTTACAGTTTCGTCTGCTGATGGGAGGAATCCCACTCTCTGCACATACCAAAGCAACACATTATGTGAGCTCTAAAACCCATTCACCTGGGTTACATGATGTAGGCTGGTATTGGTGTGTGTGTGTGTGTGTAGTGTGTCTGACCAGGGTGGGAGGCGAGTTGGGGCTGGAGCAGCAGACGACCATCAGGTCTCTTTGGACTGTCAGTAGCTTCCAGCTTCCATAAACCTTAGAAAGATCAGAGAAGTCTGCAGCCAAAATGCAGCAAAGACAAAAAAAATTGTCAAACTCAAGTATTAAATCCTTCTACTTCACAATTGTGTGCAATTATTTTTTTGCTCCATCACATTAAATCTCAATAAAACACACTTGACATTAGTAGTTGTAATGTGACAAAACATGGAAAGGTTTGAATACTTTTAAAAGATGTATGAGTTTATGATACATAGATAACAACTGCATTGTCAAAAGTGTTCTTCCATTTATAGAGCTCGCAACCCGGGGCTCTAATTTTGAAATGTCATACCTTCCACCTGTCTCTGGTGTTCTTGGTGAAGATGAGACGAGGAATGAGGAGGAGGAGGAGGATTTGGAAAGTAAGAGTCAGCAGGAAGAGGTGGAGCCGAATTTTGGGCAAAAGGAGAAGGAGGAGGTGGAAGAACAGGAGACAGAAGAGGAAGAGGAGGAGGGAAGAGAGGAACAGCCGGTGGAGGAGGTGGTGGCGGAGGTGAATACAAAGACCAATAAGGGGATGGAGGGGGAGGAAGGAGAGGAGTGGGAGGCTGGGAGGGAGGAGGAGGGAAAATGAAAGATGGAGATGAGGACAGAAGAGAGGAGGATGGGGGAGGAGGTGGAGGAGAGGACGGACTCTTACTATCAGAGAGGAAAGAGACTTTCTTTGTTCCTCTGTCCACCATGAAGACATCCTGACAGGAGAGACAGAGCAGTTTAATTACTAATGACTCAAAATCAAACACAGCTCGCTTTATTTTGAAATGAATGTATGAATGAATGATATGGCATGAATATCTACTTATTGGTTGCAGACGGCGGTGAGTGTTACCTTCCAGTTTCTAACGGCGCTGCTGAACACGACTTTCTCACCGTCCGCAGACCAGCAGTGGGACGGCAGTGCTTCATACACACCTGCAAAATCACCTGGAACCATCAAAAATGTATAGGATTACTAATCTAGATATAACCTAGATGTTTATTTACTAAAGCTCCAACAGTTTAGACCAACGTGTTGCACTGAGTGAGTCTTCATTGGGTGGCCTGATTGGCCTTTAACCCACCAGTCTGAGGTCTGCTGACCACATCCAGCATGGTCGAGGTCTTCCCACTCTTCAGGTCCAACTGTGCAGGTTTAATATTCAACTGTTAATGGACAGAAAACACACAGAGAAGTACAAAACAACTCAAACACCCCGCACCTGCTGTACACTGAGGCACTGGTTGTGGGGCCCAAACACACTACCCTGCAGGTAGATCAACGTGGATCCATCTGGACTCAGCCTGGGACAGGACACGGAGAGGTTGTCCCCCGATATACACTCTGGGACAGGAGAGAGGGCGGTGTAGATCACAGAGGTCAGAGGTCAGATGATCAGAGACGAATACGTTAAAAAAAGACGGAGGTAAAGGTCTCACCACAGTGTCCATCCAGGCTGAGTCTGAATAAAGCCGACCTGAAACACAAGGATGACAAAAAAAGGCACAGAGAAGGTAAACCCCAATTTCTCCACATCATGCTTTAAATACATTTCTGGAAAGGCTTTGAAAAATTGTTTGAAAAAATAAGACAGAGAAATTAATTATCCACACACAATCCTGGCATTTTTAAATTTACTGAATTTATTAAGCTATGATTGAGAGTCAAGGCAGGAAAATATTAGAACCGATTCCAATCAGGAAGTAAACACTTATGCCAGGCTGTTAGAATAAAACCGACGGTGAATCCTCCTGGTAAATACTTGGTAGTGTGAAAATAGTTTCCATATCAACAGCAAAGAAAAATTCTGAAATGAGGGATAGCAGCAGATGTATTCCTAAACAGTAGATGCTCTTTAAGGTTTTTTTTTTCTCATTGCTGTTGATGTCCAACATAAATAACTAAAGAATGCTCTGGACATTTTACTACTACTTTGAGAAGCTCCCAATCTTCCTCCAGCCTGTAGTTTGATCATTTATACATGTTCATACATTAAATACTTAGACGGTCAAGATATAAGTTAGGTTAAAGCGATAAACTACTTTTTCTGTCATCCTGTTTCACTCTAGGTGTGTATAATAAAGTCTGAGACCTGCGGTTGGAGCAGAACTTCAGTCCAAGTCTGAAAGGTTCATGGTACCAACCGACAAAAAACACAGCCTGGCTGCCAGGAGCCCACAGAGCCTGTGGAAAACATTCATATACTGATCAACCATGATAAAATAAAGTTTCTGCTGTGATTAAAAACATCAGTGACGAAGAAGTGAGGTTAGCGTCTCTCCTCACCTGTCCAGGTGAGACGTCCTGCGGGACGCTCTGCAGTACATCGATCTCACCATGATGCAAATCCACCACACAGAGCACTGGGACACTCTTACTGGTAAGAGCCTCGCCCCAGTCTTCACAGTACACACTCCTGTCCTGTGTGGACACAAAGACGTCTCCGTACAGCAAACTCGATATCAGGGTGTGTTTCTGTGGCGATGTTTGTCAACCTTTCTGATCGCGGATTCTCCAGAACGCGTTTCTGCCGACGAGCTGCGGCTACGCTCAGCTACGAACAGCAGCTTGCTCTCACACTCTGACCAGGACAGGCAGCCGAACTGAGCTGGACGCACACAGTGAGACATGAGGGGCGTGTCAAAGTACCACACTCACGCACGACGCTCAGTCCGATCTCTTACTGTCGTCGTACACTCTGCCGTGGATGTTCAGGGCAGACAGGTTCAGGCTTTTCCTGAGGCCGTGACGGTCCCAGATCTGAACAGGAACAAGCACAAGCAGCAGCTTATTGAGATGTTAAAGCATTTGTCCTCCTGGGGATGATTTTGATCCATCGTTCTAACCTCTAGGAGCTGCTGGCTGCCCGTCTCCCTGACAACAGCCCTCAGGCCACGAGTTGGCGACAGTTCACTCAATAACCTGAAGAACAGAAATGAATACTTCTGCAAAATAGTCACCATTGTCATCTGAAGAAAAAACTGAACTGGAAATCTTTGATTAATTTTATTGCCAAGTTATTATCCTCAAGTTCACTGAGCTTATCAATCACAATTGACTAATGATTAATTGATAGGTGACCATTTTCTCTTTTTTCCATAACACTAAGGACTAAGTTTTCCATAATTTAAAAAACAAAACACATTTTTATATTTTAATCATTTGTGGTTGAGAAGTTCACACTGCTCTATCAGGAGGCACAGCTGAGTGAGTGCTTTAAGGTGGAACTGACAGAGCTTGTCGAGTGTTTATGTTTCATAACAGAACCACATCAAGTGCATTTTACATCTCACGCCGAATTCTGGACCGTTTCATTTTCCCGTTCTGGTATGGCTCCGCCATCTTTGTTTCTGCCTTAACTGGCTGGGATTAAGGTTGTCCAGTCGCGCCCTCTTCTGGATGGTGGGCACACTACAACACTAAAAGTGGGTCTAACTAGATAATATCAGTTAAAATTTTAAACAATTAATCGCAAGTCAATTAATTGTTTGCGTCCCTAGCTGAGCCACACCTCTTGTGCCGGCAGTTTTTCACAATAACTATTTCCATGTGCACAGGTTGAACACAAACATTGTTCCATTGTTTTTCACTTTTTATAATCCCATGTATGGTGAAAGAGAGAATGCATCTTCTATTCTGTAAGATCCTGTGGATCGTTGAATCATTATTTGTGCCAATTACAACAAACTGTACAGCCTGTAGGTTTATATCACTTTAAAAATATAGACATTTATTCTTGCTTAGTAAACCTCAATATGTAGATTTCTTTTATGTAAAGGCATGGTTCAATTCCAATTGAGCGAGAGGGAGGAAACATTTCTGCAGTGTTGTTAAGTCTTTGCAGCTTAACAGAAGTCTGCTCTGTCTGACTGCTGTACTTTATTTCCCTGATGGTTTTATAAACCTACAATCATTCACTTCAGGAAGTCTTTTATTCCAGCAGCTGTCACTCAAACAAATGAAACATTTGTACAGGTTTTATGGTCAAGACTTAATAGCAGCTGTAAATATAATTGAGGATAAAACAGTTACATTAAAGCAAGCACCACTCACTCTCCAGACAGTGGTGAACATGGTCCAGGTGGGAGGACGGTCCTGATGCTTTTGTGGTTGTTGCTGTCAGCGATCAGAGTCCACTGCTGTGAGTAGTGAAGTCTGGAGTTTCGGACCAGGTCAGTCTGGATCCACTCTGCATGTGTACACAGTAAAAAGTTGGGATTTATTAAAAGGGGCCTCCGGCAAAAGTATAATATTAATTTTACGTTGCACAGAGGCTTTATTTTGTGTCCATAATTGTTTGCAGAAATGTGATAGTTTCAGTATCATTAAGGTCCTCAAGCGATGGAGGGCAGATCTGCAAAAACTTTACAATGTAGAGATCTGGGAAATAGCTCAACAAAATAGAAATGGCCTAGTCAAAGTTTGGACTTATATCCTATTGAAATGTGACCTTGAACAGGTGTACATGTACAAATATTCCTCCACAGCAATGTGCCAGTTATCACAAACAGTTTATGGTTGTCACTAAGCATGGCCCAAGAAGTTATTAGATTTATGGGGTGATCATTTTTCATCATTTCCATTTTTTTATGGTAAGATTTGATTTCAAATTAATACAAATTTTGCCAATAGCTTCCAGCATTGTTTAAAAATAATTAATTTATTTTATTGACAGCCTTATTTTAAAACAAATTTAAGAAACATGACGACTTTATTAATAATAATAATAATAATAACAACACAATTTAATTAATAATAATAATTTAGTCACAAATGTGTAATTAACAAATAAGTACTGTTCAGCATCAGTGGAAGAAGGCTGTGTTAGCTGCAGCTAGCTCACCCGCTGTCACGGTGTAGATCCGGACTTCCGGCAGCTGCTCCTCGCTCACGCGAGCTGAAACCGGAACAGCCAGGCCGCTGACCTTTCCGTACAGCCCGGTGATTTGGTCGGAGTCCATCCGCGTCTGAGGCGACACACACGGCTCACTATGAACCACCAGACTCAGCTAACAAGCCTGATAATGGCACCGTCGTTGCATGAAAGTGTTACTCCTCAGGAGCAGCAGCCAAATGCTTCTATTTCAGGCCAAGAGCTAAGCGCAGCCCTCGGTCAATGACTGAAATGCATTTCAGGAAGCCGCTTCAACACCAAACCCGAATGATTTTTGCTCTACCTGCGCTGCGCCTCCATGTTGGGACTATACCACCTTGCTCAGTTCAAAGTGGGTGTAGTGATGAAAGCAACCACGAGGAGGCAGCAGAAACAACACCAAAATAAAAGCATTTTCTTTTGAGTTAAATATAAACATGAGCCACCGCCATAATGGTAGTGGGTTTTTACTTGGAAATGTATACTTTTCCCGGAAAAGACGTGTTGAACTTTCTCTATTGAATACATTTGTGTCCATCTTAGATTATGCTAATCCAGTAAAACATTTGCTTTAAGTCCCCACCTCCCATTTTTCCATGTGGTCAGCATGGACTCGGTATGAACATCAAATAAAAAGACGATGCATTAAATAATATCCATGATTTCAGATGATAAATCAAAATAAAAACCTTTAAATGCTAAGATAGACAGCACATTCTTTGATTTTTAAAACCATAGAAAAAGTATGATTTTTTTAAAAATTGCACACATGCCCATTAGCCTTATGCTGACTTTACTTGTAAGAAAACGCACTAGTCCAAAACCAATGCAACATTTCGACAATTTGGAATAACTAAAAACAATGTAGATGTTGAACTGCTTTTTATTTCATTTGATTCCCTCCAAGAAGGATCAACAACACAGTTACTAAACTGTAAAAGTTTGCAGTGACTCTGCAAACATTCTCCCTTCTTCTGGTTTATCACCAGTTCAAACTGTTTGGCAGCCATCAAGTTCACCAAATAAAAGTCATTGAAACAGACGGATGTTTAATGTGAACTTCATTAGTTAAAAACAATGTTGTCAAACTTGCTGATCAGCAGCTGTTAAAACATTTACTGTTGTCTAGAGACTAAAATTCATTCAATTCATCTCACATACACATATGTCCATGAATCCATGTTCTATGTGTTACATACACGTAAATATTTTATGACCCGGTAACCCTCGTCAAATGAATCGGAAAGAAAACTTATATAAACCTCTGTCATCTTTAACCATAGTTGTGTCTGTAAACAGTTCATAATTTCAAGTTTCTTAAAAAAACCCCACTTATTACAGCTCTTATAATAAATTAAAACAGTAAAATACAATTTTTTCCACCAGAAAAAGCTCACTTATTTTGTAAAAGCAAAAACAATACAGAGATGACAATAATAATGTTTCTTTTTTTTAATTAGGCATCTTCTGGATTCACATGGTAAGTGTTTTATTTCATGGTTAAATTAATGTCAGATAAAACACACTCGCACACAAACACCACACACGTTTCTCAAAGGTTGCATTCCTTGAAAAGGTTTTTTTGGCTGCTGAAGAAGCCACTCTGGCTGGGTGAGAGACATGAGGCTTTCAGGTGGGTAAACAAGGAATCGGACATCCCATACAGTAAAGACACTTAGCACAACGTTTCCTTGGCTCCTTTTTTTGCACAGAATCAGATTCTTTAAATGTTTGGTTCAGATTTCAACCCTGTTCTGCTACTTATTAATACAAAACAAAAAAGCATCAAAATGTTTTCATTAAAACCACACAACTGGTCTGGCAAAAACGCTTCATAGCAGGTAAAGCTCTTTGTAGAGCAAATGAAGAGCACAAGTGAAAAAATCTGAGTCTTTTTGTGTCTGATGGGGGAAGATCCGAAGGCATCTCAGTTCCTCATCCGCTCCCTTCTTGTCCGTCCCTCACATGACATCAGCGCGTTTGTCCCTGACTTTATTCCTCTGTTTCGTTCGGGCTTTGAAGGCAGCTGCGTTGAATAAATGCTGTTGAAGGGGAGGAAAAAAGTGTTTATGCTACATTAGGAGGAAGTTTTTCTAGGGTGTAAGATTTCTTCGCCAGAAAAAAACATTTTTCCGTGAGGAGGTAAAAAAAAGAAATGACCAGAGTTACCCCAGTGCATTATAAGCCTGGCGGGCCACCAGGCTTTACTTGTGCCCCCACCAGGCTAAGCATTGCTTATTTTTTAAAGTCTTTTTAAAATGTTTGCATCTTTTAAAACTTTATAGCTGGTGTTCAAGTATTAATCTTCCAATCTTTCAATAACACATAATTATCAAGTGATATTTTCAAATTTCCTGTCAACTTTAAACATTTTTTAACTCAAAAGCACAACAGGCTGCTGCCTGAGCACCCAACCACCGGGCTTAGCAAGTTTTCTGGGGGAAACCTTTAATGACTATTTCATAAACTAAGACTGAATAGCAATACATACCAGTAGAGAATGTATTGGCCTTTATTTTAAACCAATACAATTTGAAGAGGTCATGTTTTAATGGTAAAAATTAAATGGCTATTAAACTGTGTGTTTTCAAACATACTTTTTATTCTGAACAGGTATTAATGGTCTTAAGAGCCAGGAGTAAGCTAGTGAAAAAATTAATTATACCTTACCTTCTCTGCCCGTGAGATCTTACTGCCTTTGATAGTAGCAGCATCTAAGATGAGGGGAGGTCCAAGGCCAAAGATGTCTCGGAGTAGCTGGTTGTACTGCACAAAACAAGTTACATATAGAGGTTGGTTGAGGACAAATCGCCTTAATGTTCTACACAGCGTGTTTTATTGTGTTGGAGCGTTGTTACCACACCTGTAAATGGTGTCTAACTCCAGATTCTAGGATCTCCTTGAAGGCATCGTAGATTCTTTTCCTCATCCACCCATCGATGTAAACGCTCTCCATCCCAAATCTGATCTTCTCCTCATTGAAATCCTCATTCTGTGGGGACAGAAACTGGATGTCAGGAACTAAAGAGACAACAGGGATGCAGAAGAAACCTACTGCAAACAGGAAGCCAAAAGTCAAAGCCTCCAAGTTGGAAATACTTGAGACAGTTACCAACCTCTATGTAATGTAGCACCTCTCTGAAGATGGAACGCTGTTTCCTTCTGTCATTTTTGGCTCTGTGTTTGTTGCCGTCTGTGGCTAAACTCTTCAGACATTCGCACAGACTTTCAGTGTCCTCCACCTCAAACTCCTACACGAGCAACATAGCGTTAGTGACGCTAAATCAAAGGCATTTACAGTGCTTAGCAAAAGCATTTATGTTCCTTGATATTTTTCCCACATTCTATCAAGTTACAACCCCAAACTTCAATAAATTTTAATAGAATTTTATGTAATAGATTGATCTGCGTTCAACAAAATATTCATCCATTATTCATCAATAGTTACACTACCCTCCACCATGCAAATAGTATTTGTTTGCGATTACCTCATCTATATCTCGGCCCAACTCCACCAGCAGAGCAATCGTCTCTCCCACTGCAATTCTGTAGTTGACGTCGCTGCTCTGCAGACAGGCCTGCAGCTTAGGAAGGTGCCTACAAAGAACACAGTGAACGCATAATCAGTATTTGGTAACGATTACTACCAACTAATGACATTATACAATAACGTTGGAGTACATTAGACAAAGTCCTGGGTTTAAATTCCAGCTATCAAGGGACGGCTGTTCTAGCTGAACAACTCATTGAGGTTGATGCAATGAGTAGCTTCTCATTTCTAAAAGAACTTGTGAATGCATGTGATATTCAAGACAGCACAATGAAATATCAGTGTGTGTGAGCTGTTTTGGTGGTGACTGTGTTTTGACTTAATACAGACTTCTTCTGCAAATCTTGGCTGATGTTGCAATGTGCGTTTCGAGTATTTGTCCATAAAATAAGTTGATATACATTCCACAAACACAAATTTGTGGAATGGGCAAAATAGGATGGTGGGTATTTTTTTTTTATGTGAATATCAATAAATCTAAAATAAATTTAGATTGAAAACAAAGGATGAAAAACTGGATTTTCACTCAAATTTTACATATACTTGTTTATTCAACTGAAAAAGAATGTATCAAAACAAAAAAAGTGAGATATAAATCTTTATTTGGAGTATTAATATTTATTATGTTTTTCATGTCCACTCACAGTTCCAGCAGCTCAGTGAGTTTGGAAGTGGGACAGAGTGTGGCCAGCAGCGACCAGGCCTGCAGGGCGGCAGTGTGGAGGCCGGGCAGACCGGGTTTGGGTGTGGGCAGCGTTCCTTCTGTGTTAGGGTAGGAAGATGAGAAGACACTCTCCAGAAGAGCCAGTGTCTTCACCAGGTCCTGCAACAGTTCAGATACCATGTTAAAAATGTGCATTGAACAAAAACTAAATACAAAAGCCAACATATATGAAACTCATTTATGCTTTTTTGGGTGTTTTGTCCCAGGTTTGTTATTGAGTAGTTGTGTGTTAGCACAAAACGTTGCAAACAAATCTCACCTCTCCTTCTTCTGCAGTGGAGACATAGCAACACATCCCCAAAGCCCTGGCACACTGATGAGACAGGAGATGAGCAGATGTACATTAAAACACTGAAGTTTTCTTATTAAGCCATACTGATGTACATCAATGTTTTTATTTATTTATTTTTTTGTCTAAACAGTGACCGTGAATTGAAACAATTATGGTGTTTCTCTTTTTAAAACATCCAAAAAGAAGCAGAAATCTTTATTTAAAAACAAAGCAGTGTATGCATATAAAATGTTCTGAAACAGATGTGTTCAAAACTGCTAATCCCACATTTTAATCTTGGTCTTTTTTTTATCGTCCAGAACTTCCAATCAGAAAGAGTGTTTTAATTTTAAAGTGCGATTTGCTAAGAAGAGGGCATCACTCACGCTCTGACGAGCTGCTATATTGGCACTGTCGTCACTCAGGATGGAGGTGAGAACAGGACAAAGCGACTTGAAGCCCTCCTCGGCCTCGTCCCCTCCTCCGAGCTGGATGCACAGCATCGTGAAAACGTTTGCCGCCGCGGCCTGTTCCTCTCCGACGCCTGCAGACACGAAGGGACAGAGGAAGAAATTCAAGTTCGGGCGACCTAACTGGTTCACTCTAAGAACGATGTTTTATATTGCATCAAACAAGCTCAGGCAAAGCTTTCATAAAGTAATCAGAAAGTTTGTGTACAAACAAACAAAACTAAAGCATGACGCATCAATGATGACACACAATGTCAATCTATTAACTCGATTGTCTTCGGAACCTTTTTTGAGACTTCTCTCCAGGTAGTCGCGCACCGTGAGACGGTGGCCTGTCAGGAAGTCGTACAGAACTCTGGAGGAGAAAGCTTGTCGTAGTGACTCCAGGGCTGCTAGACGAGTCTTTGCACTGGAAGAAAAAGACAAACAGAGCCAGACTTTGCAATGAGACAATAGAGGCAGTCAAAGCTTTTTGATGTTGGCTGCTACAATATCCATCTGTTGTGGCAATATATTATTGTAAAGCAGAGTTTAATGCGCAGAACTTTGATGATCAGAACCCAACAAACTGAAGAAAACTGCACAGTAGAATGATGAATATATTTGCATAGAAAATTACATTTTATAGGAGAACACAGTTACTTCATCAACACTGCAGCCCATAAATTCTTGTGTTTTCAAACTTTTAGTTGTTTGACATCTTCTTGCTGCCAATCATTAATTCAAACAAGTCATCTGTCTAATAGCATTTTTGTCTCCACACACTAATTCTTGGCGTTTTGATTTTCAGGATATATTGTCCTGTAAATCAATTTTCAGGATATAATGTTAGGTTCTAGCAGACCATCGTGCTACCACTATTTCTATTTTAGAGAAGCTAAATAAAAACCTTCACCTTCTGTCCATCAGGTTGTCTATACACTGCTTGAGCTTGTCTTCTGTTTCTTCTTGTGCAGTCTGTTCATCCACCTGCTCACTCCCTAAATATGACCAGAGAGCACTTAGAAGATAAATGTTGCGCAAAGTAGTTGTGAACAAGTTAAGACATACTATTAAACATTCAGAAAAAGTTATCTAATATTCACTACAGCAACAAGAACTAAATTTGTTTAATCAGCTGCTCTAATTTAATCAGCCTGCTTTGTGCATTATAATATCTGTGTCTCTGTACAGACCTGGGCCCTCTTCCAGGACCGAAGCAGTTTCACTGGCGCTACTGTAGTGGCTGAGAATGTCCGATGTCGGCTCATCGTCACTGGCTGCAGATTCTCCCTTCATCCCGTTTCTAACACCTGGAGACAAAAACAAAACATCCACAGAACGTGAAGCACTTGGAGGGAAAAACACCCAACAAGAACAAAGAAATCTTTTTAGTAGCAAGTTAAAATGAAGTGGGCTGAGAGAATAAGTCAACAAACGCTGTTAACAATGATCAGCAGCAATGATTGTTATTTCCACAAGCCAGGGAAAAAAACAAGTTTAAAATCAGGAGCTCTTGGAAAATAAACTCACTGTCAGCACATGTTGGTACCAGGTGAGGGTAGAACCGAGATTTGTGCTTTAGTGGACCAAGGAAAGACTTGGAACCCAGACGAAGTTGTAGAGTGAGTGTGAGTGGAAGAGTTAATTACTCTTAGAGAGAAAAAGAGGCAGATTGTCTTTGTTCATTTGCTTTTCAATCATTTGTGTTTCTGACTCAAACACTTACGACCCGAGTCAGTTTCTGGTTTCTAGATACAGTGGACCCCGCCTGTTTGCCGTTATGTATTCACGTATTACCCTGTACGCACATTTTTTTATGTGGAACACAACTGAATTTTTTATGGAAAATTTGCCTATTTATGGGTTTTTCTGCAGAACAATCCATAAATAGGCAAATATCTAAAATAGTTGAAAGAATACCCCAAAAGTAGCGTTAAAGCAAGACTATATGTTAGCTTCTGCACTAGTCCCCAAACTGTTTCTACTGGGTGAATTAATACATATTAAGGTATATTAACATATGCAGTTATAAGCAATTTTAGAGGGGGTCTGAAGTTTTTATATTTTGGCTGTTCGTGGGTGGCTGTGGTCCCTGAACCCAATGAATACTGAGTGCAAACTGTATACCCTATAATTAAATGGAAATGCAAAGAAAAATTTGACAACATAAATCTTGACATGATCTCATCAGACACTAAAATTCCAACATTTTCTCGAATCAGTGAATGCAGCTCAGTGAGATGCTACCAGCTCAAACTGCTAGCAACACACTTCGGTGCCGAAGTTTTTACCAAGTTTTTACCAAGGGAAGACTGAACGCTATTCAGTTTATTTTACTGTTAAGTCAGAGGAAGCAAAGAAGCTTCTATAAAGAAAACGGTGTATTCTACTGAAACTTGATGACTTTTAAAAGTGAAGAAAACAAAAAGCCTGGAATCTGAAACGTGGAATTACAAAAAATAAATATGGATTAGACACTGGCCACAAAACCTACAATCCTTGCATATGTAGTTTTCAAAAAATTCACAATGAATGATAAAATTTTGCACACACACATTCATGCATGATTGCAATTTGCTACAAACTGGGCCAGGCTTGTACAAACGATGACATTCATCAAGTAAAATGGCTTTCAGGATGACATCCACTAGAGGAAAAGGTGTTTTTTTATTTTTTTCTATCTATCAGGACATAATAGCTGGAAACCGCTGAACTGGAAAGGTTTTCCCATTAAGCAGTACTATGTGATGGTTTAGGCTTTTATTAGCACACCGGGGGTTTGTTCCAGCACAGCTCTGCCATGTGTGGTGGAGGAAGAAGAGGCAGGCAGGTTAAGCTAAGCTAACTCTCATGTTTCTGCTGCCTCAGGACTTTCTACTGTTGGTGGGATTACTGAAGACCAGCGAGGCCGTTCATCGGTCCCCTCATTGGGTGTTCACGATCCAGAATGGTCACGCTGCGTTTGTGTTCACGTTAAAAATCAACTGGTACGGTAAAAGTGATTCAGAGGTCACCCATACAGCAGGAAAGCAGAGTGATTTTATTTCAGATACCAGCTGAAGTGATTTAGTTTTAACAAACACTTGACAGTTACTCCAAACTGAACAAAAACTACAGAAGTGAGAGGAGTTAAAACTTCAGCAACATTTGCTCTTGTATTATTTAGCAGTTTCCACCTGAATAAAGAAAAAAATAACTGTTCATAGTCAACCTATGACTAACTGGAAATTGAATGTGTAACCAGAGTAATAATAGGGGAAAGTTCAGCTATTCAAACCTGAGCGGACCCAGTTTTAGATTCTTCCATGTCTTTTATTTAAACTTTAGGGTAGGCTTTCTACAGCCTTATTATTAGTCCACTCATAAATGTATCCACTAATACTATGACACTACATTCATGAATTAAAAAATAAAAATAAAAATCAACTGGTGACTGAAATTACGCAATTGAAAAATACCAGCTTTTAGCAATCAGTGAGCTAACCATATAAACTGTTAGCCATTTTCATTACAGGTGAAGTGTTTAAAAACTACATATCACAACTGTAGTTTTAATAGAAACCATTTAATAGAACCCTGCACTTCCTATGACATTTGTGGTTCACTCAGGCTGTGACAGAAGACTGTCAGCAAATAATAGAAAGAATTAATTTTCTGTTTTCTATTGAGGGTCCAATCTTAGGAAGTTAGAACAAAGAAAGGAAAGAGTTGTTTTAGTAACATGACCTGGGATAGTCACTAATATATGATGCTACACTCCATTATCATTTTGTCTTTCTTAATAAAATAGTGAAAGTATTTTTAACAGTGACTCATGTTATGAAGTCGCCCCTCCTCTGTTATAAATAATAATGGTTCACAACTAGAATTTAAGAAAGAAATCGATGCCGTTCTATCTTCCTGCACGGTTATCAAAGACAAATAGGAAACTGATAAAAATGTGGGTCGGAAAAATAAAGCTTTTAAAAATAATGGATCAGAATTTGAAAAATTGACTAATCATACAATATGATTTTGTCTTGTTTGTTATATTAAACGCTACAGGACACATTCTGTCTGCTTTGTTTGTTTTTTTTTACTCTTTATCACTGTTGTGAACCTGCAAAAATGTGTTTCCATAATCAGAGTTTGCCCAACATGGGATCAACAAACAGGTTCGGTGGGAAGCTAATGCGCTCTGTGAGCGTGGACCAGTCGGCAGTTTCTCCAGTTATCCTTGAACTCCTGATCACCGCCTGCTGACTCCCACTGCAGCCCCACACACAGCGATACACCTTCCCACGCAGACCCACCCACGGCTCTGTTATCTGCCTGCCACGACTCGCATGTCATCTCATCCATCTCATCGATCGAACAAAAGACTCCAGCGGTCGGTGACGCTGACCCAAATATCACTGGACGGCTTTGTTTGGGAAATAACCTGTCATCTGAAACCACAAAATCCATTTCAGTAGGCAAAGACGACTGCTGGGATTTCAGATGACTGCACATGCAAACTGTCACTTGGAGACCGAGAAAAAAAAAGAACAAAAAAAAAAACGTCTCTAATTTTATCTTCACTCAGAGAAGCCAAACGAGCAACACGTGTCCACAGCTCACTGCAGCCTGCTTCCCTTCCTCCAGTCCTCATCACCCAGTGGCCCCACACTGCAGTCAGGTTCTGGTGTAAGCCGGAAACAGTTTGACCAAACTGTCACCTGCTTCAGGAGGAACTGGGATTCAGGTTGGGAGTGGTTAACTTATTTTATGTTCTTCTGTGCACGAGTTTCAGCATTTAACAGTGAAACAGGTTGGAGGTTTGGGGCAGGTCAATTTCATTAAAGAGAGTTTTATTTTTAAGAAATAAATAAACTACTACAATGACGATTTAGTGCTTTTAACACTCTGGAGAAAACAACCTAAACTAAATAAAAATCATGTGTTATTTTCAGAAATATGAAAAAATTGCTCACATTTTATATTCTATCCATATTTTAGGCACATTTTCTGTGCTAAATTCCTAAGAAGGTCACTGTTCACATTTACGCTAGTTGCATTTTTGCTGCAAATAGCAACCAGCAGTAAATATGGCCCAATATTTAAAGACAAATATTTCATTGTCTTTAAATAAAAAACAAAACCCTGATTTTCTCAGGTGCGTAAAAGTGTCGCCTACAAATACCACCGCTGCCTCTCTCTGGACATTTTTACCAACAGTGGCCTTTTAAAAAAATCACCCCAACCACAATTATGCTGTTTTTGCCATCGCTTGGAGCCAAAATCCAAATAATACATTTAAAAAATTCCACAATTCTACTTCCCCATCTATAAAGAGGAAAAACAATCCCTCATCATCAGCAACACTTCTAGTCAGGTCATATGGAAGTTGACTAATAATTTCAGTTAAAAAAAAAAAAAAAGTGTTTAAAGTCAGGTGAGGCATATGGGTGAAGAATTTAAATGGCTTCCGCGTGCTTTAGCATTTCAGTTGATGTTAAGGTTTACTGCATGCACCTTACTGAGGGTCATCGCAGGGTTTGAGCTCAACAGGGATCTGATGTTAGGAATCAGAGATGTTACCTTTCAACGATCCTTTAGCTGAGAGTTGCAGCTGAAGAACCTCCTGACGCAGAGAGCCTGATGGAGTTGGGAGACACATGGGCAAAAGGACCAAAAGGATGTTGAAGGGAAAATGAGGGATGGCGGTGTTGGAGAGAAAAACACCAGAAGTGAGCTTTATTTCTAAATCATGTTACATATAAGCACTAGTGCTCAAATGCTCCATGATCTCACTGCAGCGCCACA
Organism: Xiphophorus maculatus; assembly: GCF_002775205.1. Taxonomy (NCBI): domain Eukaryota; kingdom Metazoa; phylum Chordata; class Actinopteri; order Cyprinodontiformes; family Poeciliidae; genus Xiphophorus; species Xiphophorus maculatus. The sequence continues at coordinate 9,404,573 of NC_036443.1, read as the reverse complement.
TTTAATGACTCTGTCGATGTATTAGTTTACTTCTTTATGGCTTCCCTCCTTGTAATTTCCGTTGGTAATCAATGCAACAGAGATTGTGTGTACAGATGCATGCTTTCCAAACAGGTTGGAACAGGGACACATGAGATTCACACCACTGTCATACAACATCGGGAACCTGTTAGTGTGGCTGCAGGAAAAAAAAAGACAGACTTGCACATGGCGTGCAGATTTTCCACTTTCAGCACTCTGAAACCTAACTGTACAACCAGCTGTGCACAACTTAAGTAGCATGATATCACTGCTGCTAAAAATAGCATGCAGTTCACTGTAACCCTGCACGCAAGTGTACACTATGTTAGTATTGTAAATGTCTGAGTAATCAGAAAAATGAACCTCGTACTAAAAAAAAGTGTTTCTAAAGGGAGCTGCATGTTCTAAAGTCCATTACGAGTGTTAGTGTAGTAACAAATTAATTTGGTCGCAATTTTAAGATATTTGAAAGAAAAAAAGAGACAAAAAAAACACACCACAATATATTATAGTTAAGATCAGGATCAGCTATGAGGAACAGAGATTGTTTTGCTATTCATGCTGATCTCTTAATAAAAAAAATGTTGAAAATAGTTTAAAATATCAACTCTGCCATCATGTTGTCTCTGTTTTGAAATATTTGTGAAATCCGGATTGTGTGACATTACGTCTGGTGCCAATATAAATACTAATCATTCATGACAAAAAGGTTTCTTAAGGCTTAAACGTAGGTATTTATTTATAAAATAACTTGGAGGAAAAAGTTCAATAAATTATGACTACACTGCTATAGCCTCAGTTTTCTTATAAAATTGGTATGTTGCAATTAATGATGCACAATGATCTTTTCCCGAATTATAAATTCTTATTTTATTTAAGGTTTGGCTTGCTGATATCTGTTTTAATCAGTTATTGTTTTTAGGACAAATAAAGCTTTTTGTATATATATCTGCTCTACTGATTCCCAATAAGAGTTCCTGATTAGTAAAATGGTCGATTAGATTGTCTCACTGATGTTTTTGTGCATTTGTACTTAGTTGTAGGTGTGCAAATAGCTCTGTCCAATGTGGAGCATTTTACTGCGTGTTTAGCTTTTCAATGAAAAAGAGCAACACAGCAACAATTTCCCTGCTGGGATGAATAAAGTAATTCTATTCTATTCTATTCTATGTAAACAGAACGTTGTTTTACATATGTCATTCTCCACTTGTCAAAAAATATTTAGAATTTTTTTTTAGAGTTTTAGAGTACAGAAATCGGAATTGGCTGAAATCAGATTTAAAAGCTTTGCAAAATTGGTGATAAACCACAAATGATCGCAAATAGGTGCATCTCCAACACCTATTTTCATTCATGATAAAAACACATTGTACTTACAAAACTGCACTCATTTGTAAATATGCTAATGTCTAATCAAAAGTCATCTGTCATGCTAAAAGAAGTCATGGGTGACAAATCGCGCTAAAACCTTACAAAAAACATTCTGCAAATATTACGAATCGTAATAAATTGTAAAATAGCTTAAAGATGCGGTGGTTGCCAGGTGCAACAATGACAGGTTTACACGCTGGAGTCAGAAGAGCAACAGGCTGCTGTCGCCACATGGACACCATAAATGTTACTACAAGATGTAAAGCCTGTTTTTCAGATTATGCGTCCTGTTGTTTTCTTCTGTCTACAAAGGTGGACGGGGGTTTCCGTGCTACTGTTACTCACCCGGCTTACTGGAGCCACGTTTCCCTTTTTTACTCCGCGGCATGTCGAGCGGATCCTCCGGGTCACAACAAAGCTAGCTGAGGTAGCAGCGTCGGTTAGCCTCCTTCAAGTCCGCTACGCTGTTATTTAGCAGCTGGAGGCAGAGAAAGACGCCTGTCTAAATTATCCCTGTTGCCCAAACTTCTGTTTATGAGTCAAAGACCATAAAACCGACACATTTTTTTTTTTTTTCCCAGCAAACTCTTCTGTTGACACTTCGCCCAGCGTCAGTGACGAGCGACACCAACCACGTTTTGCAACTCTCTGCCGTCTTCAATCCCGGAAAAAAGAGCTGTCCAGAGCGGGTTATGTCCCACTTTTTTACCAGTTACTCTGTGTATTATCTGTGATTGTCCCCGGGTAATCTATACCTGACGCCAGGTTGAGATGGTAAATATTTCTCGAAGTGTTTAGGACGGAGTTTGGAGCACGCCTCTGTCACCAGGTCCACCATCTTCCCCACAGTAACTACTGAACCCGCCGGTTACGCGAGTTGCCAGGTTGGTTGGTTCTGGCGATATCCCCCGTTTCCGGTTTTGGTAGGTCATACACCAAAACCATTATTTTTGAAATGCTCAGTAAAAATATATATTATTGTCATATTATTTTAGCTGGACCCAGGCCTATGTATTTGGCCTACACGTTAAGTTTCTATGTAAAGGAGAAAGTGTTTGCTTATCTCTTATTAAACTTTAAGACTACACTGCACAAAACCATCAACATTAAACCCAACTGAACCTCTCCCATTTTAGGGGGGTTAGGATTAGCAGTATTCTCCTATTGTGTATACCCCAGATTAATAAGCCTGAGACTTTTTTTAAATATTTTTTTCTTTACTTTATTAAATTCAGAAGTGTAAACGTTTGGCCCAATCTGACTTAGCTTGAGGCATTTTGACAAGAAAAATGTTGGTCTCTTGTTGAGGGTGAGAAAGTTGTGCTACTTATTTAGAAGTAAAATAAAATAAAATAAATTTCTAGCATTGGTCTTCCAAATAATAAATGCGCTGCTTTGTGTTGGTCTATCGCACGAGATCATTTTTGACTGAAATGTGACAAAACATGAAAAACTGCGTTTAAGTCATTTGGCAAGGCACCATATATGAGAAACAACTACGGCAAATTTTGCAAGTGGAAATAGTAACAGTAAGAGTTGTAAAACACTTTCTTAATTGGCCCTTCTTAATTTCATAAGTTTCCATTTCAGAAGCAAAATAAATAAACAATCAGAGGCAACTAGAAAAGCACGTTTTATTTACTCAAAAGTAACTCTCCCCTGAAAAATGCTTAAGAAGTTCACACAAACGTTCAGCCATACATAAAAACCCAAGTTAATCGCATTGTTGCACAGTTTCAAGTTGGCAAGTCAGTAGTACATTTCATCAAGTCACCAGAAACCTCGTGTGAAAACAGAAAGCTCTAATTACATATTGAATATTTTTATTAGTAGTAAAGATTAAATGTTAAACTAAGCAATCTCTATAAATTAGACCGTTATTTTTCCCTTCTGGATTTATGAATTGATACTATCAAAACATACAAATAAACATCGTCATCATTATCATCATAGGATCAAAAACGCCAAACCCCGTCATATTTGTTCATAGCTACTGTAAATGCAAATATTTCTATGCATCTGTGGCATTAAGACAGCATTAGAAGACAAAAAAGCATGCATGAATGTGCTGCAGTCTAATTCACAAAATAGCAGTTTGTTAGCCACACAGTCTCACTTGTCAGGCTCTGACATTTGTCTCCGTCTTTCATGTTGTACCCTCATATTTCAACCAATGTGAAGAATTTTCTTTTCATCATAGTTAAATTGATTATTGAGACTGATGGTCATAAAAATGCTAAAATCTCATATATAACTAAAAATATTTGCTGAAAACTTTGTAATAACTCTATAATGACTTGGAGTGACCTCCAGGTGGTCGATGTAATTTACTAGAGTCCTGTAACCAAATTTTTTCCACTAGGAGAACAATGTAGGAATGTACTTGCCAATGTTGTCAAGGTGAGTGCAAGTTGAATGCAAATTTACAAATGGTCCTTATAAAGTGTACCACAGACGGTGGCTCCATTTGGTACTAGAAAGGAAAAGTAAAATAAAATAAAATAAAATAAAGAGGTGAGGGACAAAAAGAGTAGCCTGCAAAATGTTGGTTTGATGATTTGCTTGTTTAGTTTGTATTGTATCATAATGACTTGACAAATAAAAGTTTCTATTGTGGTCCCATAACTGTGCTAACATCATCAGTGCTACCTGTACTCTCATGCCACCTGCTTTTCATTCCAAACAGATTAAACAATGTTACCAAATTATGGATTCAAGTCAGGATGCCAACTGTACGATAGTCTTTTCTTTACATCTTCCATCAGTTTTCTGCATTCAATATGGTTGTTCACAGCTGAACACCAACCACGTTTACAGTGTTGCATTTTTTTCCCCCCACACTTACTGGAAAGTATTTTTAAATCCTAAATTGGCCTTGTATTGCTGGAGTTAAACACCAGGGGGCGACGACTGTAAATGAGAGAGGCAATTGGTAGAATGATCCAGTGTGTGGTTCCTATCCAGTGTAGTAGTTTGTGGGGAGGAAGGGCATCTTGCTGACAATGGCTGGGACTGTTTTCTTTCTGATTTCAACCTGGACGGCTGCTCCGTTCTTGGCAAATGCTGCGTCCACGTAACCCATGGCGACGTTCTTTTTCAGACAGGGAGAGGGACAGCCGCTGGTCACTTCCCCTATAAAGAACGAGAAAGGTGTCAGTGAAAATAAGTAAACTGTGTGATGGCACTAGTTTAATAAACCCTCCTAAATAGACTCATGAAAAACAACATTCAGACATTGGTTTGTATTCCAGATAATGGATTATTGCTCATTTATTTAGAAAGTAGCAAGTGTTTGAATTCATCTATGGCTAATAAATTGCCTTACAATTAAAAATGTGATGTAATGCATGAGATTTTAAATTAAATTGTACATTTTGTGAAGAGTTACAGTTTAGGAAAATGCAAGGGTTTTGCTGACCCCTAGTGGTCAAATTATTTAAGCCTGTTCGGACAACAAACAAAAAGGTGAATCAGATATTTTAATGCTTAATTTAACAAATACATAGTTCTATTTACCTAACAGGGATATGCAGTTGCATTACTTTCGTATGTGATTCTCTCCATATGATTCTACTCTCAATTTCAAATTCAGATAAGGCCTTGGCTCCTTGTCGATCCCTCACCTATGACCTGTCCATCAGGGCTCAGGATGGGGGTGTGCTGTCTCACTGGGGGACCGGTGGACACCAGTCCAACTCTTTTCCTAGCTGTCTTGGCTTTGATTTGCGGCACAATGATGTCAGCGCCAGGGAAATCCTTCGTCTGACGCCTACGCTTCCCTGCGAGTGAGAAGGAAAACCAACAGACCCCTTTTAAAATGTTTAATTAAGCAGGTTTCCATTACATAAAATAAGATAGGACTCATCAAATATTAAAAAATATCCAAAAGGATGGACAGGAGAGAGCATTACTTGCTGCCTTGCTCAGGCTGAAGTGAAAAATGCACCGACTTACACACTTATGAGTGTCTGTGCTCAACTACGCATGTATTCAATAGCTACATGTAGACTGTTACCAGAAATAAAGCCTAACCTATCGTCCAAACAAGACTGGCTTCCACAGGCGTGGTGGTCTCATCTATGTCGTTGCCGTAGAGACAAAGTCCCGCCTCCAGCCGAAGACTGTCTCTGGCTCCCAGACCGGCCAGCTTCACCTCATTGTTGCTAAGCAGCTTCTCTGCCAGCTCAACCACTCTGGAACGAGGAACAGAAATCTGGGAGACACAGACAGACAGAGTAACTTTAACGCCGGCGTTCTACATGTTATGGTTTCTGTTGCAGGAATAAAATCCAAAAGACTACCGACATCTACCAACCCTGGAGGAGCTATGGAGCTCCACAGCTCAACTGGGAGACTTTACAGGATAACTGTGACTTGGTCACTCTGCAGATCTGATCTTTTTGGGAGAATGGGACAGAAAGTCATAGGAAAAAAAACCTTTTTGCAGTTTGCCACAAGTCACCCAAACGTGCAAGAAAGTGTTGTGGTCACAAAAGACCACAAATGTTTGGGCCTTTGTGGAAACTACATTTAGCACTTCATTTTAAACAACTCATCTCCATGTTGGTGTGGCATCATGCTGTGTAATGTATATATATACTGTTTCTTCAAAAACCTAAGATGCATTCAGCCAAGTCGCTGGGTTGCTAGGTGTTTGTGGTGATTACCATAAAGTCAACGTGAAAACAGAAATCTTGGTTAATTAAAGACAAATGCTTTGTGTTTACCTAATATTTTCCCTTTGAAGAAGATTTTAAATCTTTCGAGTTGAAACGGAGAGATTTCATTTGGTCACCCCTAGTTTAGGTCGAAGTGTACTTCAGTATTAGAATGGTCCAAAGATTTATCACTATGGATACAACCTTTGACCTTTGACACATTTTTTTTAAACATTCAGTCAGAATAGTCTGGGGAAGGTCTGAGAAAAGAAGCCCAACAATGGACGGAAATGAACAACCAGACCCGGATCCAAAGCTTTAGCATCGCAATGGAGATGCTCACCTCCACCCCGTCCTCTCCGGTGTATCCGCAGCGGGTCACCCTGCAGTCAGGAATACCGAACACCGTGACCAGGGTGGAGGTCATGAAGGTCAGCTTACTGAGGTCTCCTTTCAGCCCAGCCTGAAGCACCTGAGCCATGGTGGGACCTGATGACACAAAATGACTTGGAAATTTAAGCACAGAACGAGCTTTAGCTTATCTTGCAACAGGAGAGATAAAAGTAAAGCAATGTATATGAAACCTATTAAAGAATGAAATAACAAAGGATACTTTAAGAAGGGAGAGAAAATGGAAGATCGAATGGGTGTTTGACCTTGAAGTGCAATCAGGGCTTCGTCAATGAACTCCAGGTCCACATCAAACCCGGCAGCGTTGTACTCTGCCAGTCTGGCCTAAGAATTAAAACACACACACACACACACCCATCAGTCATTTCCCAGGCGATTCCAGGCCAGTCAGCCTCCACAGATTCCTTCACCTTCATAAGAGCCGAGTCTTTGTCGGCGCAGCCGGCGTTGGAGACCACGTAGAGGTAACCCTGGTCGGTCTTTGTCACTATGAGGTCATCAATGATTCCTCCTTTCTCGTTGGTGAAGAGGGACAACGTACCCTGACAGGTGAGAAGAAAAAGGAGTGGGAAGAGTTAAAGATAAACTCAAGAATTTACCGTAAGGATATGAATAGATCTACTTCTCTGTTAAAACAATGATAAACTTAAAGCTTACAGATTTATCTCTTTATGCGTTTAGGATTATCGATGTCCCAATACACAGAGAGAGATGAAAGCCAAACTGGATTCTATGGTATATGCAGGTCCGGCGGCATGGTCAGCCATGCCAGGGGGGCGTGTTTGTTGTTTTTACTTTAAAGTGACCAACTCTCTGTTATCCCTTTGTTGATTTGATGCAGTAGGGGCTTCCACACTTCCCATATCTGAGCATTTTGTCACTTATTTTTCAGCAGTTAAAACTGTTTAATCCGTTATTAACACGTCGTAACCTGCTTTACCAAGCCGCCTTTAAATGCAACATGAGCTCTAAGACGCTCGCACTGGGTTTACACCTGTGCGGCAGCGACGGAGACCTGCTGCTGTGCAGAGCTACTCAGGTGTGTGTTAGAATGATGGCAGCAAACCAGCAAAACCCAAAGAACTTGGCACAGTTTTTCCCCCAAACTAACCGAATGAGTTCAGTAATGCTGTTGGATGCAGGTAATGTTAGCTAAAAGATGACAAGCTAATACCAGTACAACACATTAAGCTTGTTAACAAGTAGTCTATAGGCTACTGATGTTATCTATGATCAAAAGTGGGTAGTACTTGTTACATTCACTTGAGTGACTTTTTTGGATAAAATGTACTTATATGAGTAGTGTTACTGAACTGTACTTTTTTCTTTTACTTGAGTAATATTATTATTGCTACACAGATTCATTTTGCCCCCCAAAATAAGCTGATGCCCCCTATTGAACTTGTCTGGAGCCGGGTCTGATTATTAGGAAACATAGATTAACAAAGTTAAAGCTATCTCATAGATTTAAAGGTCAGTAAAAACTTCTTTGAGATATATAAAAGGTCTGTTTACTACTATGTAGTAAAATAAAGAAGACGGACTACACTTTGAAAGTTTGTAGAACTAATTTCTGCATTGTATTTGGAAGTAGAAATACATTTGAAAAGCAGTTAAAGCTCTGTTATGGCAGTTCAGCTACAGATCATCTTGTTGGAATCACACACAGATTTACAAGGTGAGAACTGGTAACAGCCAACCCTTCTTCTACCTGGTTGTCCTTCAGCTCTGCGATATCTGCAACCACCAGAGACTCCATGAACTTTATCCGGTCTTTTCCGTGGATTTTGGTCTGACTCAAGAAACAAGAGGAAAATAGGAATACAGTGGTTAAATGTATGAAAAGAATGTATTTCTATAAAGGCTAATCACCGTTGGTCTTGTCCCGACTTCAAACCGGTGAGCAAAGCCTAATCTGGAGCACTTCGGCTTCAGCATGCCTCACCTGGAGCATGTGGCTGACATCAAAGATGGAGCAGTGCTCCCTGGTGTGCATGTGTGAGGCGATGTGACTGTCTTTGTACTGGACAGGCATACTCCAGCCTGCAAACTCCACCATCTTTCCACCATTGTTCCTGTGGAAGTCAAAGAGAGTGGTTTTCTTCAGGGCAGCCTGGCGGGAAGAGGGGGGGGGGGGGGGGGGGGGAACGACCGAGTCAGAGGAGTTAACAGAAACACAGCAACTACACGTTTTTTTTTGTTTGTTTTTAAATGCTTGACTTTTGAAAGCAACAGACTGCATTGGACTTCATTCAGGGCTACTGAAGTAGAAGGGGTTGAAAGAAAATGCAAGAACTGTATTTATGCATTTTGCAACTGTAAACCGTATCCAAATCTACGTGGAGAAAATTGCTTTGCAGGGAAGAAGAAACAGAATAAAAGTTTAAATTTTCCTGACATGCAAAACTACTGAGACGATGTGTAATCAAGCAAAATCCTGACACATAGACAGCTCTACTGATAGTCTGCCATCTGTCACAATCCCATCTTCAGTTGTTTAAAAAAAAATAAAAAATTATGACTTTTAAACTTTTAAACTTATCAGCCTGCTCTGATAACAACAGAGAAGCAGTCACTCATGTTTCCAATAAAGTCATTTCGTGCAGCTCGGTGAAGTGAAGCAGACAGAGCGTCTGCTGGGACACATGCACATCATGTCTGCATGAGCAGGCTGCTGTTGTAGAGCACAATTCTGTTATTACTGAAACACGAAGCCACGCAGAAACAGCCAGGTTTACACGGAGGGAATCCAAAACGTGACTGCACTAACAGGGTGAACTGAAATGCAAACACACTCCACAGGCTCAGTCACCGGAAGGCATTTCTGATTTAGCAAAAGGTGATCAGATCTGGTCAGATCCTTTGTGTGGATTAGGACATTTAGGGCTGAGTGTGGGTTGAAGGGTTCACGTGGATTTGCTCAAATGCACGTGCACCCTTGGTTCAAAGTGCTTGAACAAAGTACCGAACTGTCACTCGCCATTCATTAAGCACATGATGCACTTGAAATAGTGGGAATCTTTCATTTAAGGGCAAAACAATTTTGATTTGCAGATTGGGGGGGGAAAAATAAAAAACTAAATAAAAAAGACAAACAAAACACACATTTGAAACACTTCCACCAAATGGTTTCAAACACTGTAATGACAAATCAGAACGCGTTAAAGATGCAATTTTCTGCAAATTAAACCGCAGTGTAATGGTCTGCTCGAAGCAGTCGTAATCCTCCAGAAAGGCAGCAAAAAAGAAATCAATCTGCAGCTTTCCCCATACCTCGGCACTGAAATCCCGTCTCTCCTGTAGTATCTTCCCCGCACATCCAGCACCCGTGACCCGCAGCAAGAACTCCCTAGAAGCCCGCAGCCCGAGCCCCGAGCCGCCGGCCGTAACCCGAGCCCACATCCTGCAGCCTGATCCCCGCTCAAGTGTTTAACTTGGACCCGCTCGGCGCTACAGCCGCGTTAGCACTTCCGCTTTGCTTCCAAACTCTTTTGAACTCAACAACGTGGGATCCCTGCTTTCCTTGCAAAAAAAAAAAAAAAACACATGAAGCGTAGGTAACGATGAAGGAAGGAGCAAAGACTTGTGGGAAACGTAGTTGATAAGTTCACTTTAGTTCACTGGAGATCAGCGTTTTTAAAGCGGGACTAGGATGTTTTGGTCATGTCCCAGCCTCAGAGTGTGCAACAAATTACTCTCTGATCTCATCAGCGTGACAGATCATAGTACCATGGCAACAGGGGGAAACAGAAACGTTTCCACACTACAACCACAGCGATTTTTAAGTGATGAGCAAATACTTAATTATAATTTTAAGGCTGAAGGAAAATAATGTTCTTTTATTAACAAAAAATAAATAAATAACAGAAGCTATGTTTTTTGTTTTGTAAACAGCTCCAGCTCTGTTAGATTGGACGGAGATCACCACAGATTTTCAATTTTAAACATTGACTAGGCCGTCCCGGCACATGAATGTGTGTTGATTCCATCCCATCCCATCCCTTTCACCTGACCTTGCAGAAGAAAATTACCCCCACAACATGATGCTCCTGTCACTTTGGTGCATTTAGCCTCATCTGTGGCTCGTTTCACACCTAACATGACCTTTTGGATATAGATCAAACAGTAAAATATTGGTTCCAAACAGCCCCTTTTTCATAAAGGTCTCATTTTTGGAGTGGACAACTAATAATGGTAATGTCCTCAGATTATCGTCAGATTATCTGAGTAGCGCTCTGCGTACACTGTTGGGTGGACAGCCATATCTTGGTAGGTTTTGATGTTGTATCATAAGTTTTCCATTTTTCCAGCAGATGATAGACAGTTTGAGCAGCGCTCTTTGAGATGAAAAGCCTGACCTTCTCCACAGCTTTATCCCTAAAGTTTTACTAAAATGTCTGACGAGTAGATTTTATGAGATGATGGAGCCAAGATATAAGCATAACAGTCACTATCTACAAAACAAAAAGCTATTGTTAAAATAACTGTGTCTTGATGATTGGATGGATGTTTGTACATGAAAATTTTCCAAGGGTTTCAAAAACCCTTAAAAAAAAAGCTACTCAGCAAAATATTCCAGACATTTTTACTACAGCTAGAACATTTAACTGTAACTATGTCACCAGCTTCACAATGCAATTTTTTTCAGATTAGGACATGCAGAAACAACAGGAAAAGATCAATTTCACAGACTCTGTCGGCGCTGATTTGTTTGTTAAAGCTTTAGATCTCCTTCCATCAGTAAAAGTCTCTGATATTTTTCTGTCAGTGTTTGTGTGTGTTGATCCCATCATGCCTTTCACCCCGGTCACTGAGTCATCCTTTTGGCCAGAGGAACTAATAATAATCTCATGTCTCTGGTGCTATTTTGGACTGTGAAGGCCTGCAAAGCCAAGCATGTGCATGTTGGGAGGGGGAGCACTAAGGCAGAGAAGAAAACTTCCTCTGCTGCTCATATCTCTTTCCTTACGTCTCCTATATAGTGCGACTGCGGTGGGTTAAATCTGAAAATACAGACTCAAACCCAGTTTGGCCTCTATTGGTTCTGGAGCGTCCTGGAACTTTGTGGAGACTTTAGAAAATTTGTACCTGGAACCAGCCAGCTTTTTTTGTTTGTTTGTTTGTTTTGTTTTCCTTTGTGAAGGAACAAAGTGGACCAAATGTAGCTGGATTAACCTGGCTTCAGTTGACAGAGCTCCTGGAATGTGGATTTTCACTCAAAAATACATTTTGATGTTCCTCTTGTTGGCTCAGATGCATGCGTTGGCAGTTTGCTGTCAGCATGTGAGAGGTGAACCAGAAGACTAGAAGACCATAATACGGCAAACAAGATTTCCTTTACTAGTGTCACAAGGTAAGAGGAATCGTCAGACAGGTGGCTAACCATTGCATCAGACTAATTCACAGTCTGAATTAATCTGATGCAATTCAGACTGTGAATCAGTAAGTGTGTACTGTCAGTCATTTATCAGTCTGTCAGTCATTTATTAGTCATGAGCACATTCTGTCCTTTGACCCTTGATTCAAATTCCATCAGCATCATGTTTGATAAGCAGTTCTAATAATAGGTCTCATACCTAAGATATTCATGCATGTTTTGTTGTCAAATAGACCGAAATGATCTGTTCTTTTCTTGGACATATGAATAGATTCTAACTGGCCTGTTTCTTTAATCTTAACATCTAATTCTGAATCTAATTCTTTCTGTGATGTGACGTGTATAAACCAAAACAAAACAAGTTAGTGCAACACCATGAAACAGAAGGAATGGAAATCCATTCACCAAATTAGTCTGTATGAATCTAGCTGTTCTACGGATGTGTTGGAGGTCTCTGTTAGAAAACGTTGCAGATCAAACAGCCTCATGAAGATCGAGGAACACATCAGACAGATCAGGGAGAAAGCTGTGGAGAAGTTTAAATCAGGATTAAGGATTAAAATGATATTCCAAGCTTTGAACATTTCGCAGAGTTTCTGTTCAATTCATAATCTGCAAAATGGAAAGGATATGACACGACTGCACACCCGCCAAGACATGGCCGTCCAACTAAACTAACAAGTTGGACACAAAAAGCATTAATCAGAGAAACAGACAAGAGGCCCATGGTCACTCAGGAGGGAGAATCTGCTGACACGAACCTGGCCTTTTACAGAAGACTGGCAATAATGGGGAATCCCAGAAACAGGAGATAGTAAGAGACTTGAGAACGGGGATAAGTTTTCACCTTCCTACAGAAAAACAACATGCAGCCGGAGCTGCAATTGGATGGTTCAGATCAAGGGGGGTTTATTTGTTAGAACAGCCCAGTCAAAGTCCTAATTTAAATCCAATTCATAATTTTCTATTTAGGAGCATTAGGGTGTAATGTGTCGAATACAGAGAAAATCTTCTCAGTTTTATTTGCAAAAAGATGTCCTCCTACTTCTCCATAGTAAGTCAATTCATGTTTGTCCATCTCCTTAAATATCACTAAAGTCACATCTGCCCCCACATTTTCCCTCAGTTCAAGGAAACATGTCGAGGCCTCCGTCGTCCCAGACCACCCCTCAGTTCTACAGGGTGAGCGAGAGAGACCTCACCGAGATCGAGCTGCATTCCGTCGACTCCATCAACGACCTCCACCGAACGCACCCCGAGCACAGCCACAAAGGTGCTCACAGTCTCAACACGCACATCCACATCTGGCCAATCGACTTACTTTTCACCCCGTGTCCTTTTCAGGGATGAGGCCTCCTCGCCCTGCGTACACACCGTCCCCAAACGGGAATCTGTACACACATGACGGGACGGCGGTCAGTCAGAGAGCGCGCCCGCTGGGCAGCAAATGGCAGAGACGTCTTCAGGACATGTTGACGCCGAGTTCATCGAGGGCTTACGCCACGAGCTGCGCCATCGTCACCCTGCTTCTGCTCACAGTGTTGCTCATCTTCGTTTTAGGCAATACGTCTGTTTTTATTTGAATTTCGCAAGGATTCTGTTGTTCTTGACCCTTTGGCCGATAATGTCTGCTTCAGCTTTTACAGTTTTCGTTAAAGAAAAACAAAAATGTTTCTCAAAAATCACTCTTTTTCAGGAATTTAGAAGATAGAAAAGCATAGTAATCCCAACAGGTCTTGAACAGGAAATGTTTAGTCTGACCTGAGAAAAATAAGATTTTGTGTATTTTTATACAGCGCATGTAAAATCGACTAAATCAGCTTCAAAATGGGCATCACATACATAGGCGTATTATTAATCCTTCTAATCATGAAATAATTTCAGCCCATTTCTATCCTTGGGGCTCCCCATATGAAAATTTAAGCCAATACCAAATAAAATGTAATGACTTCTTTAAAAAAAAATAAAAAAGAATAAACACAATATCTGCATTTGTTCCTCCTCCAGTTCAGCAGGGCGGTGCCGTCAGGATGCTGAGTGAGGCTGTGAGGGAAAAGGAGGCTGCAGCCAACAAGCTGGAGCTGCTGATCCAGGAGCTGCAGGAACTGAGGCGAAACATGACAGCCGTGAGACGGGGGACATGAGGAGGACACGCAGCGCTGTGCTAGTGTACTCACACAAGCTTGTTTTATAGATGTCAAATACTTTTACAATGTGAAGTATAAAACTTTGTTTCATGTTGGTTTTGGTCTTTTTTCTCTAAACACCACCTGTGCTTTGAGTTGAAATGTAACAGTGACTTGTATTTTCATGTATATTAAAATTGCTAAAATTAAGTAAAAAAAAAAACAATATTTAATAAATGTGGTCAATTGCTCAAAAGAAAAATTTGCTCAATTTGACAAAAAGTAGATAAAGAGGAAACCTGTGTCTCTTTATTAACCAAAATTTATGAAATTCTATTTTCATAAATATAATTTATTTATTCTATTTATAAATATTTTATTCATATTTATAGATATAATATTCTATTTATATTTATATTCTATAATAAATATGAGAAACTACCTATATGTTAGCTAAGATATAGTTTGTTGTTATGCTAACAGCTAATCATTCGCTAAATTGCAGAATGAGCTAAAATACTAATAGCGGCAGGTTATTTTTGTACTTTAAACAAGACAGTCATTCTTATCTACTAAGCTGAAGGAAGCTGGTAGCCATCCATCCATCCATCCATCCATCCATCCATCCATCCATCCATCCATCCATCCATCCATCCATCCATTTTCCGTTCACACTTGTCCCTGGTGGGGTCAGGAGGTGCTGGTGCCTATTTCCAGCGAACGTTTCGGGCGAGAGGCGCATGGTACACCCTGGACAGGTCGCCAGTCTGTCGCAGGGAAGCTGATATGCATCCATTAATTTTAAAATACTATTTGATACACTAACAGCAGCTTATAGGTGATCTTCAGCTAAATAGCAAGCATATGCTAAAATGCTAATATTACGTTGTTGGCTAACACCAATAAAAGTAGATTTTGAAAACAAGAAAATGCTGCATTTTATAAGAAACTCAAGCAGTTTTTCAATATTGTAGCCTTCTGGTGTGGCTACAATATTTCAAATATTGTAGCCACACCAGTATTGCCTGTGGCTACAATATTGCCTGTCACGTGGCAACCACAGTAGGGATTATGGGTACAATTTCTGTTCATTGTTAATCATTTTAAGTTAGCTACTCAGCTTTTAATGATTAGTCTGATCTTGTTACTCTCGTTTATGTGTTATTTGTTAGAATCTGTTAGACGATAAGTGAGGGAGGTAGTTGTCATGACGAGGTGTGATGGGTGTCACAGTGTGTGAATGTTTAAATATAGGAACTAATATACCATCTGCTGCCTTGTTCTTGAGATAGGACAACAGTTGAACTACGGCATGTCGAAATAGCTTTATAAATTACAACATTTAAAAAAATAAACTTAGTAAAGTTATCTATAGCTGTTTTTTATTGTTCAAAACCCTGCTATGCAACTTCCTGACTGAAGGACACTCATCAACTCTTGTCCTGCCCACTCCCAACCATCTTCCTCCGGCACCAGGTTCCCATCCAGCCTGAGTAGCACTGACACCTGAAATGCCGCTGAAAGTATTTGCTGCTGGCAGAGTCCGTATCATTGTGAGAGACAGAGACGGGCGCAGATGATAGACTGCGACCAGAGTTGGGGCGTCGCCTAGCGCAGCGGCCATGACCAAAGCAGAGCTGGAGGCTGCATCGCAACGCGTCGGCCCTCAGGGTCTGAATGAAGGGGCCCAGGACGGTGTGGATGTAGCCTCTGAGGAGGATGCACTGTTGCTGGTAGCAGGGAGAAGACAACATGGTTACACACACAGGCTCTGGAACGCACATGCATCATGATTTTGGTTAGTCGCGTACTTTTGATTTGGCGAACTTCATCTCTCCCCACAGCACGACTCCAGCTGCGCCGAGCGACGCGCTCTCCCCAAGCGTGTGCTCCAAGTCCGTCTGCAAGCCCAGACATTCTGCTATGCTTACAAGTTTAATTTCAACGTTTTATATTGACGTGAACGAGCGGCTACCTCATTGAGAAAGTCGAGAGTATGTGTGAACGCCAGTCGAGCGTACGGAAGGACGGGTGTGGCCTGGTTATTACTGTTGCCATGACGCCACATTGACGCCACTCTCAAAGCCTCCAGCAGTCTGTGTCTGAGTGGAGGAAACGGATCAGTTTCTTTGGTTTCAAACAAAAGGTTGAGGTAAAAACGGAACATAAATGTGTGTTTGTACCGGATCATCAGAGCAGCATCTGTGGACCCTGCCAGCCGCTGTGGCAGATAGATGCTGGGATAGAGAGCTGTGGACTGAGCCCACAGCCAGGACAGCCGGTCATTCTTCTGCTTAGTCCCCGTGTGGCAATGTCCTGTGTAGGTTTTATCTGACCACACACATGAAGTAAAACACGCTGATGTCAGTTTTTATAATTGGTTATATCAGTTACATTTTAAAGCTGAAACTGAAATAGAAACAAGTTACAGCGTCCTGCAAAGTTGTTCATAACCCTCAGAAATGTTCACATTTTGTGTTTTTTATGCGACAGACTCACACAAAGCAGTGGATAACTGTGATGTGGAAGGAAAATAGTTGGCAGTTTTCTATGTTTTCTACCAATTAAAATCTGAAAAGTGTGTCATGTGTTTTTATCCCCGCCCCTTCCTCTTTCATTCTGACACCTACCTAACTTTGAAGAGTCTGCAACATACAACACCTCAAATGTGAAAAACTGACAAGAAGGCAACCATGAGCTCTGACTCCACAAATCTGGGCTTCATAGAGGAGTAGAGAAGAAATTCAATGTTGCAAAAAGATAAAAATGAGATAAGTCCTGTGTGCGGTTTCTTTTCTCAAATCCATGTAGCAAACACGTGGGAGAAAATGCTCTGATAAAATGAACTAATTTAACCTTTTGACCTACATACAAAATGCTGTGTAGCAAAGAAAAAAAAAGAAACTGCACATTACTCTGAACACACCGTGCCTGCTGCATAGCAGCATTATCTGAATCTCAATTAATATAGTCATGTTAAATGTCCCTTTGGGCTCAATAAAGTATTCTTGAATAGAGTTTTATTCTGTGGGAATGCTTCCTGCAAAAAGCTGGAGCGATCCACAATTCCACTTGACAGAGCATTAGCTATTTCCCATAGAAGAAATGTAAAAATACAAAAGTGATAGAGATACGTCTGTGAAAAAGTTTATGGACTATAAATATTTTTCAGCACTGTACTGTATATCTGACTAAATATGCCTTTTTTCTTTAAAACAATGCATTTTAAGCCATTTTTAAGCTTGTATATGTACAACAATGAATCCCACCCGGTAGGTAACAACAATCCAGTTTCTGTGTGCTTTACCTCTCTTTCTCTTGTGCTTATTAAAGCAGGAGGGGAAACCATAAAAGCCCCAGAATCCTCTGGGCCGGCGCCTGACCGCCAGCCTCAGCGTCTCCTCCATAAACATCCGAGCGCTCTCCTCAAACTCCTGCTGAGCCAACAGCTTCACGTCCTTCTCGGACAAATCCAGTCTCTTCTGTCTCACCAGCTGCTTGGACAACCTGCGGTACTCCATCTTGGATCCGAAGTTGTTCTCCCACAGCGGCAGCCACTCTTCCCAGTCGATGACTCCGACTCCGGAGAAGCTGGGGCGCAGCAGGATGTCCAGCTGCACGTCTACGAGGGAGAGGTGGGAGGCCAGGTCGCCAAGCTGCGGGATTCCTCCGTTCACCTCCCTGCCGTCGTGGGAGATGTAGGGGTAGTTCCCCAGGCGGTCCCGATAGAAGATGGTCACATTCTGGAAAAGTAAAAAAAAGAAATAAAATTAAATAGTTACAAAGTTTGCGGAGCTAACTGAGCTCTGTAGGTCTTGTTTACAGGGTTTGTACACTTTTCCCATAGTAAAATTGAAGCACTTTTCCATCATTTCCAAGGTAAGTTTTATAACTTTTCCAGCACCACCCTCTGGAGTTAAAAACAACACAAATCAACAAAAGGAGACAGTTTCAATTCACTAGTCCATGTTTTTTTACTGTTACTAATAGTATCTTGTGGTAGGTTTCTACATAACAGGGAAAAGTAAACTAAAGCTTTTATGTTTTGAGTGTTTCTCTCACACACACCCTATACATGGCTGGTCCTAGAACAAAGCACTAATTCAACAAAATTTCAAAGACTTTGTTTAACATGTAAAATATAAGCCAACCTTTATTTCAATTACACAAATCAAAAAGTCATTGAGCTGTTAGGAACAACAAATATTCAGGACATCGAAACAATCCAGCCAAATCACATTGAGGTAAATGCTCAAATTAAATGCTTAGGCACAATAAAGAAAGAAAGTTACACAAATATATATCTCAAAAAATGTTCTCACTATGTTTTCTGGCTTTTAGCAAATCAAAATAATTTTGGTAATTCGAACTTACATTAAAGATGAGAAGTTTGGTCTGATCTAACTTCAAACCAAAGAACTTCAAAAAATGTCTCTTTCAACTGTAAATAAAGTTTTCCAAATTAGATTGCACTTTATTACAAAACTGTGCAGTTTGAATACGCTGCACTTTTAAGCACCTTGCATAGAAATGATGAGCTTTCCAAACCTTGAAGATACAAAATTGAAATTCAAGGATTCCAAGCACCCATAAGAACCCTAAAGTTAACAGTCAGCTGTCCTTCACTATAGTTTGCTTCCAGTTGCCAAGGTTTCCAGTCCTGATCAGGAAAACTGTTGACATTAAAATCATGCAGAACTATTGACCAGAACCAAAAATCTCTGGCACTTGGAGACAGAGTATGCATAGTTATGGGTGGTTTAGAAGGTAATTATGCGAGAGACTATTATCTCTCTAGTCTATCTAAATCATTTCATCACCTGTCCTTGGAAACGCTGCTTTTGATTCTCCACGATCCCAAAGTCCTGCAGGTCCAGCTGGACGTTGTGGCGCTTCTGACAGTTAGCTGTGGGCATGTTCCACACGACGACGAAGGGCCGGTCCCGCAGGTCCGGACCCGCAGCAGCCGCATCAGGGCGGCTGAGGTTCTCCGACAGCGAGGCGCGGGGCAACAAAGTGATGAGGAAGATGAGAAGACGAAGGTGAGACAGCTCCATGGCTGCTCAGCAGTCAGCGTGTCCTTCCTGCTCAGAGACACAGAACAACCTGCATGATTTAAAATCCCTCCACAGAGACAGAATGTGTTTTTTTGAAATTCTTTGCCTGTTTTAAATGTTGACATGACAATTATCAGAAACGATCCCTATTTAGGTTTGAATGCACCTCTCAATAATTTAATACTTCCGCATCAAACCATACAATAACACATGTAACCCTCTCTGAGAATGGCTGTATTTCAATGCAAGCACAAATTGCGAGCTACAGATATGGATAAAGGTAACATTAGAAATTTGAGAAAAATTCCGCTTCGGACCTGAAGTCATTTAATCAGAGCCACAAACTAATGTTGAGAAGTAACTGGATGAAGTCGCAGTCGTTGGTACCCTATCAGTTACTTATTGAAGTGTTTTCAATTTGTAGTTTTCGTCTACAGGTAAAAGAAAGTTTGTCAGAGGAGTCATTTATGATCTTTAATAGAAATATAGCAACACTTTAGATGTTTCTCTTAGCCCCTGGACACAAAGCCATGGTTTCCATAACAACAGTCAGATGCCGCAAACATGACAACAAGCTGTCTGGGAGGTAAACCAGCTCTGTGCTTTGGTCAAAAGAAACTAGAGTTGAGATTTTTGTCAATTAAAAGAAACACGGAATGAACATGTTGTAAAACATCGCATAACTACTGTGAAGTAAGGTAAGGGAGCCAAACCTAAACAGCTCCCAAAGGTGACAGAATCTTGTTAATGTCCATCACTTCTCAGAACCTTTTATTTATAAATCCGGTGCTCTCTTCCAGAAAACTAACAATAAGACAGCCTTTGGTTCTTTCAATCGGATAGCAATATAAAAACATGACATGATTAGATTACCAGACACCAAATCAAGCTTCTTCCACCTCAACCTCCTGGACTAAACCCATAGAAAACCTGTGGAATGAGCTGAAGGGACAAGAGCATCAGAGAGAAGCCAAGGACAAAGTGTCAAAGAATAGAGAAAGATCTACATCTTCCAATGTATGGATCTGTTTTCTTCACAAAAAGGACACTGCATAAAATGTTGACCGCTTTGGTATCATTAGAGATTACACATTAATTTCTTTAAAAATGGTTTATTAAGTTTCCCAAAGGTTGGATGTTTTGCACAAATCAGCTTGAAATCATAATATAGTGATAAACAATTAAATTAAATTAACATACTTCTTTCAGAAATCCTAATAGATGTGGAGGGCTTTGTTTCTACCCTCTTACTCCATCTTACAAGATTTAAACCTTTTTCATTAAAAGTTATTGTTCTGTCCCATTTTTCAGTTTTCTCTCGTCTCTGTGGTTCTTCTGCAACTGGTACTGGACCTTGAAGGTTAGCTTGTGCAAGAAGTGCATTGATCTTTGATTGTTTGGTTTCGTAATGCAGTCTCTGAGGTTTAAGGCAGTTTTCCCTGAGTGTGTCTTATTTTAGATATGTCTGGGAGTGTATACATGCACTCCCAGACATGTCCGAATGTTCATCAAATGTCCTTGTGCATCCAAAAGATGGGAACTCCTCTGGCGTCTCTGTAGGGGGTTTCCGTCAAAGTCTGAACTACAGGCTGTCCTGAAAACTGGGGCGGTGGAGGAGGCACTGAGGAGGAAAGAGAAGGAGGAGGTGGTGGAGGAGGTGGCAGAGGTATGGAGGGAAGAGGAGGAGGTGGTGGAGGTACGGAGGGAAGAGGAGGAGGTGGTGGAGGTACGGAGGGAAGAGGAGGAGGTGGTGGAGGTACGGAGGGAAGAGGAGGAGCTGGTGGAGGGGGGTTAAGAGGATTTTTTAAACGAGAAGGTGACCCATCAACACAACTACGTTCTAAGTCTTCCATTCTTGTTGGAGTTGGTTTCGTTGGGTTTGCTTCTGCGTTTGGAGCTCTGGAAAGTCTCATGAGCATCCCCATAGGGAGGAGCGCCATCACAGCACCCGTGCTCTGCACCGGCGTGGACAGGACGTAGCCGAGATGGGCGTAGAAGTGCTGCTTGTCATGGGTGGTCAGGCACAGACGCTTGAAGCCTCTGCGTTGAGCGTAGAGCTCCGTCTCCTCCATCAGAACCCGACCGTAGCCCTTCCCCCGCTCCTGTTTGGACACAACTACCGACTCTACAAACAGGCTGCTGCCGTGACCTACGACCCGGGTGAGCCGGGCGTGGCCGAGGAGCCGCTCCTCTGTCCCTCTGGGGCCCTGCAGGAGAACCAGGCAGACGGGGAACTCCGAGCAGGACTTCTGGAGGGAGTGGACCCGGGCTGCCTGGCTCCTCCGCCACTCGGAGTTGACCAGGTACGCACAGGGCACCAGCAGGTCCGGACGCCGGTGGATCGGAACCGCACGGATCCTCCCTGCTTCCTCAGCGTCGTCGTGTTTGGTATTCTGAATGTCTCCATCCAGCAACGAGACTTTTTCAGCGTAATGTGAATTTGGGAGGCTCTGCGGCTCAACGTCCCGCTGGTTTCCGCTCCCTGGTTCGGAACTTGAGGACGTTAGCGCTTCAGACCTGTGATGATCAGGGTTCAAGTCAGTCTGAGCTCTGGAACTGATTGGTAAAATGTTACACAAGGCTTGGATGTACAGTTTCTCAATTTTCCAGTGATGCAAATAACACAAGTCTGTCTTATGAAACAGGTAGTTAGAACCAAGAAGTCTAAATGAAAAAGAGACATTTCATTCCAATCAGTTTTCTGTTCTTTGGACAGCAGCTTTACAAATGTAATCATTTAATAAGCTGGCAGCTTTTAAGACCTTTATCTGTTGGAGACAGGAGATGAAAACTACCTTTTTTATCTTTTTAATGTCTATGCTTCTTATTTTAACCTTCATGCTCTGTTTCTCTCGCAAACTTCAACAGCTGGAAGGAATTTATATTCTATTCAATTTAGGGAAGCAGATTAAAATTTCAGTACCTGACAGGTGTGTTATGCAAGCGTGTGTATCATCTAGAGGCGTTGCTGTTACTTTTGGAGGTGGGAGAGAAACTAGCTGTGCAACAACATTTATGTTTTTTTTTTTTTTATTTGTGTAAAGTGGTTTGTAAGTAAATCACTACACCTGAGTTAATTTAAAGTATTCCAGAGAACTGTGCATCAATGTACATTTTCTAAATGTTATGAATCTTCCAAATTCACCAATCACCATATGTAATAAATATCCATACATTTTTTTGAATGTTTATGCCATTAAGCCCCAATATTACCAATATATTGGTAAAAGAAAAAGACAAAAAAAAAAGTTCCTTGAAGCATAAGCAAACTTGTAGATCTACATTTGGTCACAAATCCAGCATAACATGACAAACTATTCACGGCAGCTTCACTTAGCTGGAGATCGAGCGACATATGCTAATGTGTAACATGCATAGAAAGTCAACACCGGTATGTCACTAACTAAACCTGTGTGTCAAGCATAGAATGTCTGTTACGGAAAGAATATATAAAGATTTGTCTTTCAATTGTCTTAGATTGCTTTTTGAGGAATAACTAAATTAAAATTTCAACATGTTCTAGATTTACAGATGCTAAAACAATCATTGTATTCACCTGATGCTTTGTTCTTATCCCTGGAATTTGATCAGCTTTTTAAAAACATATAAAAAACAAAAAGCACATCTTCACCAGGTATTAGAGAAAAATGGAAAGTTTTAAAACGGCAGACAATTGTGCACCTATTTTAATATAATGTTTCCATATCTTGCAAACTGATATTGCGAAATATATCTTGCAGTATCAATTGCAAGATTACATAATGGCATACGTAGTGCCTTTTTTTTTGCCATTATCTTAACCTCTTTCACGACTTTTTGTTAAATATCTGGAATATGTGGAACTTTAAGAGAACATGGAAGTCCACTCACGTCAAAAACAGCCTTTGATCGGAATTTATTCCTGATCGTAGCTGAGATGTATGGACAGAACTGCATACGGAGAGGTTTTTTGTGTGGCTAAATATGTTTAATGCCATAAATATAACACACAGCTCAGTATAGTGTAATTACAGCAGGACCCTAAAGACAGAGAGTGGCTGATTCGGCCATAAAAGCTGTAATTTTCTTCATATAATTTCAAGTCACCTGCTGTAGCACGGTGTCATCTTTGGCTAAAACCAAATGGACACGGTGTGGAAAAAAAAGGAAAGTTGTTTAATGATCTATTTGATGGGTGGGTTGACCTGCACGACTCTGAAAAGGTGCTTTTAAACCCAGGTAAAAGAAGAAAGGGAAAATCCGTCAGATTTCAAGTCACGTCACATCTACAGGCATGATCTTTGTACAAAGGACATGCATGCAATCGCTTTTATTGAGCATAATTCATTAGAATGTATTTCAGTTTGTTAAAGTGTTAACTCACTGCAGCTAATAGGGAAGTGGTAGTTTTCTGACACGTCCCCACCAAGAAACATGAAAAGAACACTTAAAGCAGCTCAGTATACTGAATTCTTCCTTCTTCTGTCCACAGAAACTCTATATTCAATGCTGTACAACTTGGCCAAAATTACACGTTAGTATAGCCAATATATGAAAAAGTCACAAAGAGAAATCTTTTCCAACGATGGTCTACGTTTATCAAATTTAGGTTAGTTCCAGATCCAATCATTTAGCTGAAAACAACTACCAGCGAGTCTCTGTGAATGAGAGATAATTTTAAGGGTAGAAAGATGCAACAGTTCCACACAGTTCAAATGTAACATTAATTAAAGGAAAAATCATAACACAGAATAAAAGAACCAACAACTGAGTAATATTGACTCACCCTAAGAGAGCAGCTGAGGACTAATCGCTGACTGTTCTACAAGTATTTAACTCGTCTCTGACCACACCGGACTACTTCACATTCTGCTTGTAAGAGGAAACTGGTTGTTGGCTAATTACCACATACTGCAGAATAAAGAAGAAAACGAAGCAGAAGATCTTTACTCAAGATAAGTGCTGATGTCCCTTCTGAGACCAGAGAGAGAAAAACTTGTAATACTTGTGCAGAACTTTCGGTCTTCCTTTCTTTCTTCTTTAAGTTATTACTGTTTTTCTCAATTTAATTCACAATATAAGTTGTAATTACTTGT
This sequence comes from Xiphophorus maculatus, assembly GCF_002775205.1. NCBI lineage: Eukaryota > Metazoa > Chordata > Actinopteri > Cyprinodontiformes > Poeciliidae > Xiphophorus > Xiphophorus maculatus. The sequence goes on along the minus strand of NC_036443.1, from coordinate 9,380,477 downwards.
AATTAATATTTATTGAAACTTAGTCAAGATGCCTTACGTCCACCTTTAGGATCCTGAGCCTACGTTGTCTGAATTGTGCGTGCTGACATTTTTTTTTGTCACAAAAGAGTTATACCTAAACAATAACGTGCAGCCGAAGATTCCTGGTTGTTTGTCTGCTACAGTCAGAGTTGTACAGTAAGATTTTACAGTGTACAATAAAATAACCATACATTTACAACAAAATTTAAGTAATGTGTTTTGTTTTTTGGCAACAAAAAAAAGTGGTTCATTTAGTGGCAGTTCTTGCAGGATGGTCTCTTTCTTCAGAATCCCAAGATGCCGGGTCTTCAACAACCTCACTGTCACAAGCAAGCTGATGGTCGGACGGCTTTTCTTACGGTGGCCAATGCCTTTTTACCGCACCAATCTACTTTGGTCATGTTTTTAGACTGTGAAAGAAAGCTGGAGTACCCAGAGAAAATGAACAGGGAGAACGTCTAAGCTCTATGCAGAAAGACTCCAGGCCAGGATGAATGATAAACAGACTAAATATATTTCAACTTTTTTCTCAGTATTATGATGAATTTATATGACGTTACTACAGAGGGGGTTAATTATATTAACACATTTTAATTTAAATCAGTACAAGTTCAGCAGTATTTCACAGTTGGGCTTTTATGTTCAAATGAAGATCTTTAGTATGCCGATCGTGTCCTTCCTTCCTTCCTGTCCAGGTGGCGCTGTTGTGCTCATATACAACATCTTCGCTTTTGTAGCGACTTTTGGACTGTGAGATCGTTTTGATAAATTATAACATTTGCCAACTATGGCATTGGATAAGGGATACAATCGAGAAGGACACAAGTTACATCAACAGTTGTGAGTTATGGATTTATTTATTATAGTTCTTAGCACAGCGTACGCATCAATACACTCAACCATAAAGACAACCTCCACTGTAACTCTGACTGCAGACAGTAACTTATTACATTTGGGTAAGCATTTTAATATTGAACAGAGAATTAGCACCCCACCAAACAGCAGGGCATCAAAAAATTGGGATAAACTCTTGTTGTTCCTCTCCACGGAAATCTTTAGTAAAAGGCGAAAGATTTATACGAGCTGAAGAGAAACAAGAGTGCATGACCTACAGAAGATGTAGGTGCCCAATTTCTTCCAACATCATATCCACTTCGCTCACGGTGCTACTTGACTAGCAAACATAAGAACTTATTTGAGCCTCAAAAATGCAAAGACTTTGCTGCCTATGGCCGTTTTGACATAAATTCTGTCTTACTGATATCTTGAGTTGGTATTCTGTCTAGTCTAAACATTACAGATTAACGTAGCATTTTGAAAGTTCAATAAGACAATGGAAAATAGAAAAAAAGAGAAATCTTAAATTGTAATTACGGATGTGTGACGTAATTTGAAACACCTTGAAAGGAATTCTGACTCGTCAAAAATGTAATTGAAGATATCTTGAATTATTATTCTTACTAGTCAGAATGTAAATGCAGATATCTTAAACTGCCATTCCGGAAAGTGGAAAATATAGTTTGGCCTCGTCAAAAATGCAAGAATAACCTCGTTCTTTAAGCGGACTGAAGAATTCACCCACACAACAAATACACGACGCAAACATAGCGAGCTTAAACCAGTTTAAGAATAAATCCATTTAAATACAATGCATTGTGGGAACACAAGTGAGATGACATCTAATTTGTAGCCAGTTTACTATCACATAAAACTTTATAATTATTTATTTGACATTATATTTTCATATTGAACTGAGGAAAAAGCACCCTACCACACGGCGAGGTATCAAAAATTTGAATTATAATCTTATTGCTTCTCACCACGGAAATCTTTAGTAAAAGGCGAAAGATTTATACGATTTGAAGAGAAACAAGATTGTTTTACTTACAAATGTCGGAGCCCTATTTCTTTCGACATCATACCCACTTATTTGTTATTTGACTGCACAACATCTGAACTCATTTCAGCCTCAAAAGTTCAGACTTTGATGTTGTTTATTAAGCGGGCTGACAACTTCACTGACACGATGTAAACATGGGACACGACAGGTTAAAAACATGGTTTAAAAATAAAGGAAAAAAATAATAAAAATTGGCAAAGTTAAATGAAAAATAAATAGTACAAAACACAGGGTGAAAATAGCAACATCTTATTATATTATTCTTCCATGATGACAGGAGCACCTCACTGATACATACATAATATTCACGTAAAATAGAAGATACAGAAATAAACCTATTAAGAACAACAGGTTTTTTTTACTTTTTACTTTACTTCCAACACTGTAAAAACTAACCAGCTAAATTCTTACTATTTGACAGAGAAAGGAAACCCCACCGGAAGGTAGGGCGTCAAAAAATTGGGATAAACTCTTGTTGTTCCTCTCCACGGAAATCTTTAGTAAAAGGCGAAAGATTTATACGATCTGAAGAGAAACAAGAGTGCATGACCTACAGGAGATGTAGACGCCCTATTTGTTTCGACATCACACCCAGTTCACTTACGGTGCTGTTTGACTGGCAACCATAGTAACTCATTTAGGCCTCAACAATTCAAAAACTTACAGTCGTACATTAAGCGTACAGAAAACTTTACGTAGATAACGTAATAACACGACATCACGAGTTAAACGCATAGTTTAAAAGTAAATCCATTTGGACGCAATGCATTGTGGGAACGCAATGGAAATCGCCACGCCTTTATATCATTGTAACCACTCTATTTTTGCGCAAACCCTGTTTTTATACAATGTAGCAAAACTATTAAGTTCTTATTTGCTTTTAATGCTCCCTGTAAGACGCTAGTGTAAGTGTTTCCTAGTCCAAGGACTCGCACCTGCGCACTGAGCGTTTTTAACCGAACAACACAATCTAGCATCTCTGAGGAAAACCATCTTCTGAAAAAAAAAAAACCGTACTAAAACAAGAAAACACCCCTAAAATATATAACTGTCTTAATACGGTCACCATATTACTTAAAATTTGAGTAATTAGGATTTTGAACATCTCTCAAATATATATATATATACATATATATATATATATATTTTTTTTTTCCTACTTTTTGAGTATTGAAGAGGGTGGACAAGTTAAAAATACCATAACTGAGTGGAAATGATTTACGTCATTTTTATAGCGCCAAACATAGACTGTTCAGTACTAAACATAAATCTTATAGAGTTTCTGTATAAGCGGGACGTATTCGTACTGAATACTCCCAGTTAATATTTCATCTCCTGTCTCCGTGGCTGTCGCTTCCATGTAAGGTCAGAGCAGAAATAGCATGATTTCGGTTGACGTAGTTGTTAATGTATAATTTTAAAAACTGCCTTAATTCGCCATGTTTGTGTTAAATACCAAGAGGAACCGCATGTTTAACACCTCAATTAGAAACTTAATGACATTTAAACGCTACCTACATTTTCAGTCTCGCGGTCAGACCAGGCTGGTTGTGCTCCCGTCAAAGCGCTCTCATTGGGCAGGCAGCTGATCTCCAGTCAGCGTCGGTAACGGCGGCAGCCAATAGCAGGAGAAGGACCAAGAGAACAGTCAGCTGCAACTGATCCAGAATCAGGGCTAAATATTTTAAACACCATCGACGTTGATAGTTTCTCTTCTACAGAAGAATATAGATCTCATCACTGACACTCTGCGGATTGGAGTGGTATTACACGATGGTATTCTTTCTTTTCTTAGCTTTGTGCAGCGCCTACAGTTTTAGGCACATTCAATAATTTAGAATATACAGCCCAATGAGTCTCGTTTGATTAAATGTATATTTTGAAAATGACCTTTAAGCAGGTATTAAGCATATTTACAATAAACCCACATTATTTTTTTAATTTTGACTTAATTCTAATTTGAAATGTCTTGTTTTGATTAACTGTATGTAGAAAATCATAATTAATAAAGGCTTTAACACCCATCTGTGTGTAATTAATCTATGTAATGTTTTGTGATAATGTTCCTAAAATAAATTACCTTTTCCATTACGTTCTGGTTTATTTAAAGGGTCTGTACCATCACGATAAAAATTAAGACAGGTCATTAAATATTGAATTTTCTGAAGAAATACTGTCACATATGTAGACCTACCTGACAAAAGGACAAGTGCTGCAAACTTCAATTTAGGATTCGTGTTTTTCGTGAACAGTGAGTTTCCTCCTTGCAAACTTCTCATGAAATTTAAACTGCAGTCCAATTGCGCCGGTCTCCACTTGCCTGCTTGAGTAGTCTCTTCTTTTTCGGTCTAGACTTACTTGTAGGCCAGACCTGGACACATTGGCATTTGTTTTGACTGTCTTCCATTTGTAGGCCATTGCCCCTATAAAAGAATATCATATTTATAACTCCTTTGAGACTTTTCAAAACCCCTCACCCGAAGCTACCAAAATCTTAACTTAGGGGAATCTTAGGTTAAGAAATATTTGTGCTACAACAGCCAAAACAAATAAGCTTTCACTAGGGTATGACGGGTTAAGGGAAAAAAATAAAATAAAAACTGGACCACATGTTTTGCCTAAAACCATTACCTTGTTTTGGTTGTTTCATTTTACAGGTTTGTCCACTTTCGACGGATGGAAAAAAATAGCTCTGGCTTACTTGAACATCGACACCTGTAACTGGTTCATTAGTGAGCACTATCATTGTTAAACTAATAATAATAATTAAAAAAATGCATGGATTTTTTTTCTTTGTTGAATAAATGTAGAATTAACTCACTTTCACACCTACAAAAACAACAAAAAAAAAGTTCAATGTTTAACAACTTTTTATGCATCACACCAATTTTATTTATAAAGCACTTTAAAAACCCACAGGACCAAAGTGCTGTACACAATTATATAACATAAATATGATCAATCATAAAATCAATAAGTAGTAAATAAATCTTTACCAGAGATAACAAATGTGGCCATCTGAGTTTGATCTACTTTATTAGAATTTACTGTTATTCTTTAATGTCTGTCTTTCTTTCTGCAAAATACTTTGAATTATGTTGTACAGAAATTATGCTTTAGTCTCCAAATAATTGTATCTCTATTATGTCAGAGAATAATTTCTGTTGTACATGTGCCACCTATACTGGTAATTAAATCCAAAGATCATTAGAGCACATTTATACAATATTTATGATCACCTAAGGTGTAATAGCTACACTGATTTAAAAAAAATACACAGTACATGATATGAGAATATCTCTCTACATCCATAGATCCTTAACTATTCAAGGTATTTTTTTTAAACAAAACTGCATAAAAGCTAATCAGTAAAATCACTGTGAAAAAAAGAATTGGTCTGTATCTATTAATGTTCACCCACAAGATTACACAGTATTGGACTCTTAAAAAGGTTAAAATCTATAACACAGCAGGTGTGTCCAAAATTGGATTATTTCAATTGTAAAAACAACAAAAAACAAAAAAAAAGATCATGCTAATTTGTTTCCATCCTGTAGAGTAAAGAATATCATTATTGTATGGGTGAATCATTAAACATTTGCAGCATTTAGACCCAGTGCACAAAAAATGTTGCGTTTCAGCAGGAAGTAAAAACGAGGCAGGAGTGTTACCAAAATGTTTACTTTATTTTTCAGCTTTTCTTTTAATCCAGGACAACTCATTCAAGAATAATCAAGAATTAAGCACTAATATGTTTATTAGATTTTTCTCTCTTTTTACATTTTGTCAGAGATGGATGGTGAAATTTTTATCCAGAACTCGTCAACGTAAAACAAACAAACAAAAAAAAAGAATATATAATAACAATACATTAATAATTAATTCAATACAATGAAGTGTGGCGTCTGACAGAATAACAATGACCCAGAAGGTGTAGGTTTGTTGTTTTCACCGCTTCCTCCGTGGTACTGCAACAATCACCAGCACTAACTCAACTCAATCAACGACAGCAGAGGAAGAAAACGGAGTGCGCTCACAAAGTTCTGCACCCCAGCCTCCCAAAGAGGAAACACTTTTTTTTTTATTATTTAAATAATATTTTATCAAAGCTTCTGTTTTTATCTTCATAAAATGTTTCTAAAACTTATCTGTCTTTAAACTTTTTTTTTTTTTTTTTTTTTTGCATTTTTGGATTCGTCTCCCTTTTCAGAGATTTTGCTTCTTTTTTTTTTTTTAAAGATTTCTGTCTCCATGGTGTGTATGGGAGTGTGTGTTGTGTGTGTGTTTGAGCATCTACACCTGTCACCACATGTGTGCGCCTGTATTTTTGATGTGTCCTTGGCTGAGGCTTGGAACAAGTCTGAGTTGTTCTAGTGCTCATGTGAATAAAGAGCCTGCACTAATGAAGCTCCATGGTGCGATGCTGAATATGTTTGGAGTGTGTGTGTAGTTCATGCCCTTACACTGCTCTGCCTGCAGAAGGTCACCGCAGGTAAGACATTCATACTGAGAGGTTGAAACTAACTCAAGCAACAACTTGGGTGGCCTGTATCAGGATGTGTGTGAGAGAGAGTGTGTGTGTGTACATCTAACCAAAGTCAGCTTATCAAGGAATCTGTTTAGCTTGGATGTGCTCAAGGGTGAGCACACATCTAGGAGTGTGCGTCTCTCAGTGCCTAACGCATGTGTTTGTGTGTGAGGAAAAGAAGAGGGCTGAGTGTTTGAAAACTGAGGATTCATGTACTTGCAGGTGAGCCGAGCACCGGGTGTAAAGCTTACGAGTCCGTCTAACCACTTCCTGATGTTGGAGAGAACTTGTATCTGTGTGTTTTTGTTTGTTTGTCTGTTTGCGTGTTTGTTGGTGTGTTTGTAAAAGAAGGCACGGAGGGTGGTGTGGGAGGCTCAGTCTCTCAGGTCCATGCTGGAGCCGAACAGAGCCACCAGCTGCTCCTCGTAGTGGGCGATGTTCCTCTTCATGATTTCCTTACAGGAGCCCAGGAGGCGCTCGAACGCCTGCACGTCTATTACTGCACAGAAAGGAGGAGAGGAGAAGGTTATGTGCCGTTCAGTGGCCCCTAGTACTGAACTGCATCACATATGGATCAACTTATATCCCCTGAAAACTTCTAGTTCTTATTAAAGGGGCGGTATTATGTGTTTTATGGGACAATCAAGTAACTATGTTACTTTCAGTTATTATAAAATTGGGAGGAGCTTTGTTGAAATAGGCATTTTTGCTGTGAGGTCCTAAATCCTGCCATTTGTATGAATAACATCCCCGATACAGAGGAGTTCCTCAGCCGAGTCCAGAATGCGCTCAATGACAGTGAAGAAAAAGTTGCTTAAAAAAAGTCAAGGTGTAACTTCTATTATAAGTGACTGTTGCCTATTAATTAAACAATATTACCTCTCTTATAATCCCCAATATAAAGAGCAAAATAAAATGTTCTCAGTCTCTAAGGAGGCTCAGTGGTAAAATGAATTATTGCTAATCCTTCACAGCACCAGGAGGCAAGGAGAGCAAGAAGAGGGAAAAAAACCCAGCAACAAACAATATTGCTACAGTGCAGCTGAATTGCATTTTCTCTGCTTCACAAGCCAATCAGCAGTTGTGGCAGACATCCGGTGCTACTGCCAGCTCGGTTAGCTGATAGACGAGAGTGACAGTTCCATGTGGAAAGGTGCATGGATCCACTCATGAGGACGGGGAGACGGCGTCCATATTTCATAGAAAGAGGAGGAGGAGAGGTGACAAGCTGAAGCACAGCTGTTAAAACTGCTGCTCATTTCTTCCATTTAAAGAAGAGCATGGATATTAACATCCACTCAAAGAAAATTAGAAACTGCAAGGTTATGGCAGATGAGTTGATTATGAAATAATAATAATTATTAGAATGTTTTAAACCAGTGGTGTCTAAACTTTGTCACGTGGGCCAAAATCGTCAAGTCAAAAGTATTTATGGGCCAAAGAAATGCAAATTTCAAAACACTTAAACCATGAAATAAAATACACATTTCTTACTACTCAAGAATAAGTTAAGCATACAATATTTGCAATTGAACATATAAGAAATGTCCGTTTTTTTCTTGTAGGAAATGGAAAGGTTAGTTTAAATCTTTGTAGATTCAAAACTTAAAAAAGGTTTTGCACATTATTAAAAGAAAAGCATCCAGTTTCTTCGAATGAATAGAAGAAAAATATTCAGCCAATTTTCAGGAATGAGAGGAAAGTTTGGGTCAATTTTTGTAAAAAATATATGCTGTATTAAGTCAAATTTGATAAACTAATTAAAAGCAGATATAGGTTCCCTAAAGTCTGTTTCAGAGTAGAAGTCAGTTGTTAAGTGTACTCCTATTTACAATAAAATTGAGAATGTTCTCCTTCTCCTTAATAAAAGGAGACAACATGCTTGTCTAAAAGCATGTCTCACTTAATGTTTTCCATTTTACAAAAATTTTATTTTGTCGGCAAGAATTTTGTTATAACTAAAGATAAAAAGTCTCAACCATCTGTTCTGGCGGGCCACGTGTAATCAATTCAGGGGCCACTAAACTGTTCAATCAGTGAGAAATAAACACACACAGTGCTGAAGTCATCAGACGTTTACATATCAGCTCTAAATTCCAAATTAAATTCTTTTATTTACCAATAACTGGATAAGGAAGGAACCATGCAAAGTTCCTGTGAAATTATTTAGCTTAGAAGCAGAATATCTTTTCTTTAAACATCCACACGCTGCGTCACACCAGCAGATCTCATCTTATCATTGTCTAATGTTCAGGATCACCACCAACGCTGACAGGAGTTTGTCCAACAATTTGTCTTACCCAAACATTTGACATCTCCTATTGCGTAGGCTGAGGCGGCCCGGGGCTTGTTGGTGACCAAGGCCAGCTCCCCGAAGTACTGGCCTCTGCTACAGCGTGCTATCTCGACCTCACTGTTGTCTGCGTGGTCTGCCTTCGTCTGCAGGGAGGAAGATGAAAAGGTTAGAAGCCCCCCTGAGCGCTGCTTGTTCTTGGCGCGGCGAGAGCCGCTGAGAGGCTGTGATGGATTCCCTGCTGTTGCTAGGCAAAACCTGGAAGCCCTCCTGCAGCCTGGCGGATATTAATTGAGCGTGTGGGCTGCAGTCATCCATTGTGCTCAATAAAAACCGGCTACTGAAAACGGTTCAAGACAATAAAAGAATTACATTGTAAAGCTGCTAAACTACAAATGGAGATGACGGGGGTCTGTGCCTTACTTTACTCTTCATCATGATTTTGACATCTCCAGATTCTACAATGTAGAAGCAATCAGCCTTGTCTCCCTAAAAAAAAAATTGTTATCAATAAATCAGAAATGGAAGCTCAGGGTAAAAAACAGTGGAAACCTGTAGTTTCCCACCTGTGTGATGATGCGCTCTCCATCTGAGAACTGCTTCATTCCTAATACATCCACTATCTTCATCCTCTCTGTTGCCTGGAAAAGAAAAACAAGGATGTTGAAAGAAAGAGCCAGGAAGCGGTCGGGATCGTCTCACTCATTCTCATTCAACTTCTTCACACTTGTTGGGCAATCAAACTTACCTCCAGCGATTTCAGCAGCGGCACGGACTCGATGAAAGTCTCATACATCCTCCTTTTCTTGGCATTGTTCTTGACAATGAGTCTTCGAAACGTTGCACGGTCCTAGGAACAAAAATATTGTGAGAACACACAAAAAAAACCTGCCCTGCACATGGGTGTCTGGCTGTTGTCTTTCTGATGTAAGCCACCAGGAGGAGCTGCAGCAGCACAAATCAACAGAGTGGAGCAGGGTTCCATTCATAGATTACATGGCTCCATTCTTAACATGTCTGAGCATCACAGAAAACATCGCTAGGCGTGACGGTTCAGATCGTGGTCTAACCTACAGAATGTAAGACTAATAAAACACCACACTTGCGTTGAGCAAAAATAAATCATGTGATTGGATTTTATAAGGCTTTAAATAGTGTCTCTTCATTTGTTCTACTTTTTACAATTCAGCTTTTCATTTGCGTTCTTACCAAGCCCCAGAGTGCGCCCTCCTCGGTGGCTACGATGGTGGCGGCACGTGGCGTGTTGTACATGAGGGCCAGCTCTCCAAAACTGCCCTTATTGTTGTACTGACCCACACAATTTCCTGATACCTCAATGTCATACACACCCCTAGAGACAGGGAGAGTTGGACCACAAAAAAAAAAAAAGAAACAAAAGGTTAGCAAAATATTACATCAGACTGTCATTTTGTAAACTGACCTAATGCTTTTATCAGCAACCCTGGATGGATTTTTTTTTCTGCACAGTGGGTGACAATATAATTAAGAGTTTATATTCTGTACTGTAGGTGAAAGCAGTCAAATGAAACCAATATTGTTTAGAATCCATCACAAAATACCCCCCATCTCAAAAAAAGCACAACTTGACTTTTATACCACTGCTGCAGTTTTTCTTCAAAATCCACCGTTAATTGTTTTGTGGAATCCTGAATCCAGATTTCATCACTGTGTCACATTTGTTTTGCAGGATAGTATGTTCAACATGTCGAGTCATTTATTTCAGAATTAAAGTAAACTTGCTTTTACCTATATATTTCTTCTAACTGGTAGGAAACTTGTTTAGGGATCTAAACATTGGGGATTAGTGATTCATTTCACAATTAACAATAAATTGTGAAATGAAAGCAGAAACTGGCAAAAAGCTGGTCAACAGTTAGCAGGGCTTGAATGCTGTAATGCTAATAAAACTCTGAGTATTGAAGAAGGCATGAATCATTTCTGACATGTACTTTTGTTACTCATGCCGTTACTCATGTTGTTTTATTACATTTTGAGAAATGTTTTTCTCATTTCCTATGGCATAAAAACATCCAAAGTGAGTGGAAATAATTTGAATCCAAATCTGCCAGAGGTTTGAACAGTTTTGGTCTTAACTATACATGTCCTAAATAAAATCCTTGTCTGTTTAATTGTTAATAATTGAATTCTTTACAAAAACAAATTGTATGTAGAAGGAAAGTGCAGGTGAATGCTTTGCTAATGAGTGCAACATTTGAACAGAGCAGTTCTGAACTGCCTCCTCTTTCTATGTCTATGAGGATTATACATAAGGAAGGTAATTTGTATTGATGTTGCTCGGCAGGATTAACTAGTCATTTTCTAAGAAGGCCTGTCTTCTCATTGGTTGTGCAGAGGGGCTAAAGCCCTCGTTGCTGTTGGGAGTATTAGCTTACTTTGGATTAGCATGACCATGGGGACAGTGATCGCCCGTGTTCTCAGGTAGCTCCGTATGAATGCGCTACTGAACGGCTACGTTTCTAGTCCTTTAATTCGACGCGCAAAGAAAGCCATGATTAATGATAAATCGGTCAACACAGAGTTAATTTTAAACAGAAAAAATCTGTTAAAAAAAAAATAAAAATTAATGAAGGCAGTAATAATCAATGGTAATAATGGAGAGTGCCAGTGTTCTGACTTGTGCACAAAGTGGTGAGAGAAGACACACAGTGTGCATGTCTGCATTGGAAATAATTCACTATCCAGCCCATTGCTGCTCTGTTCTTTGATGATTTCATTTCCTGTGATAAAATATGAAAAACTGTCACTGCATTAAGCAACTGATCTTGATTGCTGAATTGCAATTATATGCAAGCAACTAGAACAATAAAGCATGTGAGTTACAAAAGAGAAACAACTGGATGACATGTTGAAGTTAAAACTAAAGTCTTGGTGTAAATTACACAAGCGTGCTCCATAATGTTTTACAACGATTCTCATCGCTTTTTTCCATGCTCCGTCCAAATCATATTCCGGCTTCTCCCTATGGGCTTGCACAGGATTTTCAGCTACTTCCTGTTTTAAGGGCCTCAGAGAAGGTTGTTTATTCTTTACTGAAACGCTGCCAAATGGCAGCACACTGGCAGTGCAAGAGGCTGGATTTAGAAACAGCTGAAAGCAAGGGACAAGTAAAGCTGCCCAGAGGTTGGGGAATAAATTGCTATACACTGAAGTGTGGAGGAGACGTGATCATTGCCTAAATAGGGACAAAACGGGAGTCATTTTGCTGTATTCTGTTCATCTTTCATGATACCAGTATCTGTGTTCATGCTCACATCCCACCCTGCTGATGACATTAACTACCACTCATTACTTTGTCCACGGAAAACCCCGGGACAGTATACAACCAGGCAGGCGTGCCACTGTTAAAGGTCATCGCTTGCATTGTATGAGGCGGCAGGCTGCGCGGGAAGGTGTGGGAGATTGGGCCCAAATGGAGCTATAACAATGTGTTGAGTTGATGTGTTGAGAATGAATGGAGGCAAATGACAAACAAAGCAGCCACCGGCCAAACACCGGCCACGATACACTCTCCTAAACGGCAGGTTTAAATCTCAGACATGTTTTAGTGAAAATGGCACATACCAAAAAGAAAAAGTTTGGTATTTTAATGCCTGGATATGAAAACAGGAATAAAACTGCAGCAATTTTGCTCTCGACTTCTTTCACATAAAACCATTAATAGGTGTTTAAAGGCAAACTAGAAAAGCTGCAAAAGTACTTGCATATTTGTAGCTTTAAACTATGGCTGCGCAAAATTAGGAAGAAAATAAGGTGGTAACATCTTAGCTGAATATTGCACTGTGATGTAGACCGCAGTTAACAGCAGAATTTTCTCACTACTTTTTTCCATCATTGTGATGTCTTAACCACTCTTCCTTGGATTTAAGCATCTTAGTCACTAAGATCTAATTCAGGTGTGTATAAAAGCTAGTGAAAGCCCACCCAACTGGCCATATATACAGTATTATTTGCGATCAGAGTTTGAATAAACTGCACCAGCAATAATGTAGTAACATCGAAGCAAGTCATCTGCAACTGAAACAGCGTACATCTCCTGACAATGACTGTGAACACTATCCATTTTTAAAGGTTTCAAAGCCCCTTGAAGCAAATAGATTGTCTTTAAATGCAATTAAGTAACCATTTATTAAAAGAAAAAGAAAAAAAAGTCCTACCTCTCTATGACATAAAAGTTGTCTCCATCGTCCCCCTGATCGATGACATGCTCCTGTGGCTGGACCTTCAACTCAAACATGGCGTCCAGTACCTGTGAGAACTGCTCCTGCAAGATGGAAGAAAAGCAAAAATCAGAAGTTAAGAAGTGGGACGTTGAATTTCACATGGGCACCATTTCTGAATGTAGAAAAGATTAGATTTCATAATGACACCAACAGAACAATTGAGAGACAAAACAGGGGAATGAATGACTGGTTGGAATTCAATAGTGCAGGCGGTGTCTATGATTTTCTAGAATACGTTTCCTATAAAATGAAATGCTGGAGCTCCCTTGAAAGCAACAGGACTTAAAAGATGTGAATTTAATAACTCAACTTTTGCAACCATAACAACCAACAGTCCAGTGTAGCTCAAGTCTTCTTTTGGAACCATTTAGCAATCCCCAAAGTAGTAAAGAAAGTTTTGCTGGGAAACATCAATCGGATTAATATCAAATTTCAATAAGACCAAGAATATTAAGATGAAAAAAAGAGATTATTCTTAAAGGAAAGTCAAAAAACAACTCTTTTGAACATTTTCTTTGAAGCAAAATTAAAGTTGAAAAAACATACAGATAACAGTTCTAAATAGTAAAAAAATGTTACTAGATAGTCTCAATTTATTATTCATTTATTTTTTCTGAAACAAACAAAAAAAATTGTTGATTGATGCATTTATAGACCAAATAAGGGGAGTTTGTTGTTTTGATGCATTTAATTAAAAAGGTTAAAAAAATGATTCTAGTGTCCAACATGCTGATCACTAAACAAACAAAAACAGCTTATATTGATCAGTCTGATTTGTGCATTTTCGATTAAAATGAATGTGCATACGGTAGCATAAAGATGGATGCACATCTTCGGTGAAGATGCATTATTTTTAATTTCACCATTCTCCAATGTCATCAGCAGCTACATTTCCTCAGTGTTGCAACACAATTTACCTGATCTAGTGTTTTGAAGAGCAGGATGTCTCGGCAGGCCTCCTGCAGTCTGGAGCGCTGTTCGTCTGTTTTTGGGTGAACCACTCTGGGCTCAGAGTCTTCATCGTCTTCGTCTGGGTTGAATGCTTCGGCACAAACTGACAGAAAGACACGCAATTCCGTTACATTCATCTGTGTTCCACATTTACACAAATAAACTCTATTATATAAAAAGAAAGAAAAAAAAACCCCCACACAAACAGACGACAGTGGAGAGCATATAATGAGGCGACAGCCTGCAGGATAAGTGAGACGCTGGAGGAGCCCAGAGGAGGAAATGACACGTACACTGAAACATGTTTTGCCACACCAGAAGACAAACCCTGACAAGGTCATTTCAAATTGTCACTACGTATCTGTGTTTCTCCTCCTCTGCAGACACACCACACTTCTCGCATGACATTTATACTAAACACACTACAGTTTCAAAATGTGTGCGTGGAAATCAAGCGAGTAACATCTTTTCTCCCAGGAGCGGTGCCAGTGATGTTCGCAGCAGTGTGACCTCAGGAGTGTCAACGTGTCAGATCCTTTAGTTCAGCTTGATCAGGTAGTTATAAAAAAAACAACAACAAAAAAACCAGAACAGAAGAGAAAACAGCTAAAAGTGTGAATCTGGATGCAGAACCCTGACCAATCAAAATATTGAATATGAGGTTATAAAAGGCAGACCTCATCCTCAACATGTTGGGCATGTTGGTGTGTTCTTCACTGATATCCTTTTAGATCAGATAATGGAGCAGGCAGGCTTGCTGCAATAACATTTTGTTTCTCAGCGCTGTCAGATCCTTTTCCCGAGCCAGGGGGAAATTAAGGACAGGACTCTTAAAATCAGAGTTCATTTCTGACACGGTACTTTGGTCAAGCCAAATACAAAAAATATTGAAAGAATATTTACAGATGTATATGCATGTCACGTGTTTTGTTAAAATGTTCTAAACCGACGTATGAGCTTCTAAAGAAAGAGATCGTATTACGCCGTCTTCTGTCAGATGCAGTAGAGTAGAATATTAAGACAGTTTAATTTGTGATTGGATTGTGGGAGTCGGATGTACACAGCAGGAAGCAGACAGCCACTGGTCATCACTTTGCAGCCTGGCAGGCAGGATATGTTAGCAGCTTCTGTGAACATGAACTGCGTTGTTCCCCAGTGGAACCATATGTTATTATGGTCCATGTTCCCATTGACTTGCATCTACAGCAACACCCACTGATGGCAAGTTGTAACATTTCCCCTGAAATGGGGTCACGTTTGTAAGGAAAGTGTGTTTGAGGGTTGAGCAGCAGAGCGGAGTATGTGGGTTGTGCCCATGAAAAAAAATAAAATAAAATAAATAATGCGCCAGAGTCTTTCTGCCAAAGCCAAACGGCTTGTTCTGCTGTTGGATCTTGCTTGGTGTCTTATTAAATTTTATGTTGGAAGAAGCCAGATATCCTGGCAGTAATGCATTAAAGATCCATATACAACCACAACAAACGGGGAACCTCCTCCTCATGTTGGTCACCAGTTTGGTCACGTGTTGCGGTGGGATGGCATTCCATTCCTCAACCATTATTTGTGGGAAGTCAGCTGACACGGTAGTGTTGGTCAGTCTAACATGAACTGCAAGACCAATCTGATCCCACAAGTGCTTCCCATTATTGCATCGAAGCATTTTGATGACAATCACAAAAACCCACACAAACCTCTATTGTTTATGGTCTAATTACCAGCATTTGTTAGAATTTTAAATTTTTGAACACTACAGCAAATTGCCACTGAAGGAGATTGTATAGTGCTGTGTGTTTCAAAGGTTCAATGAGATACACATTAGCAGATGTGCCAGTTTTGTTCAACTGATTTTCATCGCATCAATCGAGGGATTAAAGGTACGGCAGCCACATTGGATTTTAGGGTCAGGCTGGTGCAAAATGGAACTTTTCTTTTCCCCTTGGAATTCTGATAAAATACAAATCAAACACACAATTAATAGGACGGTCTGTTTATGTAGAAAATTCAATGTTTAATTTGTTAATGTTTGAATTAATTGTGAATGTTACGTTTTTTTTCTTGCTCAGTCCAATAAGCAGTAAGCAAGCAACTGGAGAAAATGTTATCCATACACTATTTATTGGCTAATCTTTACTTTTAGCAGGAATGTATTGTTTTATAGTTGATTGGGGGATTAACTATATCAACCATATTTTTAGTTTCTATGAAATGTAGCTCCAATATTAATAGATTATGTTGCTTCATATTTTTTGTGTTAGGTATAAGCAGCAAAAAGAAAAACCAGTAGGGGAAAAAAACAAAAACAATAAATATTGAATATTCATGTTTATGGAAGGTGAAAAAATTTAATGCTATGACTGAGTGCAAATAGTAACACTAATAAGATTTCTTTTCTTTTCTTTTTTTTTTTTTTTTTTTTTTTTAAAAAAGAATGTTTTATTAATTGCTAAGCGTTTAAGTTGCCGATTTTTCTTTTTTTATTATTATTTGGAAAATATACAATTTGGGGTTTAAACAGTCAGAGATGAGTACTTGTATTCAAGTTGCGCTACTGCTTGAATACAATTCCTATATCAGGGAATAGGGATTAGTATAATAATTTTCAATTCCACTCAAAAATACTTCTTTGATGAACAAATTGATGAATCCTGGAAGATTCTTAAAAAGTTGTTGTGGATTCTGAAGTAGTCAAAAACTGTACATAAACCAAATAACTGCTTGGACTGCAAGAAATGGTCATAATTAAGGTATTTTTGCATCCAGACTCCATCTGTAATAGGTTTGATGACATTGGTTTAAAGCACAGGTGTCAAACTCCAGTCCTCGAGGGCCGCTGTCCTGCAACTTTTAGATGTGCCTCTGCTGCACCACACCTGAATAGAATAATTAGGTCATTAGAAGGCTCTGGAGAACTGATCTACACAAGGAGGAGGTCATTAAGCCATTTCATTCCAGTGTTTTGTACCTGTGGTACATCTAAAAACTGCAGGACAGCGGCTCTTGAGGACTGGAGTTTGACACCCCTGGAAGAGATTTTTAAACCAATGTCAGCAAAGAGATTTTTAGACGGTGAAGAGGTTGTGAGGTAGTCAAGCCAATTCAGAACAACTAAATTGTTTCATAGCCAAAACAGAAGTTGTCTGCCAGAAGTAACTTTACATAAAACCTTGAGATGGAAATAATTAACTTTATTATATTTCCAGTAGCTGCATAAACTGTTCATTATCTACGATCCGATAAACACAAACCGCTAAATCATTAACATTTTACTGTCGTACAACACTATGATAGTAGTCCTTTTATAAAACAAGACAACACTGTCACAGTGACTGCTCTCACATTAGAATGTGTGAAAGTCTATAAAAACTAGATTGCAAATAGGTCACAAAGTTTTGATTGAAGCAGCTTTAGGTGGTTTAAGGGGGTTCTTTCTTATTCCCAACAAACAGAATCCATCAAAATTTTAAAAATTATCTTCAGCAAAAACTCTAAAGATCTAAATGTAGAGGACAAATAATGCTGGTGAACCTCGCTGGATCAAAGACCTCATAACCATCTTGATTTAAACTTCAAATGGGAAACAAACAAAACGCTATTATTTATATATCTGTTTATATATGCAGTTTTTCGATAAACTCGTTTGTGACCATTGCGTCTCATCTGTGACCAACTGCTAAAAAGGAAAAGCCAGCTCTGTCCCAAGTATCTTTTTTACGCTAAACTCAGTGTGTGAACAAAGTCGACTTCTACAGCAGCCGAATGCTGCGGGTGGAAGTAAATGTTGCCATGGTGAACTTAATAGCTACTGAGAAAAAACTAACTCCTGAGGACCCAGTGAGCAACCAAAAGCCTTTCCTGCGTACATTTGTGTTTGTTTGGTGTGAAAATTTGGACAGAGAAATTAGTTTAAATCAGGAACACTTCCGTCTTTTTGTCTATTTAGGTCTGTAAATAGACAGATGGTTGTTTTAAGGTTTCTGGCCTAAGAAGCTTTTGATTTAAAATTTTAGAGTAAAATTTTAACTATGGGATTTTTTTTTTTTTATAAAGGGCAAACACTTTCTTTTCCCAAGCAGAAAATAACAGATGTTTTTTTGATTTTTTTTTTAAACCAACAAGCTCTCTTCTTATACCGGATAACATTTGTACCAAATAAACCTTAAAAAATAGCAACTCAAGTTTTAGTTTGTTTTTGTTTTTTTTTACTCTGACCTACTATATGGTATACCCATATTTTATAGACTTGCCTTTTCACAGTAGGTAAAAAAAATAAAAAATTTAAGCATACTTGTTAAAACTGTCGTGACAGATCCTGAAAAAAAAATGTAAAGGCTTCTCCCTGTAGTCTTACAGCCATCTGCAGAAATGCACTGCTCCCAGTCAGAAACAATCTATCAGAGCTTTACAAGTATGAGTGACAGAAAAACTAACCATGCTGATGTAAATGTTTAGTAGAGAATAACATTCAAGTAAAATTAATTCCAGGAATGTGAAGCCGCTTTTAGGGCCGAATGCCACTTCTTTCAGATTTGATATTGAATGATGAATTTTTATGTGTATATTTACCTAATCTAAACATGCCTAGTAATTCCCACAAATGTATAGATTATTTGATTTCCTTTACCTTTCCTGACAAGCAGTGAATTGGATTAGGGCTGGAGGGGGGACCGATGGGGAATATGGTAGAAGAGATCAAAGTTTATTTATTCACCTAAACCATGCACCACTGCAGCCAATAAATTGGGCTCATGTCTCTTGACTGTAATGAAAACAACAGACTCTTTGCTCACGCATAAGTCATAACCAGTGACCTGCAGAATCCACCTCCCTGCAGCACGAAGTGCAGAGTGGGTGAGCCTTTCATTTCCCAAATACAGACAGCAACCCAGAGCAATTGCATCCGACTTCCTTCCTTCCTGGTTAAACAAGCTGCAGAGGACTAAAAATCTGCAGTGAGAACACCAACTTTCAAAGTTGCCGTGTGACCTGCTCTGAATTGAAGCAAAAATAAAGCAGCGCTGAAAAAGAAAGCTGCCTCATCCCTAGGAAAGAATCATTGTCTCACGGTGAAACACATGTGGCCTCAACTTTGATGTTTTGCATATAAAAACTCAGTATTCACCCATAATTGATTCATTTCCTTTTTGATTTACTCGCAAATATTAACAGTCTTCAGATTAATGTAGAATGTCCCCATCTTTGCCTTTTTGGTACATGCCGTTGCACATTTTTGGTGTCACCCTGCACCTGAAGCCCTGATAGAAAGGAACTAATCATCTTTAGAGTTTTTCATCAAGTTCTATTGGAGCAGTGGAGTTTAATTTAAAAACATGGCGCGCTGAAATATGGAGACATAAAACCAGACAGAGAAGTGGGTCCTGAGGACTGGAACTGGGATCTAATTAAGTTTGTTTATTATGCAGTTTGCAGTGTTGCTTCTGCAATATGAATAGCTTAAAATTAAATGAGTAGACTTGTGGTGCTATAATCTAAAATCTAGACCTTCTGCAACAATAATGTTGCAGAAGGTCTTATAGTTACAGTATAAGTGTAACTATTGTGCAGCACTACTAAAGGCAAAGATTAGGATTTTATGGACGATTTTTAATCTTTGGTATTAGTCTGACCTGCTTTAGCTAACTTTCGCTGTTCAGTTCTGGGAACTAATGCAAGACGACAGAAGGACAGCATGGAAATATTTTCACTAGAATTCCTGCTACAAGTGAGCATTATAGTTAATACATACGAGAGCTCAATTGCTTTCAAAGTAAGTTTTATAAATATTTCAAAAGAAAAAAATGTTTCACAAGAGTTGATATTTTAAACTTTAGCATCTTGAGACAATTATATCTGTATGTGGATATTCTACAGAATGTAGCTTGTTACAAAATATATCATTAAATCCAGTTGTGATGTTGAGCAGGTGACTGAATTTCGCACAGAGCATAAATCAGTAGATGCACTTATAATGGCTGCACTCACAGCTGATTAATTTGTTGTGAATCCATAAATGTTGACAGTTCTTTAACACTGTCAGTATTTTAACACTCCACGTGTTAATATATGTGTTTCTAAACATAGTCTCTTTTCACGCTGGTGAGTATGAGAGATTAATGGATTAGAATTATGAAGCATTCACAATTACCGCTTTTAATGAACTAAGGTAGTGATATTAAAGTGCCTGTTTGCAGGTATGCTGTGATAAGTAATGTTTGTTTGGCTAAATGGTGCACATGCGCTATAATCCTTTACAAAATAGAGAATATAACACAGGTGGATTAACTGGATGAGATGAACAAAGCGGTTCTTTTACAGACATGATACAGAACTGGCTGCAGCATCAGCCTAGTTAAGAAATGCAACTTTTTTGGTGAAAAAGCCCCAATAAGAGTGTCAATAAAACCAAACAACATGGTAGGACCTAATTTGGTGCGCTTACTGACCAGAAAGACATCAGGTTGTAGAGTCTCTAATAAACCGGTTACCAGACAGGGTTGATTAATCTAAAAAAAACTACATAAACTGAACAAGCATTGAACACTTATTTAAATTTATTAAAACACAAAAACATGCTCATTTCTTCCCACAGTAAACTTTCTAATTTCTAAAACATTCTTCTGCAAGTCTGCAATTCCTCTCCAGTCTAACTAACCTATTTGGGCCAGTGATGCTTAATCATAGTCTAAAAAGGATCATTACCCTACCGCAAAAACACAAGTGACTGTATGGTCCGTTCAACATTAATTACCATGTTATGACAACAAGAACCTCTAAAACCTTATTACAATTGAAAAACATTACAACATAATGATCAAGATACCGGCAACATTGAATATTAATAAGGAGGACAGCTGGTGAAACAAAGACAGCAGAGCGTAGAAAAGATAAACATCAGCCGACACACAGACACACCCACGGCCTAATCAAAGTGCAGCGCTCTGTGACGGCTGACGACATTCAATCACTCATATGTAAACACTAAATGGGCACAGCGGAGCGTGAGAAAACAAGTGTGCTCTCCACGCAGGACCACAGAGACAGAGATGACACACTAAACACCAGACCTCAGAGGAGAAACGTTGCAGAAAACATTCATTATTAAAACATTGACTAAACACGGTTCGACGCAAGACTCGTCAAAAAAAAAAAAGCCCAAATATATTGTCAGAGAGGCAGAGATGTATGCAAAGGCACAACTAAGGTGGATTTCCCCTCTCTGAGGACATGACGTCAAACCCACATGCATACACACAAATGCATACATGTACACATAATTGAATTCACAACCAGACTTCTTACCTGACACTCTCCTGTTGAATCTGCTTGGCGGTGGAGCTGCAGGGAAGAGAAAAAAGAAAAATTATCACCACCGTCGTAACTTGTACCACAAATCTGTGATTACTCTGAAGTCCTGAGGAGGATATTTATGAGCAGATGAGATTTAGTTGGGTGGTAGAGAAGAGAGATTTATAACAAAAAAAGGAGGACACATGATAGGTGCAATAATTCAATAGACAAAAACTGATTACATCTCACAACTTTAAAAAAATAAGATTAACTTGAGATATGTTTTCAAAAGCCTATCATGCTTGGTTTTCTATTACAGTTTGACTTTCAAATTAGATTTGCAGTATGAATTACAGTATAAGTGTAACATTTAGCTACTGCAAATTGTAGAGAAATCCCTTTGGTACAGTGGTACATTGTTTCCTAAGTTTAAGAGAATCATGATCCCAAGAGTTAAGTCTGTCTGCAATTTATTTGCAGAACACACAACAGCAGCCAGATGCCGTTGTGGCTGCTGTTACTTTACCTTAAACAAAGTAACCAGAAACAAAACTGCAGAGTTGAGAAGGAACTAACTAGAATCTTTCCATCATAACCCGCATATAAAAACACACTTACACACTGTGTGTCATTCACTCTCTTCATAGCTCAGTGTCAGAATCCATTAGATCTAGGCTGTTAGGAGACTAAAGGGGTTTTCACACACACACACAACCCCCACGCCCACACACACACACACACGCAATACCTTCCTGCAGTTTTCTGAGAATGAGGTGAAAGTTCAACACACTACTTTCAGGAGATCACCATCAATAAAAAGAAAAAACCACAGGAGAGGCCAAGTTACTTATTCACACACAAATGTAGATTAAACACAAAAATTCATATAATTTGTGAATTTCTAAAAACAGCACTATATCAACTAGATTAGCTTTTATACACAGAAAAAAACAATTAGAAAGCCTGGAGTGTTTTCAACCCCATTTCCATAAATGTGTTACCTGTTTCTCACACACACCACATAATCAGGCTTAGTCAGCTGCTTCACTTTAGTAATTCTGCCATAGTGCTAGGTTTCAACATTGGGTAGAATTTATTATCCTGCTTTAACATTCATATCGCCTGTATCTATTTTAACAAACTGGCAACGTTGCCATAAATAAAACTTGTCTGATATGAACAACCAATGTTTATCTCCATCTTGTTGCTGTTGGTGTATGTTTTAGGTATTATTGTCCATGTGATATTTGTTTAGGCATGTGACACTGATAGTCATGCAGTGCAGGATTGTGGGATGTTTAACTGAAACAGAGAAGCCCTGTTAGAGGTCTTGTTGTCTTTCACAGGGTCAAAAGGGGATGGAAATCCATACAATATTGTTAAGTTTGATTATGGGTCATAACAGAAATATTTAGTCTGCAAGAGATTAGACGTTCTCCTAGAATCTCCACACCACAATGGCTTTGCTGCATGATGCAAGTCAAATATACAAAGAAAACAAAACAAAAACAAACAAATAACATGGTTTTATTGAAAAGTTGAAGCTGTCTTTAGTGCCATTGTAGCTCTTTAATGACTTCACCAGAACATCTTAATGGACCCCTTTAGGGTGGGTAAAATATCTATTCAATGCACAGCAATATAATATTTTCCAATTGAATAATAATTCAGAAAAGTGCTCTGTTTGATTAGATCCCCTGATGTGTGGGTACATGATGTTGAACACTTAAAAAAAGAAGAAAAAAAATGCCATTCTAACCTACATCAGCTGGTGGCAGTAATGCACCAAAAAGCTTTTTACTAATTGCCAATAAACAAAAGAAGCAGCAGGAGCAGCACTATCAAACATGGAGATCGAAGTGAATGGCAGCAACATGAAGCCAGTGGCTTCAACTTTCAAAGCAGAGGTTTGGAGATATTTTGGGTTTCCATGTAAATCCAGAATAGAGGAAATAGTTAAAAGTCTTGTGTAACCTGTGCCAGTTTGTACCACTTAAACCAAAGTCATGCAGATACTTTGCAGCTACACCTGTGGATCTTAAACAGAAGTAAGTTGACTGATTATTTCTTTGAAAACGTGAATGTCATCTTCTGTTCACGCAACAAAGATGACGGCGTCAGTTGTGGCGTTCATATGTAAGCACTTGCGATTGCAAAGCGTTGTAGAAAAAAAAGGTTTTAAGAAGATGATGCGATGGTTGGACTTTCAGAGCAAATGACCCCTACATAACTGTCTCTTCTCATTACATTTCTGAAGAGTGGACTTTGAGGTCAAATGTCCTGGGGACCAAGCCCCTGCACAAAAGCTACACAGAGAGCAATATAGCAAAATTGTGGACAGTAGTAATGAATTAAAGTGCCTGCAATTGTCACCGGTAATGTTAGTAACATGGTACTTCCCGTCAGTCTCACCAGAGATTGTTGGTTGCTTTGTCCCCTGTACAACGGGCTCTTCAGAAAAGGTGTTTGTTTATATAATCAGGACTTTCTTTTCACTATACACAAGGGGTCCCCAAAGTCGGTCCTCGAGGGCCGGCATCCTGCATAGTTTAGTACTCTCCCTGGTGGCACAAACAACCTTTTCAGCATGTCAATGTTCTTCTTATGCCTTCTAACAAGCCATCATTTGATCCAGGTGCGTTAAACCAGGGAGAAAACTAAAACATGAAGGAGGCCGGCCCTCGAGGACCGACTTTGGGGACCCATGCTATACACCATCATCTTACAATCCTGGAAAAAATTCAGGATTGTAAGAAAAAAATAATTAAAAGGTTAATTATTTATTTCAAGGTACATGAGCTTGAACACTGAACTCTCCACACCCTCAGCTCTAGACCGACACTTTGATGCCCAGCTCTTTCTGTCTGATGAGGAACGTGAGGAAGTCCTCGACCGTCTCATCACCATCACTGTGACACTGGGAATTGAGAAAAGCTCTGCAAGTAAAGATGTGTAATAAATGAATAAGCACACCGTGAAAACAGGGAATATTTCTGTTGTAAGGAATGCAGTGACGTGCACTTCAATATTAATATCAATAATAATGTAATGTCAAAATATTATTGTCCTACTACTTTATTTTCAGATATTTCTTTTTTATGTTAACATATTTCTGTTCATATGGGCAAGAAAATAAATGTCCAAAAATTATCCAGATGGCTTTGTGTACTTTTTATAAAATAAACTCAATACTGAAGAGTTTAAAATGACACAAATTGTGACTAAAACAAAATCTAAACTGGATGTGCTGTGGTGGCGCAGGGGTTAAGCACAACCCACATAAGGAGGCCTTAGTCCTCGACGCGGCTGTCGCAGGTTCGATTCCCGGCCTGGCGACCTTTGCCGCATGTCTTCCCCCTTCTCTCATTACCCACTTTCCTGTCAATTAACTATCAAATAAAGGCCACTACAGCCAATAAAGCCTTTAAAAAAAAAAATCTAAACCAAACTGAATTGTGGGGTTCTTCATACCCAGCTCTAGCCTCCTTCAACATTTCCTGCAGCATTAAACAAGCATCAGCAAATATTAATTAGCTTACAATCTATGCTCTATGCAGTTCTTGGCAATATTGACATTATGAACATTGTCATTCCATTAACAATACATTTACTATATATTGTACAACCAGTGTTCACTGCCTAGTACACGTAAACCAGATGTTCTACTTCATTAATATTCCCCGACCTTCCCTTTGCTGTGGGGGTTAGGGTTAGGTGTGTGTGTTTGTGAGGCAAAAGATATGCAATAACAAAACAGACAAAACAGAGGAGCACATTCTCACAGGCTCAAGTTCATTAAGAAGAGCTACACCAAGAACTCACAAGCAAAACCAACCAAAATGTGGCTCTACTGTCATCATTAGTTGTGATAAATTAAGAAAATGTACAGATATGTTGACTGACAAAATGGGAGATCCGGCTGTTGCAGCTCACTAATTGACAAATGACCCAGATCGAAACTTGAACACTGAAATAGTGAAGTACATGTTTAAGGTCTTGCTAACAGGACCACCCAATGCTCCTTTATATCGTTGGTGGGCTCACCATCGGTTTCTTCAAAGTTTAGCAACAGCTTATCATCCACTAAATAGAACACCACCAATACCGTAGCATACATAAGCACACTAGCATGCTTCCTGCTTTATTTGTCTCACTGTTGTCACAGAATGAAAAATACAGTTAAAAATCTAAAGTATAGCCTAGTAAGTCTCAAAGTTGCCTAAAAACTCATCCCACTGCACTGAGCTGATCCACCAAACAGCTGATTGGGAGGGAAAATGTCTGGCGACTTGATGTAAATGATGAATAAGTACAGCACACCTCATACACATCATAGTATTTAACTTTCATCTCCATTCACAATATCTCAATTTTACCAGGCAGCTGGACATAAAACAAAGGGATGTGTGTGTGTGTGTGTGTGTGTGTGTGTACACACAGACTGTGTGGGTGCAGGAGTCTGAGTGTGTAACGTGTGAAGTGCTCTTCCTGCAGTCATGTGGCTGATGGGGTTCGGAGTGTGATGGGGTAGTAGTGGTGGCTGTATGAAGAGTGTGACTGAAGTTGCCTTGGCAACCAAACACAAAGAGGATCTCTCATCACCATAACAACGCTGTCCCTTCCACCTCCCTCTTCAGCCCCCCCCCCCCCCCCCCCCCCCCCCAAGTAACCATCTATCCCCCTTTTCTACCCAGCTTGTGATAAGTGGAAGATCACCCTTCCTCTCCTTCACACATACACGGTCTGTCCATCCCTCCCTATACACACCCACTGAGTGTTAAGGCAGCATTAACAGCAGTGGAAAAAAAAGAGGAGCAAGGAAAAGAAGAAAGGAACAACAGACGGAAAACCAGAGGGGGGAAACAATTAGACTAGAAGGGGCAGAAGTGTGAGATCTACAGCAATCACTGACAAAAATAAAAGAAAAAGAGAGACGTGTAGGAACATAGGGATAAGAAATTAGAATTAAGCCATTACATGAACCCAAAAATATGGAAAAGGTGGGAGAAAAATGACAAAGCCCATTTTTCTTGTCAGTTTTATGTAATTGCACACCAAGAAAAAAAAATTTTTGAAACCGAGGCAGAAGAGACAAAAACCCACGGGAACGAAAAGAGAGCAATTGAACCATCTCTGCTTGGCATTTCCCATTGATTTATCTTTCAGTCCTTCTAATTGTGAGACTGTCGGTCTTTCCTGTCAATAGCTCATATAGCTGGCTGAAGGGGATGAATGTGGCTGCGGTACTTGAGACAAAGAAATTACATTTAATAATTTGCCTTGACAAAGTGAGTGAAGATAAATGAGAGAGGAAAGAAAGAGATTGAATCTGAAAAAAACCCCAACAACTTTAATGTGTATTGAGAAAGCAAAGACTGGCTTTGAGGGGGCAAAATAATAAAATATATAAAAACAGGTTAACCTTTTTTAATTTTTTACCACCCTGCTGCAACTTATCGCCCCCCTGATTTTCCTACTATTCTTCTTCCTGGAATAGAAACAGTGAAAGGCTAAAAAAGCTTTTAAACAGACTAGTCTGGAACAGAAATTTGGCAGCGAATCGACCTCCTTTTGGAGCCATTAATTTATTCAACTGAATTTTTGTTGTTGTTTTGTTTTTGTCAAACTAGATTAATGTAATCCTCAGAGTCCACTTCATGTTCACAAATAAATGTTTTTCTGATGGTGAAAAAACAAAAATATTTTAAACTTTGAAAGAGACATGATTTTGTGCATCTTTTAATCAAATTACTAATCCTTAAGATTTAGTAGTTTCACATCGTACACTTTGAGTTTAAGCATCTCAGTGTTAGGCAGCACTGCAGCGCACCTGCACATGGAAACCCTCCTCCAAATGTTCCTAATTATATATCATAGTAAAGTGTTTAAATGAGAGAGTGTAGTCTTTCCATTCAACCCTGTTTCTCTGCAACAGGCCGGTTTACAAGCCTGTGAATCTGCCTCACCGTTGCTTTGGGTGTAATTGATAGATTGCAGAGCCTGTCAAAATATTGAGCCAGTATGTGTTTGGTATGTCACTAAAAGGGTATCATCATCATTTTCCACCAGAGCAGAGTATTTATGAATAAACTTCCGGTTCTAAAGTGCAGAGCTACAGCTCCATGTGGAAGGTTTTGACTTAAAAACAGAAGAAGTGTAATGATGTTTTTATTGCTTCTAACTAAAATAGTGCAATTAATAGATTTCAAAGTCACAAATGTCTAATTTAACCCTAAACTGCAACTTACCCCCTCCACATTTCTTTTTAAAACTCTCCCACCTCTGTTCACCCACCTCCCCTCCACCCCCAAATCAGCCTCAAGGTCCAAATGATAACAGCAGGGAGAGATATGTTTCAAGGAACTTCCCCCCATGCGTTACTTCTCCTCCAGTGCAAGCAGCCTTGGATGTCCCAACAAGTCTAACGCCCTCAAAAAACAACAACTGCATCCTTCATCTGGGCACACAGTGAGGTCAGCAAACCCAAACACAAACAGCGCGAGACATGTTTTGTGTGCAGGCTCACAAAACACAGCAAATGGAAGACAACTAGAAACGCAGAAAACCATCAGCTCCAGTTTCAGTTTGTACACCCACACATGTAATGAAGCCCTAATTCCCCCTTGAATATTGCCTGAGTGATGCATGCGTGTGGAATCTGAACAGGGGAAAAAAAAAAAAAAAAAAAGAAACGGAGGGATTTTTGTTTTCCGCCGTTATTTGAATGTTTGACTCTGGCACAATGTGATACTTCCTCTCAGACGGCACAAAAAAAAAGGATTGTTGAAGAGACGCAGTAAGAGGAAGCTCAGCTTTTTCATCATGGACTGAAATTCAAAATGACCGATCCCAAAACTTTTTTTTTTGGTTCTTTCGTGTTTATTTTAGTAATTTTAAATGAACCTCTGTGTACTTTGTTTTACACGGCCGATCTGCTACTGAGGTTATAAGTAACATTTAGCTTCAGGTTCATATTCATGAGGTTGATATAGAAATGAGGACAGAATGTAAACTGTATATTTCACAGATCAAGTCAAGTTTATTTGAGTAGCATATTCCAGAAACAAGGGAGTCAAAGGGCTTTGGGCCATAAAAAAACACATTTAATTATGAAACAGTAAACATTACATTTTGTAAAATGCCACCATCCAGCAAGTGTACATAAAATTTTGTAATCTAAACAGGTGGGCTTTTAGCCTTGATTTAAAGGAACTCAGCATCTTTGCCATTTTATGGAACTTTCTTCCAGATTTGTGGTGCATAGAAACTGAATGTGTTATTTTCGTTCCATAATAAAGGTTTGTACCAGTTTTGTTTTTTTAAAAAAAAGACAAACTGATAATATAGAAGACAAAAGGTAGAGTAAGAACTGGTAACCTCATTCTGGAGTTATATAAAAAGCTTATTTTCTGAAACACAATTGAACTTTTTTATAATCAGTACATCCTGTCCTTGTAGAGGGGATAGTCAAATCTAGCTTAACTCCCCCTACCAAAAAAACAAAAAAAAACAAAGTCTCCCCTGTTCCAGTGGGGTAACGATGAGTTTAAAACAGTGGTCCCCAACCCCCGGGCCGCGGACCAGTACCGGTCCGTGGACCGCATGCTACAGAGCCGCGCAAGAAATAATTAAATACTTCCATTTTATGTGTTGAGTCTGGAGGATCTTTTATTTTGAAAATCCTTTACCGGATTCTGTCTGTTACGTCTTGTGCGCTAACATTGAGCCCACAAGCAGCAGAATGAGTTAGAAACAGCAGCAACAGCATCGATGTCGGTCGTCTCTACGTGCGCACCCCCCCGTCCCGCAAATTTCCGAAGTCTTGCGCGCAACCCCCACCCCAGTGGGGACGACTGGTTTAAAAGATTACTTTGACTTTCTCAATACTTCAAGTTCAAGCCTTTTATAGCCAGATTACATCAAATAAAACCAATTCACTCAAACTGAACACACACACACACATTAGAAAGCATGGGTATATTTTTATCCATTCCCAAACTGTTTTTGTCAAGCTGTGTGAATCTATGGCCATTTGTGGCCACATACACGAGATAGACTGTAGATAATCATCCTGATGGCATCTTTTGTGTCATTCTAGGTAAAATATGTAGTGCAATGCAGGCATCAGGTCTGCTGACGTGTGTCTTCAGGTTGCAGTGCGTCATACCACAGTCAAATTATGAGTGTCAAACAACATGCCAATTATTGCCTCTTGCAAATTGAGGCTTTACTACATGGACCGAGCACATGCTGGAGGAGCTGAATGCTTACCCAGTATCTGGAATGTCGATGTGATTGTGTTTTACAGTCAAATTTGTTGCAGCTGGAGGAAGTTATCGTGCTGTCTGTGCACGAGAGTCAGCTGAGAAGATATAACTGGAGTAAGGTTGATATACTGTATAATGTACAGTAATGTGCTTTTGTGTATTTTTGTCACAGTTTAAAGAGCCTAACGCAAAACATTAGAATCGCTTAGGTTGTTGAAGACATCAGTTTTCCCAAAGCTATTCAGGGAACAATACCAAAAGATGACAACTTTATGTTTCAATTACCATATCAGGAAAAAAAATAATAAAAAGCTTGTGGTTTATTAAATGAGAGGGCAGGGCAATTAATTTCAATTTTGGCTCCAGTCAGTTACAGAAAATTGGAGCCAAAATTGTGGAATTACTATTCCACAATAGTTTTGCTTGTGTTTTTTTCAGTGCATAAAAAGGTTTTCAAACTCAATTAGCAATTATGTAAAATTGTGATTTTATTACTCACAAAAATAGTAATTATTTCTTCCCCACAATTAAACAGGCCTGATATTTGCAAATATGATTAAAAGACTTGGAGGTGTCTAGATTAAAAATTTATTTCAGTTTTAGAATATTTATCCAAGCGTTCAAACATTTTTAACCTCTAAAACAAAACAAAAAACACTAACTTAGTTATTACAACGAATATTTAAATGATAACTATGTCAAGAAGCTTTAAAACAAATAGAGTCAGTTAAAGGGTTACACTGAACATCAGTTGAATGTTCGAGGGGACAATGTAGAGGAGCTTTATGTGGCTTGAAAAGCTGAAATTCAAGAGCCTTTTCTAATTCATCAGGAATTCATTGTTATTCTCATACTGCTCATCATGTGAAGTTACTGTTTTATTCCAAGTTTCAGCTTCCCACTAACCCCAAGCGTTTCTCTTCTTAGAACTCAATATGCAGGATTCCTATAAAAACTGCTCTCCCCTATTTTCCCCTTGTCCTATATGTGACTCAATCTACTTTCCCAGTGTTTCAACCCTCTCATCGCAAACTCGCTGAAACTTAGGCCCTTAAAAGGAAAAAACTCTGGCCTGCTTATAGTCGGGCAGCGATGCTTTCATTGCACTTCAACTATTGGTGATGTAATTTAACCCACTTTGAGCCTGACAGGCCCTGTTCTTACTCTATATACATTACTGATAGATTGTGTACTCAGTTCAACATTAGGATCCACTGACCAAAACGGTGAAAATAACTTGAAGGGGGGAGGGGGGAAGTACAGCTGGTAAATTATGTCAGTTGAATTGAAAAGTTTAGGCATGCCCTGGTTACTAATACACACCAGTATGTGGCTCTAAAATAGAAACTGCTGCTTAAAAAAAAAAAAAAAAGAGGGAAATGATTCCTTTCCCCTTTCTGCAATTCTCATCAAACTAAAACATGTTCACAAGATAAGAACTTCACTCTGTTAAAAAAAACAAGTCCCAGAGAAACAGCTTTTGGCTACAAACAGGAAAGCAACAAACTGCCTACTTTTCATTTACGGTTACTGAATACTTCTGTGGTCACTATAAAACTTTATGGTACTTAATGTCTACATGTCTTTTGGTAGAGGAGCTATCTCCTGATAAGGGTTTGGCATCATAAACATTTATTCCCATCATTAGGAGTCTCTGTTGAAGCATTTTAGAGCATCATGAGAAGATATTTATCGTCCGTGGAAATCCCCACTCCAATAACATGCTGCCATTCCCTTTACGTTCATCTGGTGAGTATGGAGAGGAAAGAAGCAAACAGATGTGTTTTTTTGCATTTATATTTTCAGAACATAATGAAAGACAGAAATTCACATAACATTAAAATAAGAATGTCCAACCTGTAGTCTTAACCTAAACCCCACTAGTTGAAATGCAAACCACACATTTCTCATTCCATAAATAACTCCATATTCTAAACCTTAAAGATTAGATAGTCGCTAGACTTCATCTTACTCAGTTTTAACATATACTTTTACAAAAAGATTTTAAAGCATTAATATTGTAGTAATTGTTCTTTCCTTCTAGAAATAGACTGAAAACATTTACTACCATACAATGTGGCATGTTGTGCTATAATGATAAAAGGGTTAATAAAAACTTAGGATTCCAGCCATCATGGTGTAGGACTGTCACTATAAATAATTATTATGAGAATTGTATCTAAAAAAAAAAAGAAGAAAAAATCCATGATACTAACAAACGGTTAGATAATTGCCCCTCCCTGGCTCCAGCTATGACTTGTAAAAGGCAGCATCTAAACTGTGGTTTGTTTCAAATCTAGTTTCCCAGCCTTATTTACTCAGGGGGAAATACGCTGTTTTTTTCCTTCATTCAGAAGTCGCTGGCTAGGAACATTCCCAGAAGTAACTAATGTGTGGAGGAACCGGTAGGCACTGGTTGCTGATGATGACTGCTTAATATATTGACGTCAAAGCTGATGCATGGTGTAATTTGAACTTGTTCTGCTGCTGAGAACCATGCACAGCGCAGAGCTTTCTGTGCATGACTTTACCTTTGAAGATGAAAAAAAAAGAAAAGATCTAAATATGTGCCTCGCATTTTATTTCTGTAAGTTTAATGCCGCCCTGGTTGGTGATGACTGGTTATGCCCCCAAAAACCACATGAGTAACAGTTTAAATAAATTGACACCATCAACTAAAATCATTTAGACCAATCTAAAGTTTGTTCAGGCCATCTGCCAAAATCCTCAACATTATCAGTGAAAACGTGCACAATTAAAAACGAGTAGAACCAGTTGACTCCTATCTGTCATCTGAAGAATGAGACACAAACCTGCAGATTTACAAGATTCATGACCCCATGATGTTCCAGGTTTTTCTTTTGTGGCAAATGTCAGCTCCAGCATTCAATAGCTTGCAAAATAAAACTTTTTCATGAAGAAAGACTGAAGCTATACTCTAACAAAGCTTGTGCACTATAGACGAATCATTAAGGCAGAGGCAAGCAAATCAAACCTGAGAATTTTTCACATGAAAAGGCCCAACATCTACGTTTTTATTACAGAGAGGCAAAACAAACAGGAAGTGAAACAGTTTGCTATATTGAGCTATCCTGGTAAAGGTCTAGCATCTTGACTATGGACTGGTACTTTGAGAAAAGGAATATGCAAAAATGAATTGGGTATACAACATACTTAGGAAACAATTGACAATTGTAGTGGATCTGGGGAAAAAAGAAAGCCAATACAAAAAAACCCAAAAACAAAACAAATATAAACCAAAACTTGAGCACTGTGAGAAAATCTGTGACGATACTGAAATTTACAGAAGAGGAATGTTTGAAGGCCACTAGTAGTTCACAGAACCCTTTCACTCCTTATCTGAACCATCAGAAGGTGAGGCCACTGCCTATCTCAGCTACTACCAGCAGCAATGGCCTGAAACTGGTTCCAAGGACAGTTGTCACTACAGTGACCTTGACTATGTTGGTTCACAGACCTACAAAGCCATCAGCGTAGGCAAATCCCAATGAGATTGGGACTTGAAACCAAAAGGCAAGGATATTTAAGTTTGTCCGATCTTTTTCTTTTGACGCTTTTCAGGTCAGCTTGGGTGTGCTCCTCATGCCAGAGTTTCCAACATAACCCTGCTGACTGACTCGCAACATGCTGGTTGAGAAAATTGGATGCCATCCCACAGCAGTGTGTGACCAAGCTGGTGGCCAGCATGAAGAGCAGGTGCCAGGATGTCAGGGTTGTGCATGGGTTTTCCATTCCCAGTAATTCTTCAAACCCCCAATCTATTGAAAGACACCGATGAGGAGACAGTAGCAGAATGAGCCATTTGGCATTGGGAGAGGATTTGGCTAAGTTTTTTATGAGCGCACAACCCACATATCCAACTGTGGTGCTCAATCCATAAAAGCATTTTCTTAGCTTAAGTTTCTATTTACAATTCAATTTTTAATTTCTATAAAAAAAGGAGAAAAAAAAAAACAATGAACTCGTACGATCATCATTCAGCTTTGTTAAAAAATTTATCAAAAGGTTACATAGACCACCAGAGCTGCATAACATCCCCATTATAGTATCAGTAACTTTAATATCCCAATCGCAAAGGTATACAACTTCTCAAAGCCATACATTCACAGTCTATATACCAATATTATGTTGAACAGTCAGGTAGACTCTATGTATTTGCTACAACCAGTCTGCAATAGATTTTCAGTCCAAGATTCATTGCGACATTAGTCATATATAAAGAATGAAAAGTCCTTGCCATCATTGCCATTATGCGTTTTCCTAATAACTTCTGGAAAACACAACTTCAGTCAGAATATCATTAAGAGAATCCATTTTTAATTCTATATGAGCTGGGCCAACTATAGTTCTAGAAAGCTTACTTGAAAACCTGTCAGACTAAATCATACTACCAAAATTGTTCCTGTAAATAGCCCTACCACATCTATTTGACTGCTCTAGTAACCAATTCAGCAGGAAACCATTTATCTATCATGCCAGTAAACTTCTGCTGCTACCACATGAAGAAAGTTTATTACTCTGCTCAAGGGTTGTATTTGCTGAACAAAATACAAATATATATATATGTATATACAGTAGTTCAAATGTTTCAACACAATTTGACTAATAGCTTAAGAACAGCTAGTTATCAAGCATTTTAAAACATGTGCTGAGTATTTAACTGCTCTCTGAAAAAAAATGTATACAGTTTACACAAATCTGGCAACATCTGGTTAACATTTAACTGCACATCTACTGTAGTTTCCACATTTGTTCAGTTTCTTCTTCTCATTCATGCTTTCTTGTCTTCTCTCTTCTTTTTGTCAAATCTTTCTTACCTTCCTAAAGGCATTCAGCTAAACCGGCCTAATAACATCTTCCCTCTAATCCATCTGGTCTAATGAGATTGGGGCTTTACACCGAGACAGACAAATGCAAAGCAAGTACCAGGGGACAAATGTGACATAGGTGGGTTGAAGGCCAACAGGACAAGAGAGTGATGGATTTTTATTAATTAACAAACTCAACACCCAGGAATGCACAGGCCTTGAGAGAAAATGTCACACATGACTTATCTCTGGGAGTATTAAGAAATAGACAAACAACTCAACAACAATGGAGGACAAACTACATGCGTTTGTGTGACCCATTTTTAGAGGCTTTCTGCCTGAGCACGGGGCTGAAGATAAGAATGAATGCTATGTCACTGAATAACCCTAAACCCTGAGCGAATTCAAGCTTATCTGACACTCCGTGCAAAACACAAACAAGTGCTTGCAGTCAGTTCATCAACTGTAAAAGCCTCTCTGATGACCGAGCAGTCAATTTTAATTAAAAACAAACTGATCGATATAAGGTTTAAGTATACTTAATCCACTGCTCGATTTTGCTCTGCATTCTACCTAGCTTATAAGGCGTCGAGCATTTAATGAGATTGAAAAGATTTGGCTTGTCAAATAAAAATCAACTTCTTTATGCAAACACAATGACACCCAACCTCAGGGGTTCTGGATTTTTCTCTATGAGCACTGGGGAGCAAAGATTAGTTTGAGTGTATGATCATGAATTCTCTTTGAACAAAATCTGTTAGGATAACATGTCTACATATTTTAAGCTAGTAAAGTTTCTTTAGTATAATTACCCATACTGTTGAAGAAATTTCATTGTTTTATTCTTGCTTGAGATTGCTTTTTAGCATGCTAGTTTGAACAGACCTAGACAGACTTAGTCCACATTTAGCAGTGCTGCTATTTGCTCTGGCTCTTTCCCTCATCTTTTAAATGTCATCTCTCTCAGTAGGTATGTTTACATGCACACAACTATTTAGACACTAAAACATTCGTTTCTACATTGGAGTCTGCCATGTTCACAATATTTTCTGCAAACCTTCGTTTAAGGTAAGGTTTAGATTAAGCAATCAAAGAATATTCAAACACAATCATGTTCGGTATTCTGATCCAAGGCAACAGAGCTTGCCTGCCTTACACCTCGTCATATTGATGTTTGTGCCATTTTCAAACACTCACAGCTCTTTTACAGTGCACGTCCTCAATCTGAGCAGAAAAGGTGCTGAACGAAAAGATTTGGGTGCAAGACAAAACACCAAATGAAGCCGCTTGTTCCAAGATATGTAAAGACAAGAAGGATTGGGCTGGAGGGGTTACAGATGGAAAGAAATGTGAAAAATCCTGTATGTGCCCCTCATGTAAACAACATTTTCATTTGGAGTTACAGTCATGACTGAACAGATTTATGTTTATTCCCAGTGTAATCTCATCAATATCCACATTATGTAAATACATAGACAGGGGTTTCATTCAGTTTACTTTTGTAAAGCTGGAAGATGCATTTTATTTCATGCTTACAAATCTAAATCTGTACACTTTATTTAGTTACGTTTTTTACATTAATAAAAATTACATTTTCATTTAGAAATGGCTTTTTTGGGGGGGAATACATAAGTAGAGTGAAAAATTAGTCCACAGAATAATCAACATTTTAACTGGCAGTCTTTCTTCATCATATCTATGTTTGAAACTTATTTTGAAATAAGAACAGAAAAAAACTCTCAATTGCGCTGCTTGTTTACATCTTCCTGTTGGTGCTAAACTACTGTATTTCACCTCTGAAAAATCCAAAAGGCTTCTGCACCTCTGGTTTAAAGTCTAAAATATTTAGAGTGAACAAACCTGAGCCTGATAATTCCTCACCTAGAAGACGTTTTTTTTTTTTACCAGAAAATAAGTAAATAAACAACAAGTGGAGGATTATGAAGCCTTAATGGATTGACAACCCATTTTCAGAATTAGAAGCATTTGAAATTACACAGAATTGTTGGGATCATATTCTGCTCACTGTTAGTTCAATGAGAGCAGGTGAAGTACATTTATTTGACAATATGACTCCATACAGCTAGTGTAAAAAGTGCACTACTAAATAAAATTAATATTCCCCAACTAGCTTATTTGATTGGTTGTTGGTGTAATAGGGTGGTTGTCAGGAGGAGGCCAGTTGGAGAACTTGAATAGAGGTGAAGCTGAATTTAATTTGGAAAAAAAACATTAGATTTTTGTGCAACTCTTGAGTTTGTGATTATCATAAAACCAAACCACAGTCTTGTGGGTCCAACAGTGGGGTGATGACTACCAAGAAATGAATTGTGCTGTATGCTTAACTGTTTCAGCGTAGTAAGAAATATTGCATTGTTTACAATTCAGTAGGGATATTGTTTTTTGGGAAAAGAGGAAGCCTGCCCACTCCAGAGGGTGGGCAGGAACAGTGCAGACTCCCTCCGTAAAGGCATGTGATATCCTACCATTTCCTCATTTTTATAACTCCATCAAAGATGCCCAAGAACAAGATGAGGAAGTAACAAAGTTCAAATGATTTTTATCAGTAAATATATGCATCACGTACCACAAGCTCACATGCTTCTATATTTGACTCATCCCTTTTTCTCATGGTTGATTTATGATCGTGTGCATTGCGTTTTATTTACTTGTAATTATCTTATTTAGCTCCTTCCCTTTATTTAGGCATTGTTCGCATTTTGCCCCTTGCACAGGAAGCTCTGTTGGCTTTAATGAACTGACCGCAAGAAAAAAGTTGCAGCTGTGTTTATGGGAGAAGAGAAATGATGCATTTAAACAGTGAAGTGAACAGAACAAAAGAACTTAATTGAGAGACAACATGCTTAAAGTAATCATTTCCTTGTGGCCCACCATCACGACAATAAAAACACCAACATACGATACTTACATAGATTAAAATAATAATGAAAAAAATCCCAGAGGTACTTAGAATTGATCCAGGCTTTATGTTTCCTGATCTTATAGCAGATCAGCTTACATTCTGAATAAAGCCAAGCCAAAACCACCACAAGTATGAGAGCATACTGAAATTGCAGCAAGTCACCTGATGGCTGACAAGTCAAAATATTGAGCTGTTGCTGATAAATTCAGAACCCCAGTAACATCACAGACATGACAGGAAACGAGTCATGCTGACCACCTTTGGTGTAAAAAGACAAAGACAAATGTGTTTGGGAGCATTTTAGATGCAAGACAACCAGACAGGAAAAAAAAAGATAAACGCTTATCCAAACTGTGACAGCTTGTTAGTGGTTAAAGTCTGGTTAGCTCTACAGATAGTGAAGCATTTTAACAACACCATTTAATAAAATTTAAACAGGTCAGTTAACTTGTACCTATAAAAGTATTAAACAAGGTGGCTGGCATGAGTTAATGTCACCTGTTTGAATATTAGCAACTTGCTGATAGTGTAATTACGGCTCTGTCTCTCTGCAAACACAAACTTTATTCAGTTGGGTAGGAAATGGGCAACACTGAAATGTGAAGGGCAAAATAACCAGCATTTCCCTCCCATTGCTACTCTTTTAAATAATGAAGGAATTAGCAGCTGTGGCAAATTATAAATTAAATATCTAGTAGATGCTATACTTTAAGGTTAAACCTTTAATTCAAGAATTGTTTATATTTTTCCCCCTTTTCACAGGATCAGACTGGAGCTGACAGAAATCAAACTGTCCCAAAGTAGCCTGCAAATTTTAGTTGATCAAGGAAAATACATATATGTAGTAGCTATGATATTACTTAGCATAAAACACAGATGTCACTCTTTTACAAAAAGAAAAGGAGAAACAAAAAGTCAGTATAAGCAGTTTAATCTGTCCTAGGGCTTCCCCACTTAGTGCTGTCAGTCTGCCAGTGGGCCTGGTCTCTAAGCTAGGCAGCATAAGATTTACCCACAGGCTACAAACCCATTGGACACACACACTGCTGCATACTAATCAGGTCACCTGTTGCATAGCGTAACACTGAAACCAGGCACATGCATGCATACAAACACATGTAGATTCCCAACTGTATACAGTAATGGTGCCTTTTAAGCTCACAAATGTTACCTCTGAGTTTTTAATCTCTACTGTGCGTGTGCAGACGCAGTCCATAAGAAAAAACAATGAAGCTCACTAAAGGTCTTCAATTTTTCCAATAATGTAAAGTAAAACAATTGGGTAATTAAAGTATAAAGGCTGAATCAACAAAACAGAATGGGGCTAAAAGCAAATTGGACATTATGAAGAAGGAAAAAAAAAAACAAGAAAACATTTGCAGTTACATCTAAGGTAATGTTATGACATTTTTTACTGAAACAACCAAAGACAACTAAAGAGTCAAACATCACAAATGTACCAGGGAAAAAGACCATCATTAGTTAAGGGCAAAGTGCTAGTCAGCGTTTGACATCAATGAAATGGTGCATAGTTTAAAAGTCTGATGATAACTGTGGCAGTTTCTTTAAATATAGGATTGAACTTTAGGTTCAGTAGGTTGTGCAGATTGACTATATGTCAGCTGTTGTGGGGCATCGCTGTCTGGAGTTATTTTCATACATGCCACTCATCAAAACCTAAGGATTCCAGCGCATGTGTGAAGAATAGGGCTCACTTGCTTCAATGCACTAAAGAGTTCATTTTATATTTGTACCATAAAATACTTAATTTGGTATGAACATTTTAAGAAACCAATAGCATTTAGGTGTCCTTGGTGAACATTTATTTCCTCAAATAGAGTAAATAAAAGCTTGCAGTAGGATTGGAATGATTGAAAGAGAATGTATTATTGTTATTAATACAAACAGTCATGTTGCATTTGTCACAATTTCATCATTATTCCCAGTTAATGGATTTCTGCACTACTTTGGACCAGCGTGAGCTGTGAATATATAAAGCTATGAATGCAGATCTTTCACAGTAATCCCTAGAAATAACAGGAATCTAATTACATTTAATACAGCACATAAAAATCTAAAATAAAGTAAAGAAAAATCACCCTCTAATGCTTTTTTTTTTTAAAACTGCTTTTGTTCAATATTTGGTCTGGCTTATATTCACAGATCCGCGCTCATCTGCCTATTTACTGAAGTGTTTACCAGTAAGAGAAGGTCTGCTGTCAAAAATAAACACCAACCATCTGTGGAGTTGTGCATATACTGATGGAAGAGGGCTGTTGGGATGAAAAGGAAACACTTGGCTGGCTTCTAGGGATGTTATGCATCTTCTGCTTTCAAAATACCAGTGTTTATGCATAATTACCACATACCTGAGAGGCTTTTTTTTTTAAATACAGACGGACAGCAAAATATATCAACTGACAGATCGAAAGATAAAACCCCCATTATCATGTTGGTTAACATTTCCCAGTGATCTGGGGGAAAAAACAGCCCTTTGTCATGTTCTGCAAACAACACAGATGTTTTCCTAATAGAAAGAGAGCCTCTCTGAATACTCGTTGACATTTTTTTCTACAAACAGCCACGGCTTCATTCCAGCTATCTTTCATATAAAAACACATCTAATTCATTTCTAATATAATCACTGGGACGCACTGTCCCCCCCCCATCTATGTCTTCAGTCACAAAGGTGTCCATTCATTCAGAGTTTGTCTAGATGCACTTGCACTGCCAAACTGATACTACACAGGCCAGCTCTAAGAAAAAGGTTTAATATATTAGGAAGATGGAAACGTGGTGCCTGTGCTCTGCTTCTCCTAAGTATGTCTTCTTCAGGAAACAAGATATTTATAACTGTGTTGTAAGCCAAACACATTTACTCTTGAAATAAGCCTTTAGTGTCCAGCCAAACATTTGCCAGCAGAGGCATAAAATACAATCTGCAAATATATTAAGTAAGGCAGACATTAGGGCACCATTGTATAAAGACAACATGAAACCGTAATACTGCAAAAATAATACAAATAATGTTATTGGTTGCAAATAACATGTTTTACTAACTCTTCTTCTGTTGTTAAGATCAAGATGTCCAAACTACTCTGTGACATTTAGCATCTCGGCAACTAAAACCTGCATCAGTGTGCCAGCTAAGTGGGCTAGCCTAGCAAGCTAGTCAATAATTAATGATGATGCAGGACAGCATCTTTTTCGGTCAGTTCCAGTCACAGATAATGAATTAGAACTGTATAAAAATATATTACAAGTCAAATTACATGCAAGCTAATGTTTGCCTGCCAGTCCTGTTTTTAAGGGAGCTTTATTAAGGAAGAGTAATAAAACACATTCATCAAAGCCTGAAATAATGGAAAAAATTAAAACATACACAAAATAACCCTATAGTTCTAGTACACCATAAACACAAATAGGAGATTATTTTATTTGAAATAGGTTAATACGCAAGCAATGGAATAAATTAATGGAATAAAGATATGGTGGGTTTTTCAGGCAATTTTGTGCCAAAATTAAGACAATGTAATACTGCAAAAGCAAAATTTATTTAGTGACATTTGGTTCATCTTAGTAGAATTTGGATTTCTGATAAGTCACTGAACAGGTAACATATGAGGCTACTTTCCATATCGGCAACAGTGATGCATATGATGACAGTCTGATAGTTTGTACTGAAAACAAAACCTCCTTTAGCTAAGCTTAGACTTATATACTGATCCTGTAGTGGCTTTAAGCTACAAGAGATAAAGAAAATCTATGCAAAAACTGATATCATGCTTTCACTAGTACAGTGTACTAACCCCATCTATTTCATTTACATATAAAGCATTAAGCCAGTGCGCTCTCTCTCACTCACACCAGTTTCCTGCAGTGCAATCTAAAGGTTACGAGCACAGTGATGAATCATCAAAACTGTAAGCAGCCTACAAAGAAAAAAAAACTGCCAAAATGTCTGAATGCGAAACATAAAACGTATCATACACATAATCACAGCTCAGACCAAACAACCTTTCAGGGAGCAAATTGATTCTGAGTTGCCTCAAACATTTCGCAACAACTATGTCTTTCTTACACAAAGTGTCAACACCTAAAAGTGTGATTGGCCTACTTACAGAAAGCCTATGTTAGACAAACACTAGATACCTCTGACAAGCTTTAAAAGGGGAGCGATGTAGCTCCTCCTCTAAACGAGAGCATCTCAGCTGTGCTGTCAGGAACCTCAAACCGGAATAGGTTAGGAAAGCCACAATAGGTTTGAAATATATATTTTATTCTTGATGAAGGGTAATGCACTATAAAACTGCTGAGATGCATTTAAAACAGAAAGGTGATGATACTCATTAATACACGATGATCCTTATAGCAGTGTCACTGAGTGCTGCAGAGTGTGATTAGTTTAAATGCTTTAGTTCTGCAGTATTAAGGAGTTAAATCAATTAAAAAAAAAAGAAATCATTTAGTTTCAGGGGCAGCTGATAAGATAAAAAATGCTTATGAAAATACAGGTTTTTAAATGGAATACTTGCAGTTCAACCCTAATTAAATGAGTATGTTAATTTCTACTACCTATGTTTACCTCTAAACCACTTCACTAAGAAAGATTTTAATGCAAGAAAACAAATAACATTTTTCAACAGATATTTAACTATTTTATTGCACTTTTGGGCCCAGTATGTTACAGTAGTTTAATTTTTTTTAAAGAAAGCAATTCTTACCAGTAACCAGCAGCTGCATAACAGCAGAACAGCAAAAAACAATCCATAGAACTGATAAGCTTTAGTTTTGGTTTAAAAAAGAAATACAATTTGTAGTTTATTAATACTTTCCACATACTAAATATAGACAACACTGAAATATTAATAGAAGAAGTAGTGTAGCTACTAACAGTACTTAATGCACATATTTATATTTAAAGATTTGTTTTCAGCAGATCTGTAATCTTCACATTCATTGGCTACTCTAGTGGTCTTTCAAACAGCACGTGATTTCTTTCAATATACAGTCCTGTGTGCCTCCACAGAGCCAGAATCCTCTGGGGGCAGCACACAC
The DNA here is from genome assembly GCF_002775205.1 of Xiphophorus maculatus. Lineage (NCBI taxonomy): Eukaryota > Metazoa > Chordata > Actinopteri > Cyprinodontiformes > Poeciliidae > Xiphophorus > Xiphophorus maculatus. Next base: position 9,338,161 of record NC_036443.1, on the reverse strand, counting down.
AGAGGCCTGCTTGGATAACTTAATACCATGGAAGTCATGTGTGTAACCTCAAGCATTTAGTGTAAAGCTTCCTCCTGAAGCATGACTGTATCTACTCTTGGTTTACTGCCCCCCTGGATGAGCTGTATAAGTGCTGTTGAGGTTAATTCAGGGCACACAGAGGTACAAGAGCGTTGTGACGTCAGTAGAATGGAATCTGAACTAGTGTGAAAAAGTCAGAACACAACAATGTGCTTTAACAAGCACACACATGTTCACTTATTAACTCAAAGGCAAGAAGAAACCGAAGATGCGCATGTGTGAATACGCACGCACACACACTCTTCCTTCGGTTAAGGTTACAGCTGTTAGACAGCAGCCACACTGTGTGAGAATAAACACAGAATACATAATCTATCTTGTTTGCAGCAGACTGCAGCATCTGTCAAGTTGCTTTTACCTGAAATAATATTTACATAAGAGACGATGGTTAACTCATAAAGACATGGTGAAACTAAAACTAAAGTTTACAACCAAAGAGGGCAAAATGAGTGTCCCAGAACCTGTTCTCTCTGAACATCATCATTTACAATGCCTGGCAGTCCAAGCTCTGTCAAACATCACATCATGCCCTGACATCTTACATTTATTGCCCTATTAGTTGTGCTTTAACATCTATTGTAAATAGCCTAGTGCAGAATTAGAGCGAAACTTTGTAGAAAGACAACAGCAGCCAGAGCTGAATTTATTTTGTGCGCTGACAGACTTGGCTAATAAATCTTAATTTTCAAACAGCCATAAAAATCTAACATTCGCTCCAATTCACTGCATCCAATGTTGATTTGGGGGGAAAAAAACAAAACTCTGCAGCCACAATCACACTTGCACCATTTAGACTACATTAACCATTAACTTGCAGATAAATTGCTTCACTTTTTTCCCACTGCAAACCTCCAAATTGCAGAGGTTCCCCGAATAGAGTCAAGCACCTATATGAACTGTAAAGTCCCATTCACAGCATCGGAATGTGATTAGATCTGGGCCACACTGCTCTGAAGAGAGCTGGGCTATGGAATGGCTTACATCCTGTGCCAGTGTCTCAAACACGGGGGAGAGATGCACTAGAGATGAGGCTGTGTGCAGTGTGGGAACTTCAGAGTCCCATTAATCTAGCCATCAGATGTGCAAACACGCAACCTAAAGGCCACAGGATGTGCGGTTCTTCCTTTTCTAAAAACATACTAGGAGGAGGATCACAATAAAGTTGCATCGATGTAAGGAATCAATCTGTGAGCAGAGTTAAAAAGGAGACTTGAACGCAGGTCTGAAAAGACAACAAGCTGACATTTGTTTAAAAAAAAACATGACAAAAGCCTAAAAAGTTAAAAGCACTCACAAAACCACAAAAATTTACTGCAGAATTTTACCTTGAGTGCTTATGTAGTCAAGTTCCCCCCACCCCTTTTCACAAATTCTTAGAAAATAAACATCTAAAGACCTTGAAACTTCAAAACATGAACAGAATGTGCAAGTCTGATGACCACAAAGACAACAGGGATGAAGAACATGTAGATTAGTAGAGTGGCAAGTAAGGACTACTTTCTATAAAAATATGATGGGCATTCAGACACTGCTTCAGGCAACACATTCTCAATTTATCTCCTCATGGAAACCCAAAATAATACATCTGATTTTCCTCAGACAAACCCATCTAACAAAGCGGCAGCATCAACTCACGTTCAAAGTCAGAGTCGTCATCTTCATCCTCCTCACCGTTGGACTCCGTCTGCATGGGCTCCCCATCAAACACCACTCCTTTCCCCGGTTTACCACTAATGTCGGATCCATCCTGATTTCTGGAATCCCGCAAACGGGTGAAGTACTGTACAGCAAAATCAACCAGGTCTGTTGGCCTTTGTCGCAGCACCTCCACGGTGTAGCCCTGTAGCAGTTCTGTCAATCCCACCGGTATCTGAATACTCATGGCTGTGTTTAGCTTGTTGGTAGCTCCTAGATATCTAAAACAAGATGAAACAAAAAGACAGGAAAATTGAATTTATTTGATTTTATGCTGCCTTTGACTGCTGCCTCCTATAGTAATCTCTTGGCATCAATTTGTGGACAATTTACTAAGCCATTTTTAGGTTTTAAACTTTGACAAAAATGTGAACTTTTTCTTACACCGCTGTTTGCGAAAGTACACAATATGTCAATGACATAGGTCTAAGTTGAAAAAATAAAGTTGTCCTGAACAAAGGTGGTATATAAAAGACAAAATAAAAAACATTTCAAACTTGTCAAAATGGCCTCAGAATCCAGTCACTGGGAGGCCGGTAACCAGAAGAAACCAATCTGTTCAACTCCTATGCTTCTTTTTCTGGTTTCAGAAAAGCTCTAATTTGTACCTTATAGATATTTTCTACACACTAAATGTAAACAATGTGTTTGAAGAAACCACGCTGCGGGTAACGTCTGCCAAAACCGATATAAAACTTAGGAATGGCTTTTAAAATATAAAAAGCACTCTTTTTTCATTAAGAAGGAAAATTTATTTGAAGAGAATGTATTTATATTTAGAAAAAGTTCATTTCTTTTCTAAATAATGTCTGCAGCCACATTAAAGTTGGTGACTGTCATGCTGCAGCTGTCTTCCTTATCACCACAGTGCTAGTCGAACTGGATTTTTCAAAGAAACTACAAGACCTGAAAACGGACGAGGTGGTACAATCTGTCATCAACGTCGTTGCTCACTTCACAGAATGATGCAAAATCCTAAAACAGTTTCCACTGTTTTCGTACCAACTCAACTTCACTGTGGTAATATGGTTGCTTTTGGCTAAGAAAACAGCCAAAAACCAATAACATATTGTTTTATTCCCACAGCTAAACATTTAAGTTTTGAACTTTTTTTACAAGCTGAATCTCTGTTAGCCTTTCAGTGCAACAGCATATCCATCTGTTCATGACAACAAAATCCCAGAGTCTCACAGAAAATGGTGAAGTTATTCTAATGGAAAGTAAAGAGAAAATGCAGGAGTAAGAAAATGTGGATAAATTGTAACAGCATATCATAATGTTTCATAATATAGCAGCTACATGTTTTTTTTAATATTGTTCAGTCGTAACCAGAAGTATCTTTTTTTTAAATTGCCATCTTACTAGGTGGTATACTGGAAACCACAATGATGTCTGTTGGAAAACACTAGATAAAATTGCTTCTTCTTTCCATTTACATTAATAGAGAGTAATAGTGACAACCCTAATGGTGTTGGCAAAATAATTTTCATGTGTCGAGGACTGGCACGTGGTGTGGTCTATGACAGCCTGATTGTTGATTGAAACAGATGTGACTTGTAATTTCAACACAATGCATGCCTGTTGAGGCTCACTAGGGGATGACAGCCTAGCATGACAAAAAAAAGGATGCAGACGGGCTAAAGTTTGACAGCCAAAAGGAGAAAGCATCGCGCAGCCTTTTGAATGCAACAGAGTTTACCAGCCTTGTGTGACACTGCTACAACTAAGTGGCGACTTTATCTAAAGCTGAGCTGAGGAACACAGAGTTCTCACAGCTGCAGGCGGCAGATAATGAGTTTGCTTAGGGATGGACACAAATTCACTAAAACTGGTTGGGTTTTTACAAACACGAGTGCTTTGCATCGTCTGAAACTGAGCTGTCAACTTGGGTGGGTGGTCGGCTCAAAGCAGCTAGCACATCTAGCTAAGCTAATACTACTGGCAAACAGCTGATTTAGAGCTAAAGAAACAACTTAACCAAACTTGCTGGTAAGCGTTGGTTAAAACGCGATGCCTGTATAAAGTGCAATGAAGCAAAGACTGACGTGCTGTTTCGACATTAAAGCTCATCAGTGCTAAACTGTCATGCTAGCTAGAGAGACGACCCCCCCTTTAGCTTACGTTATAGTATGGCGCACTGGCTGCGGGTGCTAAGCCACCAGAACAGCGGCAGGCAGGATAAACGTTGCCATGCAAGCGCTGCAAGTTGTTTTGGACAGGTCATGTAAGCCGTTTAACAAGCCACTTTCACGACACCAGCTATGTATGAGTCACTTACGTTCACAATTGTGTCTCCCCGGCTAAACAAGCCAGTCACCTCCTCCTCAGTCTTCCTTGTTCTCTCTCTCTTTATTTCGCCTCTTCTTTTTTTGAACCAGTCCCTTTATCAGTATTCCTTCATAGAGAAAAAAAAAGAGAACACTCTCCGAACGTAAAAACGGCCAATTTCCGTTAGCGCCACCTAACTACGCTAATCTCTCCTGCCAGCCAGGTGTACAAGGATGCTAGCCAAGTTCAGAGGAAGCAAAAATATTATACTTGTCTTCACCGCTGCAGCCCGACGTTTACGCACGGTGAGGGTGGGACTTAGTGTGGCAGTAAGGCTAGCTGGCGGGCTAAGTGGCTGACCTGCTAACTAGCAACCGCTACTTTTCCTTTGACAACTCCGGTCTCCGCAAGACACGAGTCAGCTGCTACGGCCAGGTGACACAAAAACCTGCTGCGAGCTCACCGTTCACACCGTAGCACCACACCTCTATTACTAAAAGCTGTCCGAAACACTGAAGAAAAAAAACCTCTAAACTTTAAAGTTAAGTTCATTTATAAGACGGCTAATAACATGGGGAAAAAAAACCCTGCTAAATTAATAGAAAGCAGGTCTGCTCCCCGCTGACGAGGTAATCCTCAGCTCTTCACGCGCGGATGAACCGCTGGTTTTAGAAGGCGGGGCTTCTGAAACTGACAGAACGCAGAACCAATCAAATTTAAGAATGATAGCACGACAGCCAATTGCATACAACCATGGAAGAAAGGGTGGGATTGAAGGCAGAACTATATTTGTACGCTCCAAAAAAGGCCGCACCCACAAAGGTGGCCTTGAGAGCCTGACAGAAATGTTAAATCATGTTTATAATTTAAGAACTGTAAAAGTAGACTGAGTAAAATTTATCTGCGAGAAGTTAATTAGTTCATCAAGGTTCTCATAAAATAATCTAGATTTAATTAAACTGAAATAACCCCAAACCCTGACGTAACTTATCTCTAAATGAAAAAAAGCTGAATTAGTATGGTAGAAAATTTTCCACCATTTCAAACTAAGTTAGATGCGTTTTTCAGGTAGTTTATATTTGACCAAATTTAAAAAGTGAAAAACGTCAGCTAAGGTTCCAGCATATGGAAGTTTACAACAGCATGCATTTTTGTTTCGACAACAACACAAAAATATTACTAATATATTAACTTCATGGCCATAGGACTACAGATTACAAACACTATTTCAAAAACTTTTATTTCAGAAATTGACATGTGTTTTATTAAGCTGTTCTGTCCTCTTTCAAGTAAATAAATTAATTCAAATCGAATTCAAGCCATAGCATTCCAAATAGGTGTGTGCATATTTACTTTGACTATAAATCTGCAATAATCACTCAGCATGAACTGTGTCTTGCAAAAGTATCTCAACCCTTGAAATTTCTTGCATTTTGTCAAGTTATATAAATTCTGGGAAAACAGTTGGAAATTGCAGAAGACTTGCAACCTCCATTGTAAAAGCCAGAGATACAATGGAATGGTTTAAGTTAAACTATATTATTGTGGAAACCCAATTTGAAACGTGATGTGATGTTGACAGGCTATTCTGACTGACTTTGAGCTATTTCGAACAGGCAAATTCTTCACTTTCTAGATGTGTAAAGACTTGGGCGACTGATTACATATACACACCATTTATCCATCAATGTGAGAGTCAGGGTAAATCCTGGATAGCTTGGCAGTCCATCTCAAACCAACACAGAGACACACAGGACAAAACAAACAAACAAACAAAAAAACATGTATTCCAAGAACAATTTAGAAATTTAATGATACCAATTAACCTAACAGCTATGTTTTTGGGCTGTGGGGGAAGAAGTCAGAGTATCTGGACAGAACCCATGAATGCACGGGGAGAACGTGCAAAGTTCGTGCAGAAATACCCCTGGATGGGATTTGAGTCCAGGACCTTTTTCTGCAAGGGAACTGTGCTCCACATTTTCCAGTGTTTTGTTAGAATTCTTTCCAAGTATAATATTACATTTTTCTCATTCACTTTGTTGTAATGATATGTCATATGACGTATCTTTAGTTGCAGTGTTACTGTTGACTCCTATTTTCCTGTTCACCTTTCTTACCTTAGCTTTCTCTGATTAGATAGTTAGTCTTCTGTTAGAGTTCGTAGACAGAAAGAGGTCAAAATGCACTCAGGTCACCAAGCTCCACTTTAAAGACACTGCAAACTCTCCAGTGAAGTTTGCAGTAACCCACTGACTCTAGTCAATAATGCATTAGCCGCTCTTCCATCTCTATCTCTCACCTTCTATCTGTCACTGAGGTAAAACTGTTGCCATGGTCACAAAGAACCCTTATTTAATTCCTTGAGCTGGTTTCTGATTGGCTTATTGCTTTGTTTTTAACTAACATGGGAAAACAAGAACTTCAGACTCCCCCTGCTGGGAAAATCAACTTAACAAAGCACAACACACCATGAAAAATGACACTTATTGTAGAAATATATGTTTATTTAACACAAATGTTTGAGGGAGTGCTCTTAAAATACACTGCATCATGCGTGTAACTTTGCTCATTCTAACAGATAAGATGATTATTTCCTGGACTGTTGAAATCAATTGGTGTGAAATGTACTGACATAAAAATTAAGCTCTGCACTCCTCGTGGGAACGCACTTTTCTGCATGTTGAATTCCTTGTGGACCTACAGGAGCAGGAGTTAGAGGCAGTGCATCCTTCATGTATAGTGAAAGACTAAAATCAACAAGAGTGTGGATTCAGGTCAAGGCTTTCCTCAAAGTGTTTCCCCTTTGAGAATTGCAGCTAATGTGGTTCCAGCCAATTCCAAAACTGACTCAAAGAGAGCTGCAAGGCCTACATATTCAGAGTGAGAGGGACGCGGAAAGAGAAATATGGGACAGAAAGCAAAAAAAAAGAAACCATAAAAAAAGCGTGACAATAGTATCATCAAGCACTGACATTGCAATATAGCCAGATATGTTTAATGATGTTAGATTTAAGCAATGACAATACCCATAGAGGATGCATAACTAAAACATCAGAGCACAAAATGATAGGCATTTTGCTTTTAAATGTCAAGCTACATGCTTTAAACTTTCAGTGTTTGACGTTTTGTGACACATTAACCTCATTATTTTCACCAAAGTAGAATCAAGGTCACACCCAAAACAAATCTCTGAATACATCCCACGTTCATTCATGTATCGCATGTATGAATTTAACAAGCAGCACATTCATACAAATAGGCTGGCGTTAATTATTACTACAAAGCAATGCTGCCATCTACTGGTAAGTATGTATAAAACAAGTGAAGTACAGCTGCTGGGTTTCCGAATACCAGTTTTTGGGTACACAAGCGTCTCAATAAACAAAAGTATCAATGAAAAGTTCAATTTAGAAAGTAAAGCTTGTTCATAATATTGATGCAATACACCGAATAATGTATTTCAAACACTTATTTTTGTTCATTTAGATGATTATGGTTTACAGCTAATGAAACCTCAAAATTACTGTCTCAGAAGATTAAAATATTACATAAGATTGAAAATAAATATATATATGTATTTATGGCATTTTTTAATAATGACCTAAAGTCTTGGGGGAGGGAAAATGTCGATTTTTTATTTAACATACGTCTTTCAGTTTGCATATATGGAATGGGAAAACATCAGCATTTTTGTTGATATCCGAAAGTTTGATGATGTTTTAATTGCTAAAATTAGAGTTTAAGGAATCAAACCTAAAAAAAATCCCAGATATTTGTTTGGAATGTTAATGACTGAAGCAAAAAAAAAAAACAACAACAAAAAAGCCAATAATGATAAAAAAATGGAAAGCATAATGTTGACACAGGAGGGTGCAACATACTTACAAATAAAGATTGATCTGCATTGCTGTGAATCTTTGACATTCTGAAATATGAGTGATTATCCCCTCCAAAATTTCCAATTTCCAGAGAGCAGAATATAAAGAAACTGTAAGATCAGAAGTATTTCTAGTTTTATGACTGACCTTATGTGACACCATCTATGATTTTGGTTTGTAGTTATAAAGTATGATTATTTTAAATTATGTTACTCTTCCATTACCCTTCCACTGGCTAATACTATCTTAATATACATACAGTAGAAGCCCATATAGGGACAAGTGCTGCAAATTATCTCATGCTGTAAGCACCATGACACAGGCGTGGGACTGCTGCTTTATTCAGTTGGTCCATGTTATTGTGTGTCTGCTCTATAAAATAAGCTCAATAAATAAATAAAAATAAATATTAATTTTACTACTGCTTTTTTTGAAATGCGAACAAACCAGGATTTATATGCTGTGGAAAAATCTGCACCATGCAGGAGCTGGTTATCCTCATTAAACTAATTGTGGGTTTTTACTTTTTTGAGAAACATTTTCGTCTTTAAAATACGTTTTGACATGAAGTTAAGAAAAAATAACATTTAAACTCACACAAGATAGAGAATTGGACATTAAAAAAAGTCACACAGGGCAGTTAAACAGTCAAGTTTTTTATTTTAAAAGACAATGTGGACGTCGTGAACAGTCTAGCAATAAGTAGATTGACATTCAGAAGAATTTTCAGTGTTATTTTTTTTAAACCCATCTTATTTACAGTTACAAACTTTCAAATGATGAACACCCGACCAATGAAGTGATTTTATTATCTCCGTCAAAAGCAGATTTAATACCTGAATTTAAGTTGGATTACAGCTTGGAGGACATAGAAGAACACCAGCGCAGGAATATTGAAACCGTCCTTCAGTAACATTACAACATGTTAAGACAAATCAACACAGAAAATATACAAGGAAGACTTAACTATCCAATCCTCTGTGTTTTATTTCCCTACAAATACAATCTAATCTCTCCAGGCTTTGTATTACGTTGGGGACTTTCCCTTCATAGACACTTAAAATCCCTTAAGAGGAGCCAGAATGATTCATGGAGAGAGTTGCTCCAGATACACGTGCAAATTAACCAATCATTCAAAATAGTCACACTGATGGAAAACTATATTTAAAAATGTTATTTTAAGCTCCCACAAAAAACAACAACATAAAACCCCTGATTTATCTATTTTATACAATTTTGATCAATGCTTATGCATCAACTCAGTAATTTAGCTACTATAAGCCTTGGTAAACTCTAACAGTTTTCATCTAAAGTTTTTTTTTGGTATTAACATAAAATGGATTTGAACAGGTGTGTAACAAAGCTGGGAGGCATTTAAGTAGCGAAGTTCATCTTGTATCAAAAGGAGCAGAAGCAGTTTTTAATGTATGTCTGCTTCCTTGTTTGCACATTAATAAGGACTAATAGACATAAATTTAATGAGACTGATAAGAGGTACACAAGCAGGTGAACACGACAGTAGATGTCAGAAAGTGAGGAGCAACATGAATGTTAGCCTTCATGTATATTAAAATATCCTTATTGGACATGCACCAATCAGGTGTGAGCTAGCCAGTCCCCCATTATCAATGAGCCAATCAGGACAAACCATCTGATTCAAATGGTGCATTTCTAATTAGCTTATGGTTCAATGCAGGCAAAGATTTATAATGTGCACATTCATCAGCAATAAGCATAAACAACATAGATAAAACAACGTTTTACAATGCATGTATTGTCAGGAATAACTCGTAAATTGTGTTTTAAGAAATGTAATCAAAGGTTTTCTTTGTTTCTGATTAATGCTTAAGATTTTGGATGAGTTCCTTTCACTCTCAAAACTGCTGAATTGCATTTAATATTTGTTAAACATGACACCTTCGTAGCCACATTTTCTATTTTGAAGAGTAAGATCACCTTTAGATGTTTAGAACATGAAAATGAATTCAAAACTCTGTAAAATTATTTGGCAGTAGTTTCATTTCGCATCCAGCATCATCTAAAACATACTGGAGTAAATTCCTTACCGTATAAATCTCCTTAGAAAAGCATTGTTTGATTGCTGACTACATATACAACAGCTCTATAAGTGGAATAGGTGAACATCAGGATGTCTGAATAGGTTCTGGTATAAAACATGCATTGACATTGACATTGTGTAACTAGTACATACATGCCAATACATGAAGTTGTTTGTTAATAGTACTCTACACGAGACAAATAAAAAATAGCTAAAATACAATACAATTGTCATTTTTGTGTGTTATAAATACAAAGCTATTGTACAATAATTGTACAAGGTTTCTTAACAACAGCAAGATTTGAACAGGAGTTCTAAAATTTGTTGTTATGCACCCATTACGTCTTTCAAGACACTAAACTACACTGATTAATTACTTTTATTTACTTGTTTTTAGCATTCGCAGCAAATTGGAGAAGACCTGTTCAAATCTTGCTGACAGCTTAAGCACAGCAACATGATCACCATAAAGGGATAGTTCAGAATTTTTGAGATGAGGTTCTGTTGAAACCCCCCTCCCAAAAAACAAAACAAAAAAAACAAAAACCGGAGGGATCCAGACTAAACAAAATATCTGCCTTTTAAAACAACTGTCAAATACATCACATGCTATGGTTATTTTAAAAACCTTTAGACCATTGACACATTACCAGGGTGTTTCATCTATGTAAAAAGCTGAAGAATGTTTACACAGGAAATGGAGGTGTGCCCCCAATGTCACAATAGATACTGAATAGAAGAAGAAAGACTTCTGTTCCACTTTTTCTACTTTTATTTTTCAGAATAAAACTTAACAGCAACTTGTAGGTGTCTTTCATTTGAACAGGCCAAAAGAAAAACAAAACATTAAGATTTATTTTATTTTAATGTGACGTAAAACAGATAAGGAAAAGCAGTGGCCAGTATTGTCAAACCTTTGCTGAGAGCGAGTGCAAAGGTTCCCTCTGCATTTGTCCATTCCAGCATTTCTGCTTGATGTGTCCACATTATGGACATTATAGGACCTGACTGATTACTATAATTAACCATTTATGCTACTTTGCATTTCTTTCAGTCATTTGACCAGAAATGCTTCACGTGTTCTCTAAATGTGTGTCATACCGGAAGATAATTAGTGGCACACTCCCCCCCCAACCTCCATCACCCGTAGACCCATGGTAAGTAACAAAATTTCCAATATTTTAATGAAACTACTGGGTACTCACATATTTGAAAATCATTGTTGATCTGAAGCTGAAAGAGTTTCTCAAATGTTTGCTATTAAAAGTTTTTTTTTTTTTTTTTTTTTTTTTTTTACAAATAATGGTCAATTATTATTTTTGTTTTAGTCTGGAAAAGTTGTGATCTCGACAATAAGAAAGGTATATAAGCCCTACTTTCTTTCAAAACTGTACGATTATTATCATAATCAGATATTTTATCAGTGGAAAAAGATGCATGTTTGTGATCCTATTTACTGTGAATTAGAGTAAAAGCAAAAAACAAAAGAAAATCTGAGATAATATAAGATGAATCTATCCTATAGTTTACATTTTAAATTTAAATGTGTCTGTGTTCGTGAACTGATTGTGCTTGTGAGTCAAATTTCAACCATTCTTGAACTGTGGTCATATTATATCATTATAATATCTACAAAGAGCCCGCAGGCCACCCTTTGGACACCACTGGTTTAAAGACTCATAAAGACAGCAATTGAATGAACTTCTATGGCATTTTTGAGATGCTCTAAGATGGCAGAAATCTGCTTTGGCCTTGTTCCCTCTCAGAGAAACTGTTAGACTTAGCCTATATCACATACTTTAGACTTTAGACTTTATAAATCCCAAGAAGGTTTTATAAGATATCAGCAGCTTATAACCTTTGAATAGAACCTCACTCCAAAAAAAAAGGTACAAACTATCCCGTTAATGGAACACTTCATGGAGTCTCCTCAGAACAGATTAATCTCATTAAACTGTAGAAAGACTGGCCTCTGCCCCTTCACTCCTGTCATAAATAACAGCTCTTTTCATAGAAACAGTCCTAAAGTCGTAAAAAAAAAAAAAAAAAAACTCAAACAGAAACAGCGTCCCTATTGACAAACCAGCAGGCAGGATGAATCTGGCTTTGTTATAAAAAGCCACAGCCCAATTGGGATTCAGCTCTGTTCTGCCCCCTTTTTTCCCCTCCCCAGTTACTTAATATAGAGCGCCTGTCCGAAGTCGGGATCTGAACTGAACATTTTCACATGGCTGTCTCAGCGTGAGCAATTTGACCACAACACATGTCAGTGGACATGCGTTGTCTTTAAAATAAGTGAAGCCAGAGATTGTTGACTGTTGGGATGAACAGGAATGTAATCTATTGGGAAAGTGCTGGACTGTGTTTTATCACTATTTAACAGAGACATGGAATGTATGTGTAAAAAAATTAGACAAATGTATGAAGAAAAAAAAGGGAAATTCCAACCACACAATGTCCAAGGAAAGCTCCTCATTTGACACAAATGGTGTATAATCCCTGCTGTTTAGGATTCAGCGCATGCAGCTCTTATTATTCACTGCGAGCTGATGATGCTTTAGTCTCTTATCTCAACACTCACACAAAAAGGGAATCCTCAGAGCAGCAAATGGACAACAAGCCTCGAGACCCTCTAGTCTGCCACAAAATTAATGAGGATATTTATTTTTACTGAGTGATTTCGCAGGAGAGAGAGAGAGGGGGAAAAAAGAAGAATCAGAAAGCGCTGCCATGGTTACGGTTGGCTTCTTTCCTCGCTTTTTCCTCTCGTTGCATCCCGGTTTCTCTCTCTACCATCAAAGCAAACAACAGGCAGTAATATCCACCCCCCTGGTCTGACAGGTAGAGCTTCTCCTTTTTTATTCTAAATTTTGCTGCAAACTGAGGTCATTGTGCTGATGCTGTGCAGCAGGGGAGCCATTAGGAGTTTGAATACAACTGGGGACTGGGCAGCCTTTGTGTGCTGCTGGATCTGCTGCAACCTAATCAGGAGGAGATTGTGTTTGAAGTGTGAACGGTTCTGGTTGGGGGTTAAAAGGGCTGACTCCCCCTGAGAATCAGGAATGCATTACGTTTCTGTCTATATCTGCACAGAGGGTGATGCAGGTTGAGGGTAAATCTTCTGTGTGATGTGATAATAAATGCTATTACTTCAAATTTGACATTTTTTTTTCCTGAGCTGTCGATCACACACAAAACAGACAATCATCTGTGGAAGAGAAATTTTAGGATGCTCACTTGGACACTGTGTGGTATGATCCAGCACTAAGCTGAGCTAAACCTTTCAGGTTTACCAGAGTTGTACATTTTACAGGACAAAAAGAGCGCTCTAAGGCAAAAACAAAATCTCCACAATGCATCCTCGCAGCCTGTTGCTGCCGAGATAGTTCCCTGCATGTGACGGTGTGGGTGTCCGTGGACAACATGTCTGAATCTGTGACAGAGCAAAGGCGTACGTGATGGACAGAACAAAGAGCAATCGTTAGCATTCGTAGCCAAAAAAAAAAAAAAGGAGAGGAAGATGAAAGATGAAACAAAAACGCCAGACCCAGCGCACAGTGAAACGCGGTGCGACCAGAGGAGACGGAAAGTTGGAAAGACGTGTAGAACCCAGAGATTCCTCTCATTGTATCACTTCAGCTGGGATCCCCCTGGTGACGGCACATGTGAAGCGCATTTGAAACAAAAGAACTGCTGCTGCAGATAAACATGACAGCAAGTCATCACCATGTTCCCCACACCTCCTGCACGAGTGTCTGTGAACTCTGCGTGATTCATTTAAACTCACCCAACACTAATAATTACAATTCTTCTAAAAAGGCGCATATAACAAGTTGGTTGAATACCAACAATGAGCTAACTGTGATCCTGATGTTGGGGCCCTGACTTCTAAAATGTTTTCTCATTGTGAACGCTTCAAAGCAACAGGTAGCGACAGCGGCTAATTACAGGACGGTACGGCGCAGTGTGTGCCTGCTTAGCTTACAATTAAAGAATAAAAAAAGTCAATGTTAAAATGTTTTAATCAAAAATAAAAGCTGGTGTGACATGATTGCTTAGATGTTTAAAGCCAAGGTTGACTTCAGGGGAGATACACTGCTGTTTGGGGGGGGAACAGAATGAAAGAGGTGACAGCTGCTTCTGCTACTCCTTCAACTGTAGCTTTCTATAAAGAAGTCCATTTTAGAATAATTGTAGTAATTATTTCTATCTAGCATTCAAACTCAGAATAAGACAGCTATTCCAAAGCGTTCTACTTTAAAACAAGGTTTTATATTAACTTCTGATATGTAACTATATTTATACACTTAAAGTGAATTTTTTTTTTAAAGTAGCAAGAAGAAAGTGTTATTAAAAGGGGAAAAATGTCCCATACGCAGTGGTTTTTTACATGGTATTTAGGGTGTGTGTGTGCATGGTTGTTTGTCCAGTCTGTCTTTGTGTTGCCCTGCGACGGACTGGCGACCTCTCCAGGGTGAAACCCCGCCTCTCGCCCGGAACGTTAGCTGGAGATAGACACCAGCACCTCCCGACCCCACTAGGGACAAGGGCATTAGAAAATGGATGGATGGATGGTATTTAGGGGACAAACATGTAACAAATGGTGTCCAAGTTAGATTAGACAAACATTGAACTTTGTGCTTGACATGGAAAATGCCTCCTGTGGAGGCACTGCACATTACCGAGAACATGCGTATTCACAGGGAAACATGGTGGTGGCAACATTATGCTTCGGGGCTGATATTTCCAGCAGCGACGGAGAAACTAGGCAAAGTTGATGGGAAGAGTGTGGAGCTATAGACAGGGTCAACCTGGAATAAAACCTTTTATAGACAGCAAAAGACCTGAGACTGAGCCAGAGGTTCACCTTCCAACAGAACAACTAACCATGTAGAGCCAGAGCTGCAGCGTAATGGTTCACATCAAAGTATGTTCATGTGTTAGAATAGCCCAGTCAAAGTCGAGACCTAAATCCAACTAAGAATCTATCTGAGGGAAGACTTGAACTGACGATCATTTATGGCCACCATCTGACTGAACTTGAGCTATACTGCCTACAAGAATGTGCAAAAATTGTCATGTGCAAAGCTGGCAGCGACCTCAAAAGATCTGCTCTGCAATTACACAAAAGGTGCTTCAACAGAGTATTGACCGTTCAGATTTGTTCAACTTCCCACTTAGCCGCTACTTTGTGTTGTTCTATCACACAGAAATCCAACAGAATACGTTTCGGTTTGTGCTTGACAAAATCTGACTAAATTCAAGGGTATGATTCGTTTTGTGAGACAGTGGAGCTTCCCCCGAGAGAACCATGTTAATTCCTTTCACAGCTGTGAGGTATTCCCTATTCAGCAAACAGATGCTACATGAACCACTAACAGTGAAGTCAACCGTGGCCTTAAAGGGGTCAAAACATTTGACCTTTGACCTCTTAGTATGAGGCCCCATCTGCAGAGAAAGTCACAACAGCATCACCTGGTTAATTTGCCTCCTAGAAACGATTGTGCTCACGACTCTGTCATTGAAAGCACTCATTTATTTAAAAAAAGGTAAACAGTGCCATATATAAAATGTCTTCAAATCTATTAGCTAAAAACAAAAAACATGTCTGAATCTTCTTTATTGAAGAAGCATTGATTTTGAGCTGTTTATTAGAGCTTCTGTCTTCAGACCAAAGAAAACATATGAAAGAAGTCAAGAAAAGATAGGATTTCTTATGAATATAAAGTGAACTCAGAAAGATTTATGGCGTTTGTATTGGAATATTGGAGAAACCAGTTATTAACAGTTTGAGGTGACCTTAGCCATCCCCCCTAGCAGAGATCAGACAGCAACTTGACCTTTTGATGTATTGCAGATTGAGGGACGGAAAAGCAAGTGCTATTTCTTCGGATCACGCAAGGTGTTACATTTGATATTAGTATCTAAAAGATCAATTCAGTAACTAATACAGGATAATGTCATTATTGCACTTAGAACCATAGCTTAATGTGATTTCAACTTCACTCGAGCAGCGCAGGAGACCAGGAGATGATGACAAAACCAACACACCCACTGGCTGGACCGCATGAGGCACATCCCTGATTGTAGATTCTGCTAAGAATTTTTTATTTTTGCTGAGTTTCTAGGATCAGAGTTTGTGATGGCATCATCTTCTTAAAGAAGATGGGAAATGATGTTAGTAAACCCTTCAGACAGAAAACACGATGTCAGATCAGTGAGCTCAAACACCTCCCTTGGACAGGAAAGAAGTGTTGCGCCTCACATGGCTTCGGGAAAGGATGTACGCCTGGTGGGATAAGGTTTGGGAGTCTCCTTGGAGCGCTGACTGAGTTCTTTTTTTATTATTTTTTATGTTGGAGAGGAGATCTACGAGCCTTGCTGCGGTGGCGTCGATGCTGGAGGGAGTCGGTCTGTGATCCAGCTCGTCACGTCCTTCAGCACAGTCTCGGCCACTTCAGGGAGGTCATGATGGAGAGCGTGGTATCCTCCTTCAAAGATCTGGGAAAACATTTGGCCACGTCAGAGAGATGATATGCATAAAAACCCTCTGACAACTGTTATTGTTAAGGAAAACCGAACATTTTCTAATATGACAGCCATTTGATGAGCACTAAATCTAAATCAAAGCATGATTTAGATTTAGGTGTAAGGAGTAGAACAATTTCAGGGTACGTTTTGGTGAGAAAACTTGAATATTTTAAAAACCTTGTGCTGTATATGTGTGGACTGGATGTCTGGAGGTTCTTAGAAACCTTGACATGATCAGAAATAGCTTTCACCCTCACAAAAACTTCAATTTACAAACCTTCAGTCTAATGCAGAAATAATTGTTTTAGTCACAAAAATGCAGAGTTAGAAGTCATCATTTAACTAGATTTGATGCCATGGAGTCAGACTTGAAATTTAACAGGTAATCTATTACTAAGTCAAACTATTACACCCTAAAATAGACATTTTGTGGTAAAACAAAAACACAGAAAAATTCATACAAGCTTTTATTTTAGCAGAAGCCTGTCTGATTGTTTCAATTGTGCCTTTAAATGTCATTGTAAATACATAAATATGGCAGCTGCAGTAGATCCTGAATGAACTGCAGCTAATCAAAATCAGAAAGAAGTCATTATATTTGACCAGTCCTGAAATTGCTGTGCTCGCTCCTGTTTGTAAAATGAACAGAATTTAAAATCTTGGTGATGGTCTATAACGGCACAGCATGAATGGATTTTAGAGATGCTGGCGAAGTATAAATCATGTTCCTTCAGTGTTCCCAGGACCAAAACTAAACACGGGGGAGGCAGACTTTATTTTTTACTCTCCTCAGCTCAGGAACAAACTCTCAGTTCATAAACTGTTATTTCCTGTAGATCAGGACCAAAACATTCATTTTTTCTGTGTCTTTCTTCTAAAGGTCAAATACTGTTTAATCAGTTAGTTTATGTCATTTCTCATCTGTTCATTTGTTCAAATTTGAGTTTTTTTCTTTTTATGCAATTTTGAAATGAACAGTTCTTTTAGTATGTCTTGTCATAAATGTGATTTTTATTACTCCTGTGCTGTTGATCTTCCTGCATAGGACTTTGAATTACATTATCTTTGAACAATGCTGTGCAAATAAACCTATCACACTTTGCTCAGCTAAAAATATCATGTCACATGTTTTTCTCAAAAAAAGGGATCGCCTCTGTGAGAACTCACACATACCGTTAGTTTTTTATCCGAACTTGCAGCTTTCTCATACATCATCTTAGAGCCTCGGATGTCACAGAGCTTGTCAGCGTCGCCGTGGAGGAGCAGGAAGGGCCAGCTGATGGATGGGATCGCCCTCTCGATCCTCTCGGCCGCCGCCATCAGCTGGATGCCAAACGACACCCGTAACCTGCCATGGTAGTTCAGCTCATCATTGTCATATGCCTCAACCTGACGGGAGACATCCATACAAAAGAGTTATGAGCAGAAAGGACAGTGTTGGGCGGACTCCGTAACATTGATTTTGCAGCATTCCTCCATGCTTTGATATCAAGCAAGGTTTTAGAACAACAAAATAAATCCCACAGGGCATAAAAATAAACCCAAAAGCACAGAATAGGATTTGACATTTATGAAACACAATGTAAACATAACCTCTAAACCAACAACTCATCTACACAGTATGTTTTTGATTTAGTTATGTTTTATGAAATCTTTTTTTTTCTCTTGCTCTTATTGTCTATGCATTTTTTTCCCCCCCAACACAGATTTATGGTTTGTTTTTCTTGGACCCTGGTGATGTTTTGATTCGTGTCAGTGAAGCAGCTGTTTGCAGGCCGGCTACTGGAGCAGATAGCCTGACTAACATCAGATTGTTGGAGTCCCAGTGTTACTACTTAAACAGCACGACAACAAAAACCTATCATATTCCATGTGACTTTGAAACTACTGCGTTTAGAGGGTGATTCTCACAGTTGTCATAAATTGCAGTTGAGAGGTGGTGAGGTAGACGCGGTAGATCCAGGTATGGAGAGTAAACGATGGTTTAATGATGAACAAACACAATAATCCAGGCAGCACAGGTGAGCAGAGGCAAGGAGCTCAAATACTGGTAGCAACTGGTACAATAGACACAACTGCAGGTAGAATAGACGTTAGACGAGGACCCGGCAAGGAAACAGGGAACACAGGTGAGATTGGATACACAAGGGGTAATCAGGGAACACGAGACACAGCTGGGAGTAATCAAGGGCAGACGAGACAACAGGAACTAAATAGAACACAGAAACCTAAATTAATACACAGAAAACTCAAATCCTCACAACAGTTTTGCGATCAATTTCGAAATACAGGAAAAAACATATTACAATATTTTAGAAGTAACGTATTCTGTCTTTGCATAAAGTAATTAAATGATGACACCCTGAAAGTATACAGTGTTTATAGTTTGTTTGTTTTAATTTGTTATTGTCACCTGAGAAACATCATTTCAATATTAATTGTGGTTATTTTTTGCCTTTCTGTTTTGGTCTCTCTTTAAAAAAAATGTTGAATTAATTTTTTAATAAATGTTAAACTCTGCAAGTCACAGCCATAGTACTTTTATTGTTTTGTCTTTCAAAACATTTTTTCACACCAATCAACTCAGACAGCTACATAACATCATTTAAAATAGTTGCATGTTTTATAACACAAGTGTCCAAAGCAATTCCTTATTTTGCGCCCCATTTTATTACCTAAGCTGTTGTTTGCCATGACTTTTTCTGAGTCCGTTTTTAAACAAAGCATCCATATTTGTAAAGTAAATATTTTTGAAGTTCATAATGAGTGGTTTTGTGGGAGGAGATGTGGCTATAAAAGATGAATACTAAAAGAAACCCATAAAAGGCAGAAAATCCCATGGAGTGAAAAATTGAAAATCAAGAAAAGAGAGTTTATCCTATATTATTCCCTGCAATGGACACACCCTACACTGTATTTCATATATGCTATCTAATACACAAACGTGTTTCTGAGTACACACAGCTGTGACTAAGTGTAACCGAAACAGTTTAAATATGTCAAAGGTGATCAAATAAACAATACGTGTAAGAAGATCTGTGAGTCAACAAGTCTAATTCTACAGCTTCTGTCAAACTACATATTTAAGGACAAAACGTTTGTTTTTGTCATAGGTCTTCGGTTTTGTGTGTTTTCGTTTGTGGCTTTGTTATGGTTTATTTGTGATGAGTAATTTTTGCATTATTACTTCTTTCTGGTGGGTCTGTTCTTATTAGTTATTCTGACCCGTATTGTTTAAATCCACTCTAGACAGGCAAAAAAATTAACTTAAACCAATAATAACTTTATTTTAGGTTATACAAACATTTAGAAGAGATGAGAAAAAGAAATATACAATTTTAATACTATATTGAAGAACTCCTGATTTAAATTTTTCCCTCTTCACAAACACTTTTTTTTCCATTTAACTTGCCCCATTTTCGGAGGTTTTCAGTATTCAACATTTTCAGTGTTCCCCACATGATAGACAGAATGTAACTGCGTGCTTTCTGCAGATTTATTTCTTGCATCTCACACGAGAGGTGCTTGTTTTACTCTCATCTCATTCCAAAAACTTGCAGCTGCTTCACCCTTTGACCTGTATATTACAGCTAATACAGGAGTCCAGTGTACGCATTCAAGGCAGTTAGATCCAGTGGTTTCTATTTTTCTTGAAAGACACGTCTCCCCTCCAAGTTAGTCATGTTGAGGATTATCTTCTCCATGAGTGGGGATGCAAAGATTCAACATCATCAGATCTTGCGACAGCAAATCTAGTAGGACCAGGAGTCATTTTGATGACATTAGAAGACGACAATCTACCTCGGATTTGGTGTGGTGATGTTGACCGTTTTAGTTTACCATCTGACCCGCAACATCATCTTTGTATACAAACTGTGTGCAGACATTTGACACAGCAGTTCATGACGTTAGATGCGAAAACGTCACATTTCATGGAAAGAAATGAAAGTGTAACCTGCACTACATTGTGTGTGAATTGTGAGACAGTTATTTTTTGTTTTTAAGCATATGCACTGACTGATGGCACCTTTTAAATTTCGTTGTCCTTGTGACAATGACAATAAAGATTTATCTTATCTTATCTTATCTTACTTTGATCAACACAAAAATTTAAATGGGTCACATTGACCCAAACCATAATACAAAGGTTAAAGCCACCTATTGTTGAACTCAAAAACTTCCTCTGTCTTATTACAGGAAGTGGAAATAGCAGGATGTGTGGCTACTGAGATACATGCGCATGTAAAGTTTCACAAACTTGCGTGAAGGCGTGGTTTCACAGGTGTGTGAACGTGACAGCATGCTTGTATCTGGCTTCCTCGTGATTAAGCTGCAGCTACTTTAAATGTGACACAAAGTAAATACACTTTGTTTGTAGTTGCCAAACAGGTGCGGTCTTCATCCTGGGATTGTTCAAAAATTGCTCAACTTCACATGAATGTACACCACTGGACACATTTTCCCATGAGACACACACACACACACACACACACACACACACACACACACACACACACACACACACACACACACACACACACACACACACACCAACCACTTGATAATTCAGATACATCAACAGAGCATACCTACTCAGATTCACGGCAACCAGTGTCTGTCTCTCACCTGCGTTTTGTCCCGTGAGATCCATTTGGACTCGATGGATCCCAGAGAGAGGCTCGGCAGCATGTGGTTCAGGAGCTTCGCCACGAAAACCTTTGGGGAGAAGGAGCCGGCTGAGATTTTTATTTTTTATTTTTTAGTTTGTTTTCACAATCTGACACCTTCGTCAGGAGAATCCTACTTTGTCTGAACATTTTCACAGTTCTCTTCACATCCGAGTGTTTTGCTATTTTAAGTTGGCATCAATTTAAAAGAAAACAAATCAAACAAAAGAAAAGATCATATTAAAACAAATATCTAGGAAACAACAGACCCTCTCTGTCCCATTAAAGATTTTGATTTAGCTGAAGTCTGGGTTTGAAAAGATGACACTGGTTGCAGGAACTGAAATTTGATTGTTGACAGAGGTAGGAAAGAAAAACATAAATAATAAAAAAAAGAAGTGCAGTTGTGATAATAAACACATAGACCACGAGGCAGTACCTTAAAGGGTGTTGCAGACTCTGGGTTCATCTGGACCATCGGGCTTATGAGAACCAGTCCAGTGAAATCATTGGGTCTTTCACAGGCAGTGAGGATGGAGATAGCGCCACCCTAAGGAGGAGTAAACGCCAGATAAAGTTTTAGTTTCACCTCATTTGTTTTTGTTGGAGTAGTAAGTGCTGGAACTTAAACATCTCTTCAGTTTAACTGTGACTATAAAGAACTGTGAAAAAAAATTTGGCTCCTCAAAGTTTCAAATCATCACACAAATTTTAATAATGTAAAGATTTGTAATTCACTGATTATCACATTCAAACTTTAAAACAAATTTAATGGTTCAGAATGAGACACCTGAACTAAAAACTTGTCTAAACTGAATGAGTGCTGACAAGAGGAAAATGAACTAAAATACACATAAATGTTTTTATGTAGTCAGTAGTTCACCAAGATTATCTGTAAGATAAAACGCCTGCATGTTGTGTTAATAACAGCTTATGTTGTATTACCATGCTATCATGAGTTGTGATATTAAAAGTGTAACGTACATGCTGTCCTCAGAGATGTGCTGGTCATATTAGCAAGTAACGTGGGTAAAAAACGTACAGATACTGAAAATACAGAAAAAAAGGAAAGAGCAACAGATAATAGATGTGAAGCTACGTGATACGGTTCAATATTATGATCTATCTGTCTATAACAAGTGATGGGGAGATTCTTTTTCCCTGTGACAGCAATGGGAAGGTTACACCAGAGAGGTTCTGATGCAACGAGCAGTGGGAAAAATACCAGTAGGTCAAGACCAACACAAAACAATCCATCTTTTGTTTATTTGGGTGTGAATTTCCACCCGCCTTCTCAGTAATCCACACACACACTGAGAGTGAAATGTGACTGAAAAGCCCTCAGGGCGAAACACGCACTGCTTCGCTGCTTCACATGAGAACAAGTCCACACTTTGACAGCTATGAAGACATTTCCTGTTTTTGATTTGAACCCTGTGATGTAGGTTGATGATACTTAGCAGCTCTGTGACCATCAGGGCTAAAATCAATTAGCCATGGATGACTTTGGTACAGTTCCTCTCCTTGTGTGCAACAAGTGGTGGAAACACACAGGCATCCTGCTTGGACAAATCTGTCTTCCTCTCTCTTTCTCTCTCTCTGGTTTTAGAAACTAATTGGCTTCATCTTTGTTTATCTGTCCACTGTTTGTCAGTTGTGTGAATATTCATCAGCTCAGGGCCAATGGCAGGTCCAATGCATGAAAAGAAGCAGCACCACAGGAAGACAGGCCATTTCCCACAGGAGAACATGTCCGCTCGCAAACACGCACATATCTTTTGGAAACGAGAAGCCTGTTTCTTCCATGTTTTGTTTCCTGTTATATCTTCCTGAATCCCCCCTCATATGGACAGTAAAACTTCCTTGTGTGAGAACAAACAAAGAAAATAAACATTTGCACAATGGCTGAATTATCACTCTACTTCAGGGTGAAAATTTATTCGGTTTTATTTAACACCCAACATATGTGATTCATCTAATATTTTTCAAGAAGAAAAAGTTGTATTTTCCCCAGAGGTTTGATACAGGTATAAATAAAGGCAGCACTAGAAGAAGGACTGAGACAGTGAAGCGTTTTCAAACACTGCCTACTGCTCACCTTCCACTCTCTTCCTCTAACACTTTGGGCAGTGAATGCTGGTAATGTCCCACTGCTCTGACACTCTGACTTAACCTGTACAAAAACTGCCTGATGAGCAAACATACATACAGTCTGCGTATTTCACAGCTTGATTACTCTAAATAGAGCAAGTAAACTGCTAATAGCTGAACAAGCTACATTTAGAAATGTACTTACATTATCATTTTTAAAAGTTCAGTAGCTATTGGAAACAGACAGAAGGTGGCCTGCACAAATTCATTAAATCTTTAATAAAAAAAAGGTTAAATCTACGAAACTGGAGAAAAGTTTTAACTAAAAATGTGCAAACTATTCTTTTGTTTGTGTTTATTTGCAAAAGTTCTTAGGTTAAGCTCACATATGAGAAATAGAAGCACATTTTAAAAAAGTATTTTCTCTACTGTTGCATTGCAGCAATAGGTTCATAGGTTGTAATCTTGGCCTGAGGTCTTTCTGTGCGGTGCTTACATGCGTGGGTTGTTTTCGCATGACTGCTGACCGGTCCAGCGTCACGCCCAATGACTACTGGAGATAGGCACCAGTTCAAGACTTCAAGAATGAGCAGGTTTAGAAGAGGGATGGATAGATGGATGCAAAAATGAAAAAGTATAAAAAATGCTAAAATGATGACATTACAAAAAGAGAAATGCCTATGCAATCAAAAGGACACTTGTATTTTAAGTTGAGAAAACAGAAAGTAAAATGCTGGGAAACACATCAGAACATCATGTAAGAACAAGCAAGAGAGAAATGTACAAGACAATAAGGAAAAATAACATGCTGGTACCCGGGATGCCAGGAAAGCCTGTTGTAAAAAGAGGAATCTTCTTTGCCACTCTTATCTCATTTTCTATTGTAGTTTTTCCTCTTTAAATAATAGATTTTTATGTATAATAGTAATAAAAAAGAAGCACAGAGCCGCAATAACAATTCCAGTAACCACGTTGGCAAGATGCTGAATGTCAGATACATACAGAGGAAAAGGATGAGCAAATAGACACTAAACAGTGATACGCCATTACATAAATAGTTGGCGCTTGGAAAGTTAGACAATTGAGCCAATTGTCAGAATTTCGGCTGCAGAGGGGAAAAAAGCTTTAGCTGGAGGGAGAAGAAGAAGCTTGGGCAATAGAAACATCCTGGAACGATCCTATGAGCTCATACAAAACAGCTGAAATTCCTTAGTGCCACCTCAAATGGGGAACATGCAGAGAGTTCACAGTGCTGAAGCTGAGGCTTGGGATATATATCTGAAATCTAGAGCTCTCCAGAGATTGATCACATAACAGACTAGAAATTTATGGTTCTAAAACAAGCTAAAACAAGATACGAAGTAAAACCCTAAACTACCGTTCCTCCAGTAAAGGACCACATATTTCTACCCATGCATCTGAACTGAGTAAATATCAAGGAGTGAGAAGCCTATCTGGATTCATACCCCATCAATTACTTTTGTCCAGGACCAAATCTCTAAAAAAAAATACAATCCTAATGGAATCCTTTATTGCGTTTTCCCTCAATTTGAACAAAAAGGGAAAGTGCTTCTGCAGTTGCTGGTTCTGGATCCTGCAATCTCCAGCACAATGTCAGCACACGTACTGGAGTCTACAGATGGCTCATTGTCTTGTAGTTTTTACGTCATTCAAGGCCTTTTTAAAACAGATTTGTGTACACACAGAGGAGCAGAGGAACAGGCTAATGGAAACAGGATGCATCGCTACAACACTGGGAAGCTGGAGAGTGAGGCCTGTGAAAACACGCTGACAAAACACGGATCATGGGCTTGGTTTCCGTAACACCCAGTCTGGGGTTTTGCTGCTTTTAAGGAAAACATAAAGAAGGACTGGAATGAAAATATAGTGAGGTGTTAGGAGGGTGAGGAATAATAAAAGAAGAAACTGATGGCTACAAGTTGGTGGATTAACAGTACAGACTGATGTGGCGGATATCTGCATAAAACTACAACACCCCCTTCCCCCCTTCAAACTATCAGATGAAAAACTAAGACAATGAGCAAACATAGAGAAATATCAGAGAAGAAGAAATGTAAAGATAAACAATAAGCATGGGGTGATACAGTCCTAAACTTAGTTCTGATTTTTAGACACTCTACTGCCTTCGTCCATGACCACACAGCAAGAGTATACATTTACAGGCCAAGTTTTATAGTACAAAAGAAAAAGCATCCTTAGATGTTCCTTTAAACAATGAGCTATGCAAGCCAAACCAATTCACATTAATCAAGTGATACTAAAAGCTTCTGAAGCTCAACTTACTGCAATAAACAAGTATTAATTTACAAAGAGCTAGAGGAAGAGGCCTAAGTGAAGAACAATTTGATTTTCAAACTCAGTAATTATAAGTAGCAAAATAAAAAAATCACATTTATTAAAAATGTTTTGCAGTTTCAGTCAAACTCAAAGGCAGTACAACGTTATGTACATAGAAATAGTCCGTTCATCCATCCATGGTGTTGGCTTTCTGGTTTTAGCCCCTTATCAAGTCTAGAGGACCCCAAAGCACTTCACACTACAGTGCAGTTAATGAGCCATTCATGCAGACACTCACACGCTGATGGTGGCAAGCTACTGGATAGTAGCCACAGCTGCCCTGGGGCAGTCTGACAGAAACAAGGCTGTCATGCACCGGCGTCACCGGGCCCTCTGACCCCCACTAGCAGGCAAGATGGGTGAAGTGTCTTGTCCAAAGACACATCGACATTGGCATTCGATCAGATTTTCCATCTGATCGAATGCCAAAATGGATCCAGGGCCTAAGACTCAATCCAGAAACCTTACAAAGGAGTTCTTTCAGCCTCTTCTATCCAGGATCTTATTCTTTTAGTCATAATCCATATCTCATGATTATGGGTGCATGGTAAGTAGATCAACCTGTAAATCAAGATTGTTGCTTTATGACTCAGATCATTCTTCATCATGACAGACCAAAATAAGAACAGCGTAAAGGATTCCATATTTAGCATATCTGTCTCTGTATCCTACCGTCACTCATCAACAAGACGACAAGACACCTGAACTTCTCTCTTCTCCAGAGTTCGAGGCGGAGACTGACCCACACTCTGGAGGGAAGAGTTTGCTTTGTTTATCCTGTGAACAACCATGGTTCTCATGGGTAATTTTCTTAAAATGCATCTTTATGTGTTAAGATTATATAAGGGCCAATGCAGGTTTTGTCTGCAATAGCCAATTGTTTTGAGACAAGATATTGAACAAACCTATACCCAAGAGAAGGAGACCTGATTATCTGGGCAACTTTGTTTGGAAAAAAATGCTTCAAACAATCAAAATGCTTGTTTGAAGCAAGCAAACAATCAAATGGGGATTGTTTGTTATGATATCTTTTGGACTGCTATCTAATTCATAATAATTGAGCTTCCAAAGAGATTCCAAAGAGAAATCTAGAAAAAGGATGTTACAATTAAAGATTCATTAAGACAGAGATCTCCTTTCAGGTACCCTTAGAAACTATGAAATAGGACAAGAAAAACAAAAACGCTGATACAAATAACCAGGCCAGTCTTGAAGTTAAGCTCTCAAAGTCCTAAATACCTTGAGGACTTGGAGAAGTTTGTTCTTGAAAGCGGATAACCCTTTCTTTAAATTGTAATCTTATGTTTAATTCTTCAAACAACTTGGTTCTAATTTCTCTGTAAAGCTCATTAAATCTACAATAAAATATTTATTTGTGTTGAGTTTTACTTATTTGTTGATGTACAATTAAGGCAAAGCTCCTTACTGAAGGGGGACAGTTCTTGAATGAGTTAGCAGTTCTTCTTTTTGCTCTGATTTATGTGGTTAACCTGGTTAAAGTGTTCCTGACTGACCTGAGCCTTTGTACTTTCTTACTCTATCAATCCCCTAACCCCATAAAAAATTTTATAAAGCATGACACTATGTCAAACACTCATAAAGTACAAGTACAGACTGTGAGTAGCTCATTAATCCAACAGAGACGAGTTCAATGAGATCCAACTTGACTCAGCCCACTAACACCGACAGTAATCATCCATTATGTAACTTATCTCTAATGTTTTTGTTCTATTTGTTTGTGCTCAGAGTTAGTGGGTCACGGAGCACAACAATGAGAGGCTGTGCTGTTTTGGTGCAGCTCTGTGAAACGCTCTGAGGCGATCACTTGAAAATAATTCAGTCGCTGCCCTTCAGACTTTTTCTATCACAGATTTATTTAATTGCCTTGTTTCATCAGTCACAAAACTCCACTAAACTCTTTTAACTCTCTGTTCTGAAATTTACACCCATCTACATTCCTTACACAGTTAACCTTACAAGGATTTAAAAACAGTGATCAGCTGAAAACCTTTTGACTCGTTTTCAAGCTTTAAAGCTAGCTAATGCATAAGCTACTGTTAACTTAAGGTTAAGCTAACGATTAGCTAACATATAACGCTCCAAAATATTGGACTTTGTTTATAGCTTATACCAGAACTCTTCACAGCTTTCTACATGGGAATGACCACATTGGATTCTGAACTCAGGATTCCTCACCGAGCTCTAAAGTTCCCAGTCTTGCCGTTTTTGCGACTGGGAACCAGTGACTTCTTTTTCCACTGCAGAAGGCACAGACTGGTATCACCAGCTCTATCTGGACCAGCTTTGTCATAAGCTTATGTTACTGTATTTGTAGAATTTTAGTGTTGCAGAGAGAGATCACTCTAATACATAAAAAACAATTTATTTTTATATACATATATAAAGTGTAAAGTGTATGTGTTATAAAAAAATTATCATACAAATACTTTCTGACATTACTTCTAAATCTAAAATTGGTATTGGATTGTTTGGGTCCCCAAATCTCTGATTGGTGCAAATCTAGCTGTGATATTGAAATAAATAAAGTGATTTGTGTGTTTAAATTGCCCACCTGTGCTGTGAACCTTCACATCAATCCAGAATACAGCAGACTGAGAATGTGCTGAAAAATGTGTTTCAGTATTTTAATTACATGGCATCCAAAGTGGCTCTCTGGCAGTGAAAAACCAAACACTGGATTATTTTACTGAAGAAGTCCTATAAGCGGTTTTAAAAGCAGTTTCATGCTTATATACAAGAACAATAAGATTGGAAAACAGGCCTGGGAGAGAAACTGGTGCTAACAAAGACAATAAAATTACTTAAAAAGCTACGTATATACTCCAGTGCAAATTAATGGAGTGACTGTTTGATGGAGCTTGAGCAGTTATTTCTCTGCTGCCATTTAATGCTACATTGCACAGTCTTGAACATAAAGTAACTCTAGTAACAGCAATAAACCTTTTCTAACTCAACACAGATGATACTAATCTCCCAATCCTTAATGTAAACTGTAGGTAATGGTGAACTACAACAGGCACTGGGAGGGTCGGTAAAATGACACTGTGCTGGATGTGAGAACAGTTTCTCTTTTCTGTTCCCTAGCAAAACCACACTGACATTTGGCAGGTCACGCAACCTGCGACTTGCTCTGTTAGGGGGTATTTTTGTTACTCTGAAGCAGCTGCAGCTGTGCGGAATATGTGTCACTGTGTGAAAAGTGACATGCAGTTTACTGAAAAAGGTAAAGCTAACAAACCTTCCCTGAGCTGTTGGCATCTGCCCTTTACACATCAATTAGACACGTGGTGCTCCAATCCAGCCAAAAACAAACAAAACAGGAGCTTAAAGTGAGGAAAGTATTGGCACAGGCATGGTCTTCTTTAATAGTTTGGTGGTTCTGGCAGAATGTTGGGACGTGTATGAAACTAGCTCAGCTCTGTTTACGGTTAAACCATATTTTTGATTTCAGAGAATTATAACAGCATGTGGTTTGGCTTCACAGAAAGACTAAATTATAAAGATCTTACTTTAATGTCCAAGAAACTATTCAGTTCACGCCACACCAGATGGTTTTAAAATCTAAAACATTCAAAAAGACCTGAAAAGAGCAACTAATAATTCAAAAGCAAACATAGAAGTAACATCCGCAATCAATGAAAAATCACTGAAAGCACTGAAACGGGTGTTGGGAAGTGTCCTACCATGGAGTGGCCCACAATAAAGACGGGAAGATCCGGATGCCGGGACTTCATGAGGTCAATGTGCTGCAGGGAATCCCTGATGTAAATCTGAAAGTCCCTGATGTTCATCCTCTCTCCTTCACTCTGACCATGGCCAACTGCAAGACGAGACAGTGACAGATTAGTCAATATGAATGGTATTATTTAAAGACCTTTAATGCAAAAACATCAAGGCTTTGGTGGATATTTAACAAATGGCTTTGCTCTAAGATTTTAATTGGCTTTTTAGGAACTCTCTCTCTCTGTTCCAGTGTAATCCTTCTGCTTTGTTTTAGACAAAAGAGGACTGAAATGATGGATTGTTAAAAGATGTAAAGAATGAATGAAAAAACATTGAGGGGAAGCCAAACGGATGAGAATGAGGAAAATTGTGGCTAAGATGATGAGGTCATTAGAAGAGAGAGGACAGGCTAAGTAGCCAAATAAGGCAAAATGAGCTGGGAAAGAGAATAAAGTCTGGTTGAAATAGAAAACTGCCCTGGAGGAGAATCTGATGAGAGAGGGATGCAAAGTGGGCGAACAAAAAAGAATTGAAGGAATCAAACCAGTCATAAAAAGAAACATTAACTTATATTTACATTTTGTTAGCAGAGTACAGTGACATAATTTGTGTAGAAAGATGCACAGAAAAATCATCTGGTGACTGGAATCTGACAATCTTCAGCTGACCGGTGACCATCAGATCGGCAACTAAAAAAACCCCAAATCTTTACCAGTAAGTGAACACACATTACTAAGCTTGACTGCGTAATGATGAAATAAACATTTTCAGCTTAGTGGGAGAAGAAAAGTCAATGTAAGCTATTTTCAGTAACAAGGAGATGTTTAATTTAATGTTGGAGGAGCCCCAGAGATGTAAAAAGCTTTAAAAGAAAACTGCATTTTCTAAGACATGTTGTCTGAGGTTCATTAAGGTTGCAATAGGGCTTCAAGAGTTAAAAAAAAGAGCTGAGTACAGCAAAATATGTTTCTTTCCTTTGGGTTTTCCTGAAGCATGTTGTATTTAAAAACATTAGTTGCCTTTTGGAAATCTCAGACCCCAAATAAAGATCTATATATTTTAGGAATATACATGCAGTCTTATGTTGCAGTGCTACCCATAACACTGGGGAAAAAAGAGCCTAAAGACAATTTATTTTGTCTTTGAAATGAAAAAACAGTAAATCCTTTTTCTGGAGAAGGTTCTGTCACACACCCCATGTAACCTGGCATGTGTTCCTAATATCAAGGCAGGAAGGCTGGAAAAAATATTTTGAATGCTGTTATGTCTGCTGCATATATAGTTCTTAAAGAGAAATCATCAGATCAAAACATCTACAAAATTCAGAGACTGAAAATTGGAATTAAAATCCTGATCTGTGTATAAATCTAAGCACTTTACAAGACGATGCTGAAACAATGTTGATTGCCAACAGATGGAAAGTTTGTAAGATGGGAGAAACAATTAATCTCTGCAGGCTGTGAATGAAAGAGACCTAAAAGTTCTTTATATAGACAGAAATACCCATGAGAGAGTGTGGGGAAAAAAACTAACTCAATTGATGAACTCAGTTGGAAACTCCCTAAGGTGATGTGTGTTCCTGTGCATCTGTGTCTGCAGATGAAACAAAGTCTACAGGGACTCGCTCCAGTTCAGTATTTCTCGTTTAACGTCATACTTCAAAAGGTGTCACTGTGCATATGCTCAGAGTCATTCACCTCCTTTTATTGTGTTTGCCAGTGTTTCATTTCGGTTTCATTATTACTAAAGCAACTCTATCTCCGCCTTTTTTTTTTACTTTAAGAGAGTATGATAAGGAGGCCATGTGTTGATATTTAACGTGCAAATGATGCACTTTACTGACATCACAAAACAGAGATTTAATTTAAATTAATTTCCTCCTGATTTTTAAAGCAGTGTTTTTGTTCAGAAGAACAGTTTTAAAGTAATACATAAAAACCTAATACAAATTGTAGAACAGAAGAGCTGCATAACTTATAGCTGCTGGGAAGATCTGAGTTATAACCCACAGCACTGGTGCTGGGCACTGTTGGGACCTAGCATCCAGCAAAACAGCTGGTTACTCTGGATACTGAATGCAAGCTGGTATTCAGTATCCAGAGTATACTATGGATGCTATGGATCCATAGTACATGTACAAGGAGTTACACCAACATGTAACTCTTTATACATGTTGGTGTATAAGGAGTCACAATGATTACTTCCAGTCCTTCTGCTGCTTACACAACATATACAGATACTGCTCCCCTCCTGAAAACTGTTTGACATCCTGATATCTAAAGAAAGATAACAATACAATAAAAACAGTTTCAAAAAGGTACTTTTTACTCAATATTTTGAGAATATCTTAGAGAGACGTTAATACTGATCTTTGGCTACGTCTGTACTGTCAGATTAGTTGTAATGAACCCAGCCCAGATTTTAAATTTTCACTAGTTCCACATCCAATTTATAACATATCAGAGATTTTGAAAGTGTTTTTTATGTTAAATCTCAGGTAACAAAGGTAAAGCTAACAATAAAACAGTAGAGGCATGCTTTTATCCCCATCTTCATACCCAAAGATGGGAACTGCAAGTTGTTTGAACAAAAGACTCATGGCTACATTGTGGTAACTGGGACTTTAAATAACCCGAGAAGCTGCCATAGTTCTGCTTTTTGTCAAAGCTTTGGGCTGATGCGAAATTAGTCACTAACAGACTGTGTGAAATTTTAGACATACACTCACAGGCCACTTCATTAGGTGAACCTGCTCAGGTGTTTGTTAACTAAAATAGTGAATCAGCCAATCACAATCCACTTAGCCACTGAGATGTGATGAAGGTGACTTCCTGCAGCTCAAACCAAGCATGAGAATTGATCAGAAACTAGACTTTGAATGTGGCATGGCTGTCAACACTAGGCATGCAGGTGTGGGTATTTCAGAAACTGTTGATTTACTGGGAATCTTACAATTCATCATCTCTTGGATTTACAAATGATCCAAAAAAGAGAAAATATCCAATGAGCAGCAGATCTGTGCAGGAAAATGGATGGTAGAAACCAACTAAACAGTAAGTCAAATCACTAAAAACACAGTATGTCAAACCTTGAGGCAGATGGGCTACAGCAGCAGAAGACCACACAGGGTACCGCTCTTGTCAGCTAAAACGTGTAACTATAGTTACAATTCATACAGGCTCACCAAAATTGGAAGACAACAGATGGGCAAAATTCCGCCTTGTCCAATGAGTTTCTATTTCAGCTGCAACATTCAGATGGTCGGGTGAGAAATTAGTGTAAACAACGTGAAGGCATGAATCCATCCTGCCTTGTATCAGTTATTAATGCAGGTGGGGGATGGTGTAACGTTTTAAAGCACTATCTGAAAACTGCTGTTGGTCATGTCCATCCCTTTATGACCACAGATGTGGTGGAACAGGAGATTTGCGCTATAGATGTTCATATGACTAATCTGATGCAACTATATGATGTTGTCGTGCTGTTATGGACCACAATTTCTGAAGAATGTTTCAGCCTTCAAGAGGAATCTGTGACCCAAAACATTGCAACATTTCAGAGAGGCCCCACCCTCTGACAGCAAAGTGTGCCTGATAAAGTGCCTGGTGAATGAATGTACAGTATATCCAACCGCTGACGTAAAGCGGCGTTGTAAAGAAAACAAAGGATTAACCCACTGTTTCTCAATTCCCGTCTTCAGAGACTGCTGCCCTGCATATTTTAGATGCATCTCTGTTCCAGAACACCTGGCTCAAATTATTGCATGACCTCCTCTTCATGCCATAGCAGGCTGCAAAACTAGGTTCAATCACCCACTTATTCAAGTCAGGTGTGTGGCAGAAGGGAAACACTTTGCAGGGCAGTGGTTCCTAAGGACCGGAATTGAGAAACACTGGATTAACCGAAGGCCCAGAGAATAACAGATCTGTCTTGTTTTGAGCCAGTTCTTCGTCCTCTGATTGGTAGGGCTGGAGAGTGTTTTGAAAACGTATGTACAACAACATATTTCAGGAAGAAAAACAACGTCCATTGAAAGCTGCAAAGCAAAATCATTTTCTCAAACAAGATTAGTTAGCTTTAAAACAAATAATCTGTGTCAGCCAGAGCTGTATGCGACTACTG
This sequence comes from Xiphophorus maculatus, assembly GCF_002775205.1. Lineage (NCBI taxonomy): Eukaryota > Metazoa > Chordata > Actinopteri > Cyprinodontiformes > Poeciliidae > Xiphophorus > Xiphophorus maculatus. The sequence goes on along the minus strand of NC_036443.1, from coordinate 9,304,664 downwards.
ATAAACATGAGGGACACAGTGAGCGTGGGTGTAAATGTATGCATGGGCTTACAGTCCTGTGATGTGCGTTTGTCACTCACCGTGGTCATGAGCAAACACCAGCAGGGACCGCTCTTTCAGTCTCTGTGCAATTTCTTCATATGGCCCACTGTGCTCTCCTGCTCCATGAGCAATAAACACCAGAGCCCTGAGAGGAGATGAGAGGGAAAATGTTGATTTTTTCTTTTCTAGAACGGATCTGTGCGTGACTTCGTTTATACCCTTCCAATCTCTTGCATGCGGGGATAAACTGAAGTTTATATTCTGCATGGGAGTGGCATCCTTCCTTGATTTACTCATAATCAGGCTCTGCAATGACAAGTTTATGACTTGAAATAACCTCAGAATCTCCCCCTGACAGGCCGCGTGGATGAGCCGCGGAGGACCGAAACGGACTTGCAGGATGATGGAAGAAAATCATGAGCAACAGCAGAAAAAGACAAGCTGAGAATGAAGCAGACTGTGTGTTCAGAGATAACAGCTATCATCCATCTGTCAGTCTGCCTGCCTCTACACACCCCTGCCTGCCTGACTCAAAACACACACGTGACATGCCACCAAAACATGGCAAAGCGCATGAATTTAGCAAGAGCAGCAACCATATATTCTTGCAGCTCTTTCAAGACCGAAATACGAGAACATGAGCTTTAAATGCGGATTTTAGCAATCCCGTTTAGTGAAGCAGTTTAAAAAGTCTATTTTTACCTAAATGTTTTCAGTGAAGTTAACCTTACTGTAAAGTGCGGTACAAAAGTATTCAGACTACCTTTATATTGATCACACTTTACTGTATTTTGAGGCAATAGACAACACAAAATAATGAAACCAAATAACACAATTTTCCTTAATTTTACACAGGGAATTGGGATAATGTTTGCAAATAAATTCCCATCTGATTATTCGGGTGGGTAGCCATGTCTTAGTTTGCAGTTCTGTCGTATTGTTTAAGAACCTAAATCTGTAATTTTAAGTCTGACCTGTCTGCTATTGTATGTTTCTTGGTCTTCCTGGTGTTGTTTTTTCACTGATGTTCTGTAACATGATGGCCTACACAAATAGCTGGATTTATAGTAAGATTAAATGACACATAATAATCTATTTACTAATTAGATAGAAGAGAATTAAAGTGGGCTGAATACAAAAAAGAACAGTTCACATTCCAGTTTTTATTTTTTGGGTAAAAGGGATGTTATATTTTCCTTCTATCTCACCATTATGGACTATTTTTTGTTGGTTTAGCACAAATAATTTCACCAACGTACACTGCAGGTTGTAGCTGCACCTTAACCACGTCGCTTATAGTCTTTTCAGTTTGTAGACATTCTTTTTCTTTCTGAAAACAAATGAAGCAAAAATAATATATCAAGAGTTTAATTGTAGAGGGGAAAAAATCTTCACATTTTGGCAGTCTGAGGGGTGAGCGTTGAGCCTCTTTGAGATCAAGAGACAGTTTGAGAACTGGGGGCACCAGGCTCTGAACCCCACTGTGGACAGATGGGGTGACGGGAGTGGAAAACAGAAGTGGAAGAGTAGAGAGTTCAGGACAGAGGATAGAAATGGAGGAGGAAGATGATGAAGAAGTTTAAAAATTTGGAGCAAGTATCTTATGATTAGGATGGAATTGAATTGGGAAGATATGAGTGTCCAAAAGAAGAAACTGACAATCCTTAATAACATGAGCTTGAGACATATGGAGCCAGAATAGTTTCTTGGATTTCTTGTTGGCTTTTTCTTTCGATTGAGTGACAATAAAACACTGGAAGAAAGGTTGGATATTTACCTTTTTTATTGTTTCTACAAAACAATTATGAGCAGCCAAATTTATTTATTTTTTGACAAAAAATAACTTTTATGTCAAAGTGAAAAAAGAACATGTACATAAAATAAAAAATTACATAAATACTAACCCAATTAATTACAAGTTCTCTATAAGATTTAGGTCTGCACTTTAACTGTGCCACTAAAGAACATTTACCATCTACGATGTTGAATTCAAACAATTTCTGTGCAGCTATAGCTAGATACTTTGACTTTTTCATTGTGATCTCATCAGACAAATTAATTTTCTTCCACCTGACTTAGAGTCTCCCACTTGCCTTTTGGCAAATTCTAGTTTCATCCTCAATCTGAGTTTTCTTCAAAGCTTTGAATGGTGAAGAACCCGGGCAATAGATGTTGTCGTTAGTTTCTCCATTTCAGCTGCCTGATGTAGGCAGATTTACATATGTGGCATATTTCTTCCATTTCTTTAAGAAGGAATGTTTTTGTATCCATCCCCTGACACATACTTTTCAGTAACCTTTTCTCTAATTTACTTGGAGTGTTCTTTTGTCTTTATGCTGCAATGGTATCCAGGAATCCCAATTAACCAGTGAGACAGGTTTCTTTATATTGCAATCACTTGAGACAGCCGCAGCACTCAGCTGATGTCCATTTCACTCATTGTGAGACTGGACATATGTTTCATTAGGCCAATCACTTTAAAGGTGGTGAATAATGATGCAACCACCTATTTTACGTCACGTATTTTTATTTAAGTGTAGAAACCAGTTTTCACCTAAACATTAAAGGACATTTTTATAAAAAATGCCATATTTTTAAATGAAGATTATTTTTGCAAAATCAATAAGAAAGGTAAGACATCCAAGGAGATGAACACTTTTGTAAGGTGCTTCATCTGTACATATCTGTAGAAAAACAACCTATTCTGATTGGCTGCAGACTGACAGGCATGATATGTTATCAGTAACATTAGCTCACATTTCTCCTGCAGTCATCTCTTCATCTTCAACACCACATTCAATTTAGAAATGTTCTCAGTTTGTATCATACCTAAAGAACTGTTTAAAAGACTAAAACATTTTTTTATCAATGGCTATCCAGATTTTCTAACAGTCTTTTTCTTTTTCTAGTCGGTAATATTAAACTATTTTCCATCCTCTGAATCGAAAGGCTCCTAAACTAGTTTTTAACCAGTCTCATGTCAACGCATAACAGATAACATGACCGTAAATTTAGGGGTTTTGAAACACCGCCCTGCAAATGGGGAAAATACTGGATTTTTATTCCTAGAATGGGGCTTGTTAAGCCGACACTTGATTTTATCAAATGTTTTGCGTCTTCTATCAGTGCATACTAAGCAGGGGAAGCTGAGCGTTCCTTCTCTCAGAAGCATCAGTGGTGCTGAGAAGCCTGCAAGAGCTTCACTAATCAGCAGCAGACAATTAACCCAAATGCATTCAGCGACAGAGGAAGGAGGGGACAAAGTGAAACGAGGAGGGAGGAAAATGAGCGAAAGTGTTACGGGCGGGGTGGTGAGGAGGAGTAGAACAGTAGTGACTGTTCATCAGGGGTTCTGTGTCAGTCACAGCTCTTCCTCTCCTTTTTTTAGGCATCCATCGCTTGGGGCTAAGACTTCCTCTGCACTTGTAACGAGTGAACTTGAGTGTGAATCAGTGTCTTTGTGCGACCATAATGTTCTGCAACACACAACCAGAGGAGCTGCGGTATATTAGCGGGGGTAATTTGGCGTTGCTGTCAAGGCAACTGTAGTGAACAGCATGCTGCAGACTCCATTTCTTTTCAAGATGTTCTCCATCCATAATTTCACCACAAGGGTTTTTGATGCAATGGATGAGCTCACATTTTATTTCTGTCCTGTAACAAAACGTATGAAAACAACAAAATAAATTGTATTTTCAGTTTAAACGCTTTGAATAGTCGCATACTGGTTTCATTCAGTAACAAACTGCAGACAGCTAAGTGACATGACCAAGAAATCGTCAGTATGATGGCTCAGTCACACAAAGCCACCTCACTTTTATCAGGCCCTTTCCAAGCATCTGTTTTGCATTATTATTTGAACTGGATACTACGTTTTGGTACTATTATTTGGTACACCAGGTTCAATTTAGGGTGAAAGTTTGAGGTTCCAAAATATTTTTTTGCCACATTCCATCAACAAAATTAATATCAAACAAAGATACCATTAGTAAATAGAAATTAACAGTTTTCAAATGGTGACCAGCAGCCCAGCAGGTAATAGTCTCAGCTAAGGTCAGTATCTTTTAGTCAACAGTAAGAATAAGACAGGACTAAATAGCATCCAAGGTAGAGTTACAAATTTATTTGTGATAAAAAAAGACTAATGTTTAATTTTATGATTAAACAGACTATTTTGCAGATTATGGATTTAGGGACAGTTACATTTTCACATTGCCTTTTCCAGTAGCAAATGAAATCACCACTTGGAAACAGTTTTTTTAATAGGTTGGACATTTTACTCCGGTTGTCTTTGTCTGATATTAAAATCTGTTTGATGACGTAGAAAAGGAGCATATGCCAAAAAATGAAAAGGAAGAAATCTATATGGGTGAAAACACTTCTTGACAGCACAATAACATTATCATCAATTCAAATGAGCTTCACCTAAAGCGCACCATGTTTGCCCAAGGTTTGCATCATCACCTCCATAATTAATGCCTACTTAGATCTGTCCTGATTACGTAAAGCTGGAAAACTTTCAGATTTTCCTCCTTTTTCAAAGGATTCTCGCTTTTCATTGCCTCCTCTATCATGGGAACTGGAGATCTACTTCTCTCTCACACAGCTTCCGCTGCTGGAACAACGTGGCTTAGAACAAGTCCTATTAAACCACCCAGAGAGTGAGAGACAGGTTGTGGCTCCCACTGCTTTAACGCGGGGCTAGTCCAAACAGCCACAGGGTCTAAACAAAGCCAAAGCCCTAATCCACCTTATGTATAGCCTGTGGGGTGCAGCAAGGTTATAAGCTTTATAAAGCTCTCAATGGTCCCCAAATTATCCACCATCACTGGTGAACATTACTTAGAACAGGAACTTACCAGAATTTCAAACACCAGTCTGTACTATCTTTCTGCTCTCATGTTTTCACATTGCTGCTAGTAACAAGGTTTAACATGCTTAAAATGGCTCATCTTCATTTAGTTGTTTAATATTGAAGAACATTGAATTATTTTAATTTGTAATATTCATGAGTGTGACTTTAGAGTTAGTAATCTATGACTTTCTATTTTTCAGGGATTTAATTGTGACCTGATGCTGAGGCAACCCTTCAAAATGGGTAAGATCAGAAAACAAGCCATTCAGCCAAAGCACATGTATGTTCACTTCTATAAGCCCAGGAAATGGCTACAAGAAAATTACTCCCCCAAACTTCCTGGCTAAATGTAAACAGAAGGTCATGAGGCCCAAAGCAGAATTTAAGTTGCCTATTCGCAGATGTATCTATGGAACGTAAAATTGTTTGTGGAAAATCTGCCTATTTTCTGATTTTTTTCATGAAGCAAGTCTAAAATACTCAACAGAAAATGCAACTCAGGAAGCTGAAGTGCCTAGGTGCAATGCTACACACACGGTAGGCACACACTATTGGATGGTGCTTGCAAAGCAGCCAATCCAGGAGGACCATTGATTTTTCTTGACACTGATTGGCTGTAAAGCGAAGATCAGAAAGACTGCAGCTATTTAATTCTCCAGTAGTGCAAAGATGGTTTCTACTGTGTCAGTACACATTAAGGTATATTTGTTGTTTGAATTATTAAAACAGTGTTATAAGTTCCTTCAGATGGAGTGACAAGTTTATGCAGATTTAAGCTATAGTTTATTCCCTAACACCACCAGGGGACTGAATACTGGGGATCCACTATTTTGTCTAATCCTACTGTAAGTGCTTATTTGTTTACATAAACCCCTAATATAAAATTGTATCTGGATTGTTTGCTAAGTGTATGAATAAAAAAGCCAACAATAAAACAGAAGCTAAAGAAGAAACAGACTTCAAGATGTTTTGATTTATTTTTTTTTTGAAGGAAATTAAACACTAGAGAGAGTTTCTGTATGTCCATTTTATTTTACTCTTATTTCAAGTAAACTTGAATGTATTTCCACTGATAATGCTTTTCCTTTCTCCAGTATTCTGAAGTACAGTGCAAAAAGACTCGCAGAGACTCAACTGTAACTCAAGTGTCTTAATTCAATATAACTCAAAACCATTTAAGACACATTCAGGCTGAACTCCCAGGTGGCAGGAAGAGTTGATGCACTTGGAGCAAAAAATAAAATGGATGTGACAGATAAGAACTGCGCGACAGCTGCAAAATGATGCAGAGTTTGACAAGTAGAAAGTTAATGTGACAGACCAGTATGGAAAAGGATGCTGGAAACGGGGAAGTTATTATGTTTGTGTCAAAGTGTGCTGAGCAGAGACGGAAAAAAAAGACAAGAAACAGGAAATTGCTGCATGATGGAGAAAGACCGAGGCAGACAAGCTGTGACAGTAGGAAAGCTTAAACCGATGGAATAAAGAATGGTGCTACTTTTATATCTAAAATATTCCTTTGCACAGACAAGTTAGGTTTTTTTTTAGAAATAATTTATCAGAAAGTCATAAATAAAAAGGAACCTAATTGTGCAAAGAGCTGATCTTAAAATGAAAAGCTCAAAAACAACAAATTTCCACATGACATATATAACGATGGCAATTAAAACTACATAGTAAAATTCTATTGCAACATTTAATTTGGTCACCTTCCTAAAATAATAGCTAATTTTTTTTGGCAAAAAGTGGCTTATGCCATTAATTTACAAAGATGACAAAATAATCCTTTAAATGTCTTAACTCCTTGAAGTAAGATAGATGCTCAAAAACACAATTTATGGAAATTATGAAATCCCTTAGAAGCATCACCTGAACCCCATGCTACCACAGAAACCTCCACAAACTGCCCTCCATAAACTCCTTAGCAACTTGGCAAAGGAAAAGCATGGTTTTCTGATCCACTGCCAAGCCAAATGCCACACTGCACTTCTTGAATGTGAGGTTTGTGAACTAAACATTCCCAAAGACTCTGCAGCATCTCAGTACACATATAATATTATTGAACATCGTCAAAGACCTCCAGTATGATTTATAACTGGATTACTCATACCTCAGCCAAATTAAAAGACACTACCTAAAAACATACATCAGTTCCTAATATTTAAAGTGAGCTGCCACCTAAAGTCAATATCATAGATTATTCATTATAGCTCTGCCATAAATACCCCTGAGTGTTCATACAAAGAGAACCATTGTAATGAAAGTACTATCCACAGGCACAGGAGGAGAGTTTAAACCATCTGACATTGCTAAAATGCAAACAGAAAAGGAAACCCTGACCCCATCTGACATTTCACTGTAAGGAGCTATAGCTGTTTGCTGTATACAAAAAGAGCTAGTAAAGTACAGGTGCAGGTTTCAGGTATAGCTCCAAATCGGTCAGTGCGTTCATGTTTTTTGATGGTTAACCCAAGTCAAACATCTGCTAGGACCCTGTTAATGATTACAGTCCCTATGTCTGTCTTGTTACCTTTCACCTGTTTCTTGTTAAAATAAGACCATTTAGAAGCCTTTGACCTGATTTTTTGTTATGCTCACTTTGTGTGAAAATAAAGTAGCACCTTTTATAGCAGCTTCACAGTGGTGATCTGGTCTAACATAGTTTCCCTCTTAACATGAGCTACTTAGCAAATTTTGCAGTAAAACTAAAAATAGAATAAATAGTAATGTCTGGAAGATAACCTTGAATGCCGAGTTGATATTTTGCCCCAAACACTTCAGTTGTTGCTGTTTTGAGTAAGCAGTAAAATAAGTACTGTTGTACTGCTAAGATGTGTGACAGTAGTATCCACTAATTCACTGAAAGTGTAATTTAAAGTTTCTAAAGTATTTTTTTTCCAGATGACTTTTAATAAAACAGAGTAGTACATACAAACAAAAAAATTTCCATTAATATTTAGTTAATTCTTCATAATTATTTCCCTGTAAAATAATAAGCTACTAGAAAGGTAATTATATCTTCTATTTTTTCCCAGAATACAGAGATTTTGTAAAAAATTCTGGTTCTAAAATGGCAAAAAAAATAAATAAACAAATGCTCAGATATTATTCCTATATAAATTTGATGTATCATTCCAGTAGCACATTGTGCATTAAACTTTTTGTTTTAAACATTTGTATGCTAATTTGAGAATTTCATACCTGCTTATCTTTATGTTTGAGGTACATTAGCAATCTTTAAATACATTTAAATAAAAATGGTGCTGAGTGGTTGGCTTTTTCCCTTCTAATTATTTACTTATGATTTGCCTGTTGCATGTAGGCCTTTATCCTTTTACCGTTACAGTTTTTTTTTAAGATATTTATTTTCATGAACTATTCTTGCATTCGGTCATCTAATCCTCTAGTATATTCAAACAAAGGTCACCCTGCTTGGGCTTTCCCCTTTCAATCACTATGGGGTTTCATTTTAGCCTGAATGATTCATTTCTGCTTTTTAACACTTCAGTGCATTTAATATTTTGAGTAGCTGCAGAATTATTACTTTGCATTATACTCTGGTCGTAATGCAAACGGCATTGTGATACCTTGTAGAAATGAGAATGTAAAAGACCGACTTTAATAAGTCCCCTGGTGATGAATAATAAACGGCTTATTATGGCTACACTAATCACCTTCATGGTTTTTGTCTGAGTGCTTTGTTGTTCAAAAACCTAATGATTCTGATTAGCATTTAGATAACTGCTAAATTAATGTTAATTACCCCTTTTTTGTGAAAAACATAAATTGCTACAAGCAATTTCTTTGTAACCTTCTTTGGGTTCTGTTTATATCAAGAACAAAATCCTTAATCTTTTTACGTAGTGCAAATAAATTTCTACTATATCCAAAAATATATACCTTAAATGTATCTATATTATTGTTTTACAATTTGAAATATTTTTTCTTGCTGAAACTGAAGTTTTGTCTTCTTCATTTTCCTTGATCTAAATCTGTTTCTCGCTGAGCAAGAAGCAGATTCTACAGAGATGTAGAAACCTCTACATCGATAATATATTACAGTTACTGCATCTCATGATAATAATCTGACAGCAGTTGCACATGGTCACTGTAAGCCTGTGGCTCTATTACAAGAACCCTTCAGTCTGTGTCTTTTCTTTTTAAAGAGATAGGCTGCTTTTATCCAAACCACCTTAGGGTGAACAGATGCCAGTAAGTCTATCAGAAGCTGGGTTAGTGATTTAACCCTGACTTTCCAGTTGAAGACAATCCCTCCACCAAACTATTTTTAAACCCAACATTGTTGATTTATCATAAAAAAAAAATGCAGTTTAAAACTACAACTGTAATTCCACCATCACTACAGAGCTGCTGCAATTCTTCACCCAGTAAAACTGAAAAGCGCTTGTCTGTAATTACGACAGCCGCAAACTCAATGAAAAACTTTTAATAAGTCTGGGTAAAGAATGCAACCATCACATTAAAGTTTAATTGTGGCTTCTGTTGTTACACACTTTGGAATCATGCTTACTCAAAACTGTGGAGCTTGCGTCTAAAACTTAAACAGCTGATCTGCTTTAACCAACTCCAATGAATAACACTGTCACATGACTGATCTAAAATGTCGGTAAAGTCGTGAACACAACTCGATACAGCCCACAGGGGCTACTCAGTCTCCTTCTACTGTGCCTGCTTGCGGTTTTAGCAGGTTTACTGGTTGCTCTCCAGTGAGAAAGCGCCTACGTAGGCCATAAAAAGCTGCAGCTTTAAAACAGTTACAGCACAAGCGACTCTGCAGATATTCCGATGCTAAGCTGCTTCAGCTTTTTAGCACATGTGTAAGGGAAATTCATATCCATTAAAGGATGGATTTAGTGTGAGAGTGCTGTTGTTTAGATCCACAGGAGCATTGTGGGCAGTATTTGCCTCATCAGTCATAGTTACAGAAAAACAACGCCTCAGTGTTTGAAACTCATCTGCCTAAGCATATACACACAGGTATACAAGTAACCCCGTGTACAAACACAGAGTTAATCACGGATGACTTCTGTGTAAACACACGGATATACAGATGTGGCTGTAAACCGGGAATCTGCTCCACAGCTGAGTCAGAAAACAAACCGTGGTCTTTATGAAATGTGTGGGCCCATGTGTGAATTCCAGATGTTCTGTTTAGCGTGGCATCATTTTCTGGCATGCATGCAGCTTTGCGGCTGGTAGGAGAGGTTGACTTCTCAGAGATGGGAGTAATGCGTTGGGTTTCGTACACTGCCATAGACACACATGTGACAGGTGCGGAGGACTTTAAAAGCTAGAGACTGCATACCACAGGGGGCCCAACAACAAGAGGCTGAGGGAAGTATCAGCACTACAGTAAAGTACTGTTTTAATACTTCTGTGATTTGATGTCGCTTTGCCAAGGACAGAATGATGTTATTTATCCATCAGAATGGAGAATGAGTCAGGATTTCAGACATTTATGCTGTCTAATTGTGAACACTACATGTACAAAGTAGATTCTGTCCACAGGGGTTAAAAGCACACTTTAATTTCTAATATTTGTGACATGTACTTGGACTGGGAATTGTCTCCTGGGCTGATGGATGTCCTTTAATACTTGACTGTACTGAGGTAACAACAACACTCTTCAATGTTTATATTACTGAGGGAAAAATAATCGAGGTTAGCATTTTTGGCATCAGCAAGTTGTTTAAAGAAAAAAAAATAGGTAGAAAATTTTAAAAACTGTAATAAGCTATTTATTACAGTGTCTATATGACATGTGTAGACATGAAAGAAAGAAATATGTTTTTATGTATTTTATAGTATAATTCTTGTAGACAAATCAGTTCAAATCAGTTTTGTCAAGCCAAAGCTTCAAATGAACTCAAGATAGGAAACTGGCAATGAAACTCAAAACAGTGCATCTTTAATTCTTATTTTGAGCTGTGTTGCCCCCCTTCATGATGCTGCTATTACAATTCTATTAGCATTAGCTAACAAGCCGTTTTAAAAGCAGAGTTTGAACTGTCCAAATAAAAGAGTCTGTAGGCGATTGGCCTGGTTCTGTAAAAGCTAAATGCATAATAACACCAGAGACTATTTTACCTTACAGCCTGAGCCACACATTCAAATCCTGCTGTTTTTTAAACAGGGTCATAACCCAGTGTCAGTAATCATGTTGTCTATGCAGGGATTATCATAATTTATGAAGCACAATGAGTCGAAATAATCCAGATTTCCTATAGATTAGAGCAGTTTTTAGTCATTATTGACTCCTAATACTGACCTACTTTTATTGTTTAAAGCTCCATGATATCCAAACAGAAAACCTCCAATCAACGTGTATAACTCAACAAATAAAGGTTAACAGCCTATAAATGATTAAGACAGTTTTTCAGCACTGATGAAACAGTCTGACCAACTCTTGCCTGTTGGAAAGTTAAACCTTAATATAAAAAAAAAATTAAATAAAAGAGCTCAGACTAACTGGTGCACTAAACACGAGGTGCTGGGCAGCTGATGGTTTAGCCTTAATGGTTTTACACCCACACAAGCATGCGCAAGCAAGGTTTCAATAGACAACCCAACTGTCATCTGAACCGCAGTTCCCCATCTGTTAAACTTAAAGTCATGTGATTCCATGACGGGAAACAGCCATGTGCGCTGAATTACTTGTAACGTCACATCACAAGATCACACATTGAATTAAAGCAGATCAAACCGGTGGAGTGTTTTCCTGTTGATTTTGTCATGACTACGGATCACGTTTCGCCCACTCTGCTTTTTCACTGACCTTGGCGGACTTGCGGGCTCCCAGTAGCGGCAGAACAGGTGCAGTCCGTCGGCGTTGACGATGTGTCGCAGCTCGGTGTAGGGGACTCCCTGCGGGCTTCGCCGCGGAGCATCTCCCGGCTCCGGCATGGAGGGTCCGTCTGCAGAAAAGACACCGAGCAGCGATGACAGCACGTCGCCGCCGCCGTAGAGGTAGCAGCTGAAGGCAGCGACGAGCAGGCAGGCGGCGGTGGTCACGGCGTTCATCGTTTAGTATTTTTTTTTTTAAATATATATAAATAATGTATGTTGTTGTCCTTCGTCGCGCGAGGACCGTGTGATGTCACACGGTGTTTGTGGGTCAGTAAGGATCTAATGTGGAGCTGCGCGCGCTCATTACACACACACCAACCGACGCGCACGCACAGAGGCAATGTTGTCTTTGATGTTACGTCACAGGACCATATGGTGTGCTAACTACAAGCTCGCACTACCAGTTCTTTCTCTTTACACCTGCCCAGTTAGAAACAGGTTCATAGTCATATCACAACAGTGTGGTTCATTATTCATACAACACAGAAGACAAAGATCCGTAATATTCATGTATTTGTAATGCAATTACTCAATTGGATTATATTGCCATTATGTCCAATAATCAGTGGCTGGTTAAAAATAAACAAACAAACAAAAAAATATCTCGGGGCTGATATATTTCTCTTCCAAGTCCAGTATGGATTCCAATGAACAGTAGGAAACTGACTACAGTTCCGCAATTATATAACTTTCTTCATACAGCGAAATACCATGGAGCGTTAAATTAGCTAAACATAAAAGTTCTGTTCGTTAACTTGTGAAATATGCAGTATTTAATCATGAAATCAAGGTCAATAGTTAACACTGAATCAGACTGAAGATTATCAATTATTACACTAGACAAGGCCTTCCTACCATAAATAACAAAAACACACTGGTATGGGATGGAATAATTACATCAAAAGTAACCCAGAAATGAGAAGGACTACAGCTCCATAGGAACCAAAAACACCAAGCACCCCTCAGGATTTATTTATGAATGTCCATACAGCTGAGTCAGCAAACAGAACTTCAGCTTGTCCTTGTCCAACACCACATCAGAATCTGAACATCATTTCAAGCAAACATTATTGGAACAGAAACTCAAAAAGAGCAAAACCATTATTAACAATAATAAAAAAAAAAGAAATCTTAGCAACATTTACCCAGAGCAACATTAGCATTTTGCTAACAAGGGCAACAAAATGTTTAAAATAATCCACG